>NC_060269.1:75874936-76174936 GCF_021613505.1 Equus quagga
CGTCAGACCACGCTGAGGCAGCATCCCACATGCCACAACTAGAGGAAGCCACAACGAAGAATACACATCTATGTACCGGGGGGCTTTGGGGAGAAAAAGGAAAAAATAAAAAAATCTTTAAAAAAAAAAAAAAAAAGGGGACATATGGAAACAGACTTGCAAACACGGAGAACATCACGTGAAGGGGAAGTTGGCTATCTACAATCAAGGGGGCGGGGGGGGTGTGAGGGGGTGGGCTGGAACAGATCCCTCCCTCACAGCCCTCAGAAGGAACCAGCCCTATTGACACCTTGATTTTGGGCTTCTGTTGTCTGGAACTGTGAGACAATAAATTTCTGCTATTTAAGTCACCCATTTTGTGGTACTTTGTCACAGCAGCCCAAGCAACCAAACGTACAACACTACTTTGTCAACAGAAATTTTTTTAAAAGTCCAAATCAAAAATAACTGCAAGAATAGGCTTTGGCTAATTTTCTCTCTTTCTTTTGGTCTCTCTCTCACTTGCTCTTTAGCGAGTGTGGCACCACGGCTGTCAGTGTGGGAATGACTGCACTGCCATACTGTAGCCTGTCGTCGTGAGTGAGGTGAGGTGTGGCACAGGCTCAGAGGGCTGCGCTGCCACGCAAGCTCATCAAACATCACGTCAAACTGACAAATATCTGAAGAGCTGTGGAAGCCCTCCGGACATTCAAATCGATCTATGTGTTAAAAAGAAGCAGCTTGTTTTAGAAAAGGTAACATATATGCTCGGTAGAACAAAAATCCAAATAGTTCAAAACAGACAGTGAAAATAAAGCTTTGTTCTCACCTTAAGCCTCAGTTTTCCTGTTCCTCTTCTCAGAGGACACCAATGTTGGCCATTTTCCCATGCTTCCTCCTCAGGGCTATGTATGCACCTGGAGGCATCAGGTGTGCCCCTCCCACCCAAGGAAACAAGAGCATTCTAGGCACGCTGTTCTGCACCCCGCTCCTTTCCCCTACTGACAGGTCTTTCACGTTCTTTTTAATGACCAGGTAGGGACAGTTCACTGCGGTGATTAAGATTGTAGCCTCTGAGGACCTATCCAGGTGATTCCTCCAACGAGCTGTGAAACCTTGGGCAAGTTACATAACCAATCGGAGCCTCAGTTTTCTCACCTCTAAAATAGAATAATAGTCATACCTCATGGGCCAATTATGATTACTGCTCACATTAACTCACATGAAACGGTCAAAACAGGCCTGGCCGACAGCAGAACTTAGTACACATGAGCGGCTAGCACGAAGCCACTGAGCTCCACGAGGCCAGAACTTGTGATGTGTCTTCCGTCGTGTGATTTTTCTTATTGCTCAAATATAACTTTTTTTATTATTTTCCATTTATTTCAGATAACAGGAAGATAGGTACCGGGAATAGTTGGAGCTGCGAGGGACCCATAGTCTGGGGGGGGGGGGGGGGGAGAGGAAAGGGACACAGGCAATTACCCAAATGACCTCAACGATGTCAGTGAACTCAGTGCTATTGAAGAGGCGTGTGCAGTGCACAGAACTTTGAGGAAAAGCCCTACTCTGGGGACCAGGGATCCTGCCTTCAGGAACCACACTGGTGTCCACTGTGACGTCCTTATTGCATGCAATTTCAGCCTGATAATGGAAAGTAAATGTTAAGACCATCTGGGGAAGGAAGTTTCTACATAGGTCTCCAAGCTGTGTGTTTTCTAAATCTGCATTTCCTCATGTTTGTTTCTTTAGCATATTTCCTCTTTGGGGCAGAGGTGCCTCCATCCCTTATTAGAAATACATTTGCTCATTGAACATAATGGCAAGGAGAAATATTTCATGGGAAAACCCTTTACCCTCGAAGCAGTTCCACTCACTGAAATGACTGATCCACAGACAAGTTCAGATCTTCTCGCTACAAAATGCTTTCAAAGGACAACTGGAACCTGAAACTAATATAATGTCATATGTCAATTATACTGTAATCAAAAAAAAGGACGATCGGAGGAATTAGAAGTGAAGCAATAAAAACTTCAGGCTTGGCTATAGCCAAAATTGTAATTCTTAGTGATAGGTGAGATCTCCATGAGCTCTCAAATACATTTTGCTCATAATTAATTTTTGGATGAACATTTAGGCATAAGATTCAGCTTGAGCTGATACAGCACTTATTTGAAACAACAACATTTGATCAAAAAAATTTAAAAACGTAAAGCATTTGGACGTTCTTTTGGATTCTTTTCAATGAGATCTGAAGTCTGTGTTTAAAGCATTTACAGAATTCTTCTGATGATTATAGTTTGATGGAAGTTTTTACCAAGGACTTTTTTATGGTGATCTTTCACATAATAAACATAATTCACATAATAAACACATGAGAAATGCTTGCGTATAAAGCAAAAAGAACCGCACTGTGCTCTGAGTGTTAAATTTTGGTTGACCACTTGGTTGAGTCAATATTGCCATCTCTTATGGAGTCCCGGGCCTGGGCAAACTGACGACAGAGCCTGCCAGGCAGCCACCGACCCTTCATGGTGTCTGTGAGGCCAGGAGGATCCGCATTCCCCAAAGAGCTCCTCCATAAATACCTACACTTCCTCTTTTAATCGAGTTAAGCGCTCCTGTCTTAGAAACTTTGGACAGCACATCTTGCAGGGCAGGGACTATGGATCCAACAACATTACGTATCCATTGGAGGGGTCTGTCTCCTTCGGTAAGGAGGGTTCAAGACTGTTCACAAAGAGCTAAAGCTTGAAAACTCGGTAAAGTTGGTAGTTTCCCCATAATCAACCTTCTCTACCTTCTATCATTCAGCTGTATAAATCTATAGCTATCACTAGGCAGTTCATAGGGAACAAGATTGCAAAGGCCCCAGGCTAGGCTCCAAGAAGCCATTAATGTAGTCAGGAGAAGACAGTACTTTCCAAACCACGTCCAAGAGAAAGTCAGCACACAACAGAGGTCCCAGGAAGAAAGATCAAGGCTGTTCCCTGAATGAGCCAACATCTAAGTAGGCCTTGTAGGACATGTAAGGTATTTTTTAAAGTGTGTATTATTTTTTTTCTGATTATAAAGCATACATAGTAAACAGTGAAATATATCTACACACAGAAGAGAAAGTGAAAGTCTTTCACAAAAGAGGAAATACGTATTTCAAATAAAGTCTCACTACTAATCAGAGAAATGTAAATTGAAACAACAACACGATGTTTTCTTTATCCACCAGATTGGCTAAAATTGAAGAGTTAGACAGTTTTAGGGATTGGAGAATTTGGGGGCAATGGTGATTATGGCCTACTGTTGGTGGGGGTGTAAGTTGGAGGAAAGTTTAGCACCTCTAGTGTAACTAACCCCGCACGTGTGACTAGCGATTCCACTTCCAATGTCCACCTAGTGAATCGCTCACGCACATCAGAAGGAAATATGAACAAAGGTCTTTACTACAGAGTTGTTTGTGAGAGCAGAAATGGAGCCATCCTAAATATCCACCAACAGTGAGATGACGACCAAGGCTCACTGTTGATAGCACGAGATCATGTGAAAAGTTAACCAAAAGTGTGGGGAAAGGTGTGAGAGCATTTTTGGTTGCGAAACGAGGAGGGCAGGGGGTCGGGTGCTCCCAGCACTTTGTGAGGGGTCCAGGAATGCTTAACGTCCTACAAAGAATGATGCAGTTCTGAAAACTAGAATCATCCAGCTGAGCGCCAAATGCAGCCCACTGAGAAACACTGCATGTTTGTGTGTGTGTGTGCGCACGTGCACACACACACACAAAAGTAAATAGATCCCAAACATAGTGTTAGCTTAGAGGAACGAGTGGCAGGTACAGTGTGAAAACAGTTCTACAACATCTCCTCCTCCCCAAAACAATGCAACACATATACATTTACATAGAAAGATACAAAAAAGCATAAAGTAAAAGTCTGAAAAAAATATACGCCAAACTCATAAGTATGGTTTTCTTAACGGAGGGAACAAGGATTGAGGTTGTCGTTAAAGAAGACTTTAGCTCAAATCAAATTTCCCTAATTTAGCTTGCTCTAATAAAAAAAATTAAAAAATCGATTTGTATATTAATTGGGTAACTCAAAATTGAAAAAAAGAAAAGACTTGATTTCTTCCTTAATCCAACTTCCAGAGATAACTCTGTTAATAATTTGCTTTATTCTTTCATTTGTTCAACTACTGTCTATTAAACATTGGAACTGACTGGGCTCTTGGGTGGGGGGAGAGAGAGAGAGAGAGAGACTTTTTCTCTACGTAAAGTCTGGTGGCATTTGGAGGGACAGCTGTTCAGGGAGCTATTCCGTGGGAAGGGAGTAACAGGAGCGAAGGCCCAGAAGCAAGAGCGTGCGCTTGCATGCAGGCTCCGAGCACCGCACGGTGGTGTGAGGCCCTCACAGGGAGGGCCAGGGGGCAGCAGGCAGCGTGGGAGATTCTGGCAGGAGACTGATGCTGGGTTACATGTGGCGCCCGATACTGACGGCTCCTTGGCTGGTGTCGATAGGGCTTCTTATGGCTTAAAATGCCCATCCAACAGCTCATTACATAGAGTCCTCATTGCATGGACCTAAAAGTTCCTGTAATTGGAACTGTGTTTAAAAAATTTTTTATTTCGTTATTCTGATTATTATGGGGAAAGAGTCAGATTTTAAGAGGCTTAAGAGTCAGAATTTAAGGAAGTCTCTTTAAGAAAATTAATACAAAATTACAAAATAATAAAAAAGAATAATTCTTTAGAATGAGAAATCACAGAACATTGCAAACTTAAAAAGCTGACAAATATCACATAACCAAGAAAAATAACTTATTTTCATTAATTAACTGTTTAATACACACCCATACTTTTTTCCTCTATATTTTTAGCTGTATTGTCTTTGGTTATTTCTTCATATAGTAACAATTTTATAATATAATTTTCTAGAGAGAGAACAGAACAATAATTCAGTCTTTGACCTAGAATATTTTTAAAAAGTATTGATAGGGTAGAAAATTTATTTTCAGCTTTATTGGTAATGAAGTTTTTAGGACTGTTAGCAAATTCGAGGACCTCTGTCAATTTCTCTCCAACATGAGCTGTGACATTCCAGGACATTTTAAGTCTTCATGTGCAGAGACTAATCTTCGATACTCCTTGTCTCTTTTTTTTCCTCTGCCTTTATTTATTTTTTTTTGAGGAAGATTAGCCCTGAGCTAACTACTGCCAATCCTCCTCTTTTTGCTGAGGAAGACTGGCCCTGAGCTAACATCCATGCCCATCTTCCTCTACTTTATATGTGAGTACGCCATGTCCGCACTGGGATCTGAACTGGCGAATCCCAGGCTGCCAAGAAATGGAACGTATGCACTTAACTGCTGCGCCACCAGGCCAGCCCTACTCCTTGTCTTAATGACGTTTATCACCGTGTTGCTAAAGGCCACATCAGGGAGGCCCGAGGCTGATGCTTCCCTGGCTTCACAGTGAACTTACCTCTGGCGATTATAAAAGTCATACACGCTTTTAAGTTTTAAAAAATTAATTAAAAATGTTTAACTTAATAAATAAAAGCCACGTATAATAACCCATCAACTTGATTTATAATTCTTTTCATTTTTGTTCAGTGTATGAATAAAGTGTAGACCCCGACAAGACTCTTATCCAGTCTCTACCTCCATAGAGACTGATGACAGGGAGCTCACTGCTATACAGGTGAACTCATTCCCTGCTTCTGTGACTGATGCCAGAAAACTCCGGCCTGCATTGAATCGCTGTTTCCTGCTGTACAGCTTTCAATGGGTGGTCCAAGAGCTGCTTCTGGGAGTTCCACAGATGATACCTAAACAAATATTTAAAAGCATTTAGAACACACTCTCTTCCCTTTCTATCATCTTCAACTTCCCCTTTTATGACAGGCTTTCAGTCCTTTTATCACCC
Organism: Equus quagga; assembly: GCF_021613505.1. Lineage (NCBI taxonomy): Eukaryota > Metazoa > Chordata > Mammalia > Perissodactyla > Equidae > Equus > Equus quagga. Next base: position 75,880,830 of record NC_060269.1, read on the forward strand.
AGAGACCTTATCTCCTCTGAACTTTTCCAAATTTTAAAAATCTATCTTAAAGGTACGATCTGATGTGCAAAACAGAGCCGCACAGGCTCTCCCTTACTCGAGCTGCCGGGTACACGCTCAGGCGGCCCACGGCTGCGCTAGGTTCTTGACAGTCGCATCATGCTTCTGACTCACACAGGACCTAATGGGGATGGCAACTCCAAGGACCCCATTTTCCTCTGCTGCTTCAAGTCTCTCCTAGCTGCACAGAAGGTTGATGTTTTTAGAATCAAGTGCAATAAGAAATCTTTTTATTCCTGGGAAATGCCAAGTGAAAAGGAAAGCCAATAAGCAGCTAACTTGGATCATAACCATCTGCGTAGTGTCAGTGAGAGCTGGGGAAGGAAAGAGCATGCTTTCACATCCAGTCATCTCCTCAGTGAGCCCGTCCGCTCCAGTGACTCCTGATGGACAAGCCATGTGACCGACACAAGCAGCAACGTCAGCTTAATCCACTGTCAGGGTGACTGATAACAACGCCTCATAAAAACACTCTTATTTTCATTTGTTGGGATGCTGTCTTCTTTTATAAACTTTTATATGATTCTTTAACTTTGCAGAAGAGAACAAGATACAAGATTTGCTAATTATACAACATATTCTGAATATGCCAGACACTGCGCTAAGTGTTGAGAATAGTGTGGAATAAAGTTCATTTTCCTGAAACTAAAGAAAATTCTTTTGATCTCATTTCCCCTTAAGAAGTAAAAAAGAGCAAGAAACTACTATTTATAACAATACATTCAAAGCAACGTTATTTTCTCCTTTTCCCCCAAGGCCCACACATTGCCATAATTATGTCTCAAGGCTAATAGAGGCAACAGAGCAGGGACTCATCAAGCTTCAAAAGAATATCTGTACTGGGTTTATGAGATTATCAAAACCGGCAGTTGACCTTGAAGGAAACAGCGGTGTTAACCCTTCCATGATACAGTAACAAATTAGGAAACACCCACCCACTGAAGAATTTTCATAGCTGCCTCTCAGCAGCATACAGGAAACAAGCTCAACCACAGAGAAAGCAGACGAGCTGGATCCTGAAAGCTGGTCTTCAACCCAGCCTCTTCTCCTCTCATTTCAGGGCCCCTTCATGCTAGAACTTTTGGGAAAATTGCCCCAGCATATTGGAGCCTTCACAGATTCTTTTCCCTTTGGGTTTTATTGTCTTAAATTAATTTGCTGATATAAGTTTATATCTCATTTTGCTTTGTCCTTCAAAGGAGAAGCTTCCAAACTTTTTGAATTGGCCCATGGTATAAAACACATTTTTTCTCTCTCCCTCTCTCCATATATATATATATATATATACACACACACATGCACATATACATTACAAACACACACATAAACAAAAATTGTTACAGGAAACAACACTACTGTTTTATATGCTGTTCATTATTTACTGTTTTCTTTTCTGTTTCTTTTTAACAAATATTGATTGTGACCCACTAAATTGACTTTAAGAACACTAATGGGTTGCACCTGGTGTTTGAAAAACTGTTCTAAGCCTTGCTAATCCGTGCCCTGGGATCTTGTTAGAAATGCATGTCCTCAGGCCCCTGCGCCTGTCGAGCTATAATCTGTGTTTATCAAGAGCCCATCTGATAGATGTGCAGGTTAGAGTTTGTGAAACACGCAGGCGAAGGACTCTTGATCCTAAAAACTTTACTTCACTTGAATAACCTCAGTGGTTTGAGTTCACAGTGTGTGGGCTCTGAAGAGGACGACAAAACACGGCAAAGCAGGGCACTAAGCGGCTCTACAGCACCAACGGGGAGCAAAGAGAAGGATTTGCAGGCTAACGGCGTCAGAAAACCCACCAGGGGCTGCCATCTTGGTGATCCGGACAGTAAACAGCACAGAAGGGGCAGCTCGCAGGGTGCTGGGATGATCAGGGAAAGCTTCATGGAGGAGGAAGATCACAAGCTGGAGACTGAAGAATGAATATAGGATTCACTAGGTAGTGAGAGAAAAGGGCATGAGACAGGAGCAACGGCATAAGCAAAGGTACTGAGGTGGACACATGCATGGTATATTCGGGAAACAGAATGCCTAGCTGGAGCAGAGGGTCTGTGTTGGAGAGTAATGCAAAATAATGCAGGAAGAACAAGTGGGAACAGAAAATGACCCTGCATGGTAAACGTGAGCCACACATCCGTTTCGATTATATATTTCTCAGTGAGAAAATGTGTTAGTAACCCATGTCTACAGATTATTCATATATTTAGTGACATATTTTTCTTCTTTCTTACAAAGAGAACTAACACAGAACCTAGATTCTGTCCCATCAGAATTATAAAGAGGACACACATTTCAACCCAAAGCAAGAACAGGAACTCATAATTGTGTGAAGGCAGCTAAAAGGCCCTGGAGTTGAACAGCCGAAAAAGCACTCTATTTAAGAGAATTTTCTCTTTCTCCTTCATTTTAAAATTTTTCTTGCCTTTTTTTTTTTTTTGAGGAAGATTAGCCCTGAGCTAACATCTGCCGCCAATCCTCCTGTTTTTGCTGAGGAAGGCTGGCCCTGAGCTAACAATCATGCCCGTCTTCCTCTACTTTATATGCGGGATGCCTACCACAGCGTGGCTTGCCAAGCGGTGCCATGTCCACACTCGGGATCCGAACCAGCGAACCCCAGGCCGCCAGAAGCGGAATGTGTGCACTTAACCACTGCACCACCGGGCCGGCCCCGATATTCTTGCTTTTGAATAACACTGACACACTTTCTGAACTCTCTTCACCACAGATGGCAAATGCATGGTATATGATGCCACTCTCCTTTTGTAAGGCCATGAATAACATAGCCCATTGATCTGTCTCCTTTCTTGCTAAACCTATACCTGGCCTCAGAATCCTCTGAACACAATGTTGATGGAACATAAAATGAATCTATTAGGCAATCCCACTCTACGCACCTTACCTTGGGTTAATCAGTGCTGAGCACTTGTGTGCTTCCACAGGATTGCTTGGTTGCTGACTGCCTTCCTGTTCATTTGTTCACAGGGTTGGTGCTAGATATTTCAATTTTGTGAAAAATGAAGTGTTTGGCTCTCTATGCCAGTGGAAATCCTGGGTTTAGGATAAGGAAATGTCTTATTTAGTTCAAGAAGTATTGTCAGGCTTTGGCACGTCTAAGACAAGATGGTGTTGTCCACAGACATTCGTTAATTCTTACATTCACAAATACGGGCTTATCTTTCCACTGATCACAGTAGTGGACCCTGTCCAAGCAGACAGAACCAAGCAGAGGCTCTGCAAAGGATTTTGAAAGTTCTAATGAGGCCTCAGACAGGCACAGTGTAACGCACGGGGAGGCTGAAGGAAGCCCCACTGCAGTCTTTCTTATCAGTAAGGAGGTTTCTGCAACAGAACTGGCTTGTCTGTGGCTGTCTATACTGCCATTCTAAATGCCCACATATACATGCGCTAACAGCAGAGCTAAAGGGGAGGCCAGCTGCTCCAGGCTTTGGGAAGCGTACCTGAGTGACACAGAGGCAGGCTATGTGAGTATCTGATCAAACAGAGAACTCAAGGCAGGCCCCGAGGGTTTCTGGTAGCAGTTAAGGCTCAGCTGAAGGGAGACAGGACTGAAAGGAAGAAGAGAATCCCGCGGGAGTTGGAGACCAGGATAAACCTGTTCTTGAAGGAGTCTGAGGAATGAGGCAAGAAGTTCTGAGAGGTGGAAACACGGAGATAGAGAGAGACAGAGCCTCAAGGGTTCAGAGACATAGAGTGGCGCAGAGTCAGAGATGCAAAAGTTAACAGCTGTTGACAGAGAGAGAGACGCAAAACTCAGAGACAGAGAAAGGCACATGGCTCACACAGACAGCCAGAGCCCACAGGGACAGTGACTTAGGGAACAGAAATATAGACCCAAAAAGAGTGGTCCAGGAGACAGAGACAGAGACAGAGAAACTGAAGAGAGAGAAGGAGGTAGACACATAAAGAGAGACCAACAGAGCCTGACGCCAAGGTGGACCAACACACCCAGGAAGTCAGAGGCTTGGAGAGGCTGGACGGGCAAAGCCACTGACTGAGAGGAAGGGTGGCAAACTGCATCTCATCCCAGCAGAGGTCCTGCTGTCCAGTGCCCCGTGAGCCAGCACAGTGCAGGAATGGCTGCAAGACCAAAAGACATCACTGCTTCCCCAGAGGTTGGGGCCTAGGGAATGTTTGATTTGGACTGGGAGCCGGAGCTCAGAGACTGACTAGAAAAAATCCTTTGTGGATAAGAACTTGAGAATTAGAATGGCTGGGCAGAGGTTCTCTCAGGAGGGCTCATCGCTGAGTGGAGTCAAGCTTGACTCTGCGCTTATTCGGGTTACTCTTGCAGCCTATACCTCACCAAATGCTGCCTCAGGGTAATTGTCTTCAGACTATCATTGCCGTTGCCGTTGCCAAGCTACCATTGTGGGCTTGGTACAGGAGACAGACAGGGCACATTCAGGAAACTACAGCTACAGGAAAGAGCTCCAAAATTTAGGGGATGTAAAAAAAAAAACCAGGAGCCACCAGGTGTAGTGGTTAAGTTCACTCACTCTGTTTCAGAGGCCTGGGGTTGGCAGGTTCAGATCCCAGGCGTGGACCTACACACCGCTCATCAAGCCATGCTGTGGTGGCATCCCACATACAAAATAAAGGAAGACTGGCACAGATATTAGCTCAGGGACAATCTTTCTAAAGCAAAAAGAGGAAGATTGGCAACAGATGTTAGCTCAGGGCCAACCTTCTTCATGAAAAACAACAACAAAACAGACAGATCCTTGTTTCATTAGTTATCTCCTCTTTATTCCATTGTTCAGTTCATGCCTCTAAATTAAACATCATTTCGTCCCACCAGGAAAAACTTCAGGGTGTAAGGGGACTGAGTGTATCTGAGGGTAATAAATGCAAATATGTCATCAGTGTTGCGGTGGTTGAGGGCTGAAGTCAGGGACCTTAAGTCCTGGTCTTGGCTTTGACTCAACTTGGGACAATTAGAACATTAGACGTCTGCTCTTTGTCAAGTGGTGGGCTTGCAAGGAGCAGACAAAGACGAATAACCCACAGCCCTGCTCCTATGGAGCTCCCGGTCAAAAGGAGTTTACTGTGCTCAGCCTCGAGCAGGTGGCCAAACCTCTTAGTATTGGCACCTGCAAAATGGTTCTGAGATTATCTGAAGAATCAATCCAAAACAGAGACTCTACTGGTGGTGAAGCAGAACCCTATGAGCAATAACAGGAGACCCAGGAAACTTTAGAAATTTATAACGATAAAGCAAACAAAGAACTAATTAGAAGACATTTGTAACAGCAAGGATTTCAAAATTTCTTTGATACCATTTTGAAAAACGACACAAAAGTAGTAGAACTTATTCTTCTTTGGATGTGTATCACTTATCATCCTTAGCTCAGTGGAATTACTGGCTTCCGCCTCTGTTCCTTCCTTGCCATTCCCAGGTCCTCACTCTAGTTTCTTATTCACCAGTCCATAGACTGCCTCACTAATTAGTTTTCTTGGTGCTGGACCCATTGCCACCTATTATGCTCAACTACCAGATTAGTCCACCTAAAAACAAAACATGATGAGCACTTAATTCCACGTTCCTACGAACATTCAATGATTCCATATTGTCAAATGGAATTTGATCAAAGTCCAACTCCTAATCTATTTAAGGCCTTGTGGAATTTGGACCAACCTAAATATCCAAACTTTGATGTAGGCAAACAGGCTTGCCTGGGAAAAACCAGACCCAGAACCTGTTTTGAGATGGGCCAAGGTGCAGATGGTAAAAAGATATCCTACCAGAAAGCAAGAGCAAAATTATACATGTGGTACAACTAAATCTGTATGTGTGTGTCTGTATGTCCGTGTGTGTGTTTACAGAAAAATATTTTTAAAAGATTGGAGAGAAGTTGAACAAGATGTCATTCTGGGTGGTGGTACATGGCTGACGTTTTGGGTGCTTCTCTATTTTCCAAAATTTCGATAATTAATATATATTACTATTATTTTTAACTGTCTATTATGAATAATTTCAGATATACAGGGAGATAGAGAAAAATAGCATAAGTAATAGTATAAATAACATCCATATTTAAAGAATAAGCATATTTTAGGTAGAATAATTTTTAAACTTTTGTCATATTTTCTTTACATATTTTTGGATGAGCATTTTTAATGTTAATTACAGATGTCATGAAACTTTATCCCTAAGTAGTTCAGGGTGTGTGTCTAAAAGATAACATTCTCTTACATAACTACACTTTAATCAAAACAAATTAACTTATTTCTCTTATGCTTTTTAAACTTATAAATACTTTTAAACAAAGAAGGTCCAGCAACATATAATAGGGGCAGGCACTAGTGGGCAAGGAGTTGGGGAGCACCTCCACAGAGGATCTGGAGGTGAGCGAGCCACACGGTCCACAGCAGGGAGTAGGAGCCAGGAGTGTGTGGGCTCAGAACAGAAATTTATCCTCTAGTGGAGTTGGTGGGAGTGAGAAATTAACCCAGGCTTTAAAAAACAACGGCTAAGAGCATGGTTACGACACTAGAAACTAGAAGAGGAAAGCCAGGTGGAAGCTTTTGCACAGATGGAGGCTGAGGGAGGGCCTCTGGAGGTAGAGACCAGAACCAACTGACCGAACACTGATTAACCACCGGGTCCCAGGGACTGGGAGGGTCCAAGGCTGTGTGGACTCTCTTTATTTTCTGAATACTCATGTGTTTTATCATTTTTTCTCTGTGGAAAACGTCTTCTTTTCTGACTTTTCTGAAAAAAATCCCATCAGTCCCAAGGCTATCTTCTCTACGTCTTGCGTTCCCCTTCCTTCCTGCCATAGGCTGTGTGCTTTGTCCAGACGCTGTTGTGGCCCTCAGCCCCTCTACCCTGCGTTCTAACTACCCGGACATGTGCAGTCTCTGTCCTCTGCACTGGGAACTCCTTGAGAGGCAGCCATTTCTTCTTAATTTCAGTATCTCCTACGCTGCCTTGCACAATGTCCTCCTTCAACAGATGGATCTGTGAATGAATGGAAGAGTGAGCGAATCAAAGCATGAGCCCACTCGACATGGAGAATCTGGCTGGACGGATGTCCACATGGAAGGAGAAGGAAGTCCCCTCACCCACAGAAGAACAGAAAGTACAGCTGAAGAGGAAATTCGCCTGAGTCGAGGAGGGATGGAGCTGCATTCTAGTGACACAGTCTCACACAGCCACAAGAGAGCCATCTTCTGTTTTCAGAATCCAGGATTCCAGAATTGTACACAGAAGAGAAATAAGCTTTATTTCTCTAGTTGGTATCACAGCTCTGTAAACAGGTTCCTTTAAAGCTTTGACTTTATTGCACTTTTCCTAGCCTATTCAATTTGTCCAGCTCTGAAAAATGGAATCTACACAAAATTCAATAAAATTCTGATTAATTAGGAATATTGACCTGGCTTTGTGTGCATGTGCAGGTGTATTATGTGAAGAATATGCAAGAATAATGTCTTTTAGTAACGAAATTTGTTGGTTGTAGTAATCAGAGAACTTTCTTCTTTTCTCTCAGTTCACACTAGCACTAATAAATAGTGCTAGCATAATAAGAAGAGAGAAACTTGATGGAAATTAGAAGCTTGCGTTAACGGACAAACACAGGGGCTCCGGAGCAAAACTCCTGGACTTGAAGGGTTATGAGCATGTGACCCTGGGCATATGATAAAAACTCTGTTCTTTACTCTTCTCATCTGTAAACGGGTATGACATTACTGACAGTGTCTACCACACAATGACATGTGAATGTAATAAATTATATGTGCAAAGGGCTTAAACTAGTGCTTGGCACATGGTGAGCATTGTTAGAACATGTACCTCCTTTGATCATCGGGAAGAGCATTAGCTGTGGGGCAGACCCCAAGCATTCCCTCAGCTGCACCACTTGTGAGGCCTGGGACCCAGGCAGTTCACTTAACTTATCTGAAGTCACCCTCTGCACCCATGAAATGAGGATAATCACGCTATAGTAACAGTGTTATTGTGAAGGCTAAATGACATAATGGATGTGAGCCCCACGGCGCTGGCACAGACTAGGTGGTCAGCACATAACGACTGTTACAACAGGAAAGCAGCCTTGTTTGGTGGAACAAATATGGGCTTTGGATCCGCGTCCTCTGGGACTTCAAGCAATCTGATTTCCCTGCTAACGTCTCCTCGTATGTGAAGATGGAATAATAATAATTTTTGAAGACAAAGCTAGTGTATGCAAAATGTTTGTCTCATAATAGAACTCATTTTGGTTATTATTATTTATTCCCTAGGTCAGCAAACCACCACCAGCGGGCCGATTCCTGCCAGGGCACATGTTTTCATCTAAACTGAGAGCCACGGATGGTGTGACATTTTTAAATAGTTGGGGAGAAAAAAGGAGAAGAATATTTCGTGACTCATGAAAATAACATGAAATTCAAATTTCAGGGTCCATAAATAATATTTTGTTTGAACACCGTCACGGTCGTTTCCTTCTGTGTCATCTACGACTGTTTTCACACGACAACGGCAGATGTGAATAGTTGTGGCAGAAATCATAAGGCCTGCAACACCTAAAATATTTATTACCTGGCTCTTTAGAAAAATATTGCTGATCCCTGATCTATTCCAACCTTCTCTTATACGTGAAGGTTAAAGGGCAAAGCAATTAGAAACGTGTGCATTGCTTTACTTAAATATCCAGAGCTCAGAATCTAGTTTCTTGACACTGGCCAACACAGCCAAACAGCGACACTTTTTCATAAAATTTGAGATTTGGGAAAGTACATAAAAAGGGAATATTTATTATATTCCTCACTTGAGGGAATATGTATAAAGAGATAATTTAGACATTTAATTTGAAAATATCCTAAAATATTTTTATTTTGCAGTATCCCTTTTGTGTCTGTAGTTACATAGTTTATAAAGGCTTACCCCTTTACAAACTATATCACTATACTATTCCCAGTTTAATCAAAACTGTCTTGTAGGAACTTGTGTCATAATCAAAGAATTGCTGGAATTTTAAATTATTAACCAACAATTCTACACCAGTTTGTTACTTAGGTGATGTCTCTAGCATTCACTACTTGTCTCATTTCCCCATCGCTGCGTTTTGAAAGCAGCGAGCAGGCAACCTCTCACCCAGCCCACTTCTTGCTTCTCACCCCCCCACCCCCAACCCAGACCGCCAAGTGTGAGTGAAACTGAGGAACAGCCGAAGATGGTTTTATTTCCCCTTTGCTTTTGGACACATTAATACGTTTAGGATGAAATAAAACAAATGTTTTTAGATTGACACTGCAAAAATGAGACACAGAAATGCATCGGAGTTGCCTGATTTAGGTACTTTAGGAAAGAATAAACCTGTGCTCTGAGCAAGTCACCTGTGTCATGGAAAGGCACGCGAAGGATTTGCAGCAGTTCAGGGTTTAATTTACAGAACTTACAGATTCCAGAGCCTGAAGGAAAATAGGGACCGAAGAGCAAAGATGTATGATATCTCTCAAATTTAACCAACACGTTATCTGTTTTATGTCTATCAAAAATATAAACATAAAAATCTACATAACTGGTCAAATAACCTATTAAAATAATTTAAAAATTAAGTCATTAAGACATCCACCTTTTTTTTTTTTTTTAAAGATTTTATTTTTTCCTTTTTCTCCCCAAAGCCCCCCGGTACATAGTTGTGTATTCTTCGTTGTGGGTTCCTCTAGTTGTGGCATGTGGGACGCTGCCTCAGCGTGGTTTGATGAGCAGTGCCATGTCCGCGCCCAGGATTCGAACCGTCGAAACACTGGGCCGCCTGCAGCGGAGCGCGCGAACTTAACCACTCGGCCACGGGGCCAGCCCCTAAGACATCCACCTTTTATCTATCAACTACATTAAATCATTTTGTTTTTATGGAGCTTTTTAAAATCTGAATTAATGAGATGTGTTATCTAACCAGTGACTAACAGTTTCAAAGAAAAAGTTTCATTTCTATTCAGAATTCTGCCAGAGGCAACTGGTCATTTTTCAGATTTCTCAGATATTACCTATAAGCAGTATATCAGTGATGTCTTGGAGCAGCAAGTACTGGCTCAAGTCCGTTGTTAAATTCTCAGGAATTTTACAGGCTGGTTGTTAAACTCTTGGGAGCCTGGCATTGCCCTTGGTGGGAGTATTTACACCAGGGAAATAGGCACCTCCCAGAAGGCTGAGGTCCCCTGCCCCCAGGAGGTTTATCAGCACACCACTCAGGATCTTTAGATAAACCTGCTCCTGAGTGTTCTTATGGAGGGATAAAAATGTTCTAAAATTGATTTATCGTGATAGTTGTACCACTCTTTAAAGTCACTAAAAATGATTGAATTGTACACTTGAAATGAGTTTTATGATCTGTAAAGCATACCTCAATAAAATTTTTAAACAAAATGCTCCCAAACCAATGAACAAAATGTCAATGCTTATTAATGGCTTTAAGATTCAGGTACATACCCCAAAAATGAAAACTAAAGGCACATTTGCTAGTGCTTCCGATGCATTTACATTCTTTGCAGTGGTTGTCACCCTTGGCCTAGCCCTGGAATCACCTGGAGAGTTTAAACAAGAAAACACCCCCGCCCTGAGAAACTGACATCACTTGCTGGCATGAGGCCTGGGCAGCAATTTTCAAAAACTCCTTGGGTGATTCTGGCACACAGTCAAGTTTGAGAACCACAACTATAGAGCAATTTCCCCTCATAAAAATTGTAGCTTGCCTGTTGTTACAGAACCACCCTCAAATGTTTAATAAATTTCCAGGCCTTCTGAAATAGAAAAGTCTGGACAAAAAGTACCTATTTTGGACGTTTCCGGGTTGTATTGAATGCCCATTCTTTGTACTTGGAGGGAAGACACAGTTCTGTTTCCTTGAGGGTTTTCCTTGTGCTCGCTTCCTGCTATGGGCCTTTAATGGTAGGGAGAAGAGACATCATCTAGCTCACCTTGGTCACCCCAGCGAGGGCCAACAGTACTCAAGCACAGCCCAGGCTCAGGGGTCCTTTAACTAAAGGACTAGAATTGAGTATCTCCTTTGTCTCTCTTCTTGGTTGGGGCTTCCTACCGATGGTGGGCTGGGACGATAGATAACCAAACAGGTAAAGAATTATAGTTTAATAATTTAAGAAGGCTCTGAGTGAGAGTGCAAGGGTCCAGTTTTAGCACCTGGTCTTTGTGACACCCGTTTTGGATAACAGGGGGCATTTTATCTCTTCTGTTTAGGGATTCAATCTAGAAGGATAGAGATGTCCTGGAGCTCTGAGTTCCCAGTAAGGAGAATTTACTTTATTGAAAATACTTGCTGTTCTATCCGATTTACTTTGTGAAGGGAGAGTTCACTTCTGAGACCTCAGGTTTAAAGTCTAAAGACAGGACTTATTGAGAACGTTTACAGTGATACCACACAGAACGACACAACCTCTGCAGCCTTCACGCAGAGACTCTCCCCCTCGTTCAGTCTTTCTCTGCTTAAGAACTCAGGCTCTGGCAGGTTGGAATCCCACTCTGCTGTTTAACTGATGTACGGCTGTAGGCCAGTTATTCACTCCTTTGGTGTTCATTTGCTTCCTTCATAAAACGGAGGTGACAACTGGTCCTGTGTCACTGGATTGTTGTTTATTAAGACTGGAGGCACAGGTCTTGTCTCTCGTGAAGCGCAGGCATCGAAGCCAGCCCCAGCAGGATAGGCCCAGGGCTTTAGGGAAAAGGTTCAGTTTCTCTAGGAAACCCCCTGCTCCTCTCTTGTGTAATACTTACGTCTTTTATTAAATATCCTGATGAGTTGTTTCATCTGGTCCCTTTTTAAAGACAGGACTACGATGACTCCAACTACCTGAATTTATCATCTGTTTGAGGCGGAAATTTTATTCTCTTCCTGACTTGTTAGTACTTAAGGTTCAAAGTTGCCGCTCTGGACGTGGATACAGACAAGAGCTCACAAACGCAGCATCAGGAGAAAGACACACATATGGGACCTGGCCGCAGGCACTTCCTCATTCTTTCTTGTTTGAAAAAGTCCCTCTCCCACACTGTAGGGTCGGCTCTCTGTTTATCTACCGCAGTACAGTCCTGTCACTGCCAGCAGCTCAGAGCTCAAAACTTTCTAACAGCACCTACTGTATTCATAAATCAGGTCAGTACCAAGGACACCCTGCAAGAGCACCTCACACATCCCAACGCTGTCCCTATTCCCAAAGAATGTCCAGCAGTTGATTTTTGTCCCATTTTGTCCACCTACTGTTTTCACGTCTGGAAAAATAATACCTGCTTTTACAACGCAATTGGCCCCAACAGCAAGATACCCAAATGAGTAAAGTGGAGAGAGGAGAGACGGGGTGGAGAGCGGCTCGAAGGGAGCCCTCGCGCGGGAGCCCGAAGGAAACGCTCACCCGAGCAGCACTCGGAAAAGGGTGCTGTCTTACCCCAGGTCCTGGAGCAGCTCAGCCTCTCCGTCCGATCTGCTCCACAGGTCTGAAGGGTCCTGGGCGCTCATCTTCCCTTCCAGAGATTCCGCTCTGCCCATTCGCGCTCCTCCTGTCCGCCAGGCCCGGCGGGCGCGGTGGCACGGGGCGAGGAAGGCCCTGCTCCTCAGCTCTCCCCGCAGAGCAGCCACTGGGCTGAGTCCCCACCGGCAAGGAAGTGAAACTTGGTTACTCCTCCCCCGCCACCCGCCACCCTGCCCCGAGGCACCAGCAGGCGTGCAGTCAGTCAGAAGGCAGGCAAACTTCGCAGCTGCCCTGAGCACACCCACGGGCGTCAGGCAACACGCAGTTTCTGTCAAAGGAAATAAAGATGGGGCCGCTGCCCCGCGATCGGGCGGCTCCTCGCAACTCTGCTCGAGAGGCCAAACCAGCGACGGCCTGAGCCCCCGCCTCGGCGCGCGGAGGAGGCGCGTGCACGCCCCACCCCGCCGCCCCGCGCGCGCGTCGCCCAGAGCCCTGAGCAAGCTTCTGTCCCGGGAACATCTTTAGAGTGGCTAAGGAAATGAGACTCAAACCACTAGCTTCAATCCTGAAGGCCGGTTTTTACCACTTTCCAATATTTCTGCTCAAATGATCCAAGCTTTCCAACAGGCCCTTGACGCTCAGGTTGGGCATAATTCAGAGATGAGTATCAGTTCCTCCCTGGAGAAGGTTCGGTGAGAAGTGGGGAAGCTGTGGGGCAGCCTGGAGCTCAACCAGTGGGCGTGTCAGAACTCCCAGAGTCTCCGGGTTCCACTCCACCCTGGGCTTACTCACAGCCCTATGCTTCCTGTCTCGATTCGAGTAGGGAATTCTCTCTCCCTAAAAGTCCTAAAGGGAAACTGCCGTAACTGCCACTGAATCCTTGGGATTTGGACAAAGTACAGTAATAAATTAAAAAATAACACAAGTTGCTTCCTGCCTTCTCTCTGTCTGTCCCTGCGGGAGACAAGGTGCTTGTGGATTCTCTCTCATCACACCTGACTCGCTTGGGCTCACCAGGGGGCTCTGCGACTTGTTTCTCCCAGTGCCGTCTGCGACCAGCAGCCCTGGCATCGCTAGGACCTTGTTAGCATGCAGAATTTGGGGTTCATTCCAGTCCTTCTGAACCAGCATCCGCACTTGAACAAGATCCCCAAGGTGACGCCCGCGCACGTCAAAGCCGAAGGACACTGCTTAACAGGGGGCCAAGACCCCGGAGCCGCGCCTAGAGGAGAGGCGGTCTGCGTCTGGTGTCCTTCCGTGTCCTTGCTTAAGCTTCTTTCCTCTTCCCTCTGTCAGTGATTCGTGAGACCCTGGCTTGCACTGATTGCCAGGGAGAAATTCCTGAGTGTCTAGAGACAGCTGGGGGGGAGACTAAGCTCTGACGACGCACACGTAACTGAGGGTCATAAATGTCCACAAGTGTTTTGGCCACAGTTTGCTCAGAGAGGAGCGCAGTGTCCGCGTGCAACAGAGGCCTGGGAGGTGCGGGACGTGCAGGTGGGGCAGGTGGGGGCAGGGGGCAGCAGATTTCCTGTTCCCCTTCTGTGGCTCTTTGCTCAGTGTTTTAGCGTCTATTTCGTTCCTGTTTTAGCAAATTCTGGGTTTTCTTTTTCTTAAACTTTTTCCAGGAAAGCAGCAGAATTCACTAAGTGGTCCTCTTCCCTTTTTCAGTGTTCCTGCCCCCTCCATTCTGGTTTTGCTGTCTCACCTGTTGCCCTCTCCTCTGATGTCACCCTTTCCTTTGTCATTTATTCCGCTTTCCCAGGGCCCTCCCTCCCTGCTGCCCCCGCTCCCCAGCTACAGGCTCAGCATTGAGGGGTGACAGTTGCTTCAGCTTACTAGGTAGTTTCCACAAAATGCTGGACGTTCATAAAAATATTTGGTAACATATTTTACGTTAGATTGTTCAAATTTACCTATATATTTTTTATTAAAGAAACTGCAGCTTTTGCTTCCATGCACCTTCCAAACAAGTTCAAGTTGTTTTTTTGTTTGTTTGTTTTTCTGAGGAAGACTAGCCCTGAGCTAAGATCTGCTGCCAATCCTCCTCTTTTTGCTGAGGAAGACCAGCCCTGAGCTAACATCTGTGCCTCTCTTCCTTCACTTTATTTGTGGGAGCCTACCACAGGATGGCCTGGCAAGCGGTGCCATGTCTGCACCTGGGATCTCAACCGGTGAAACCCTGGCCACAGAAGCGAAACTTGCGAACTTAACCCCTGCGCCACTGGCTGGCCCCCCAAGTTTTTTATTTTTTATTTTTGTGAGGAAGATTGGCCTTGAGCTGACACCTGTTGCCAATCTTCCTTGTGGCTTGACTAGTGGTGCTGGGTCCCTACTGGGGATCCAAACCTGTGAACCCTGGGCTGCTGAAGCAGAGCATGCAAACTTAACTACTACACCACTGGGCCAGCCCCAAGTTATATTTCTTAAAACCACAGAATTTACTTCCTACTTATTTCAATATTCTCCTTTCAGTCGTGCTGGTTCATAGCACTGAGTTCTTTCCATGCTGGCATTGGACATAGAAATGGACACAATCAAGCTGTTTTAACAATTTTGAATATCTTATTCCTTGTTAGAAAACTATTTTATTTATCCAGAAATGTCAGGCTTTTATTGGAATGGCCCTCACACTCAAATTATCGATTTTCTCATCAGGAGAATTCACAGAGAGCTATTTAGTCCAGGTTTGAATTTCTTTATTAGAAGAATGAGCTTCTAACACTTGGGACTCCTCTGAGGAGAACTTTTTAAAAGAAATGACTCCATTGTCATAGTTGAAGACCCTTTTTGGTTCTTTTCCTAATTTACTTATCTCTACAGAAAGCTCAAGTATGACAGCATCCGCCCTTCACCTAGTCCCCTGGCAGTGGCAGTCCCACCCATGCCCTTTGGTTCCCTTGGTTAATTGTTTGCTGTCAGCCAGGCATGGTCTCTTCCTCTCCATCATTGATGTCAGTGGGAAATAAAGGATACATTCTGGAAAGGGAAACCATGGCTTGGGTTCACCATGGGTTGAGGTGACCACAGATGGGGGTTGAGGGACCTTTATTCTGTTTCCCACTGTCTGTTCTCCTTACTCATGAAAAAGAAGAAATCATCATTTTATATTAAATTGGAAGAGAGGAACAGCAGAGAAATAGCTGACCATAGTTTTTCGGCTGCAGGCCAGCTCTCCATAGCGAGGGCTTCAGTCTCTCCTCCTAATTATGTGGCAAGTTCAGAGCTGCCATATTGCTTTTAAAAATATGCCAATTAGAGTTTTACTTCAAGCCACCACCTGTGCGTTCTCGGTCACAATTATGTGACCACTTAATACAGTACCAAAGGTTCTTTTAGATTAACTGGGGCCCTTCATTTTCATCTTTGTCTACATAAGCGGTCATGTAGCCCTTTGTTGAATAGGGCTGTCTCAAGATGGCGGCTATAACACACCAACTTCAAGGTGTTAAATTTACCCTAATCCCTTACTCTCTCAGGAGAGCAGGAAACTGGGAACAGAGAAATAAAGGGAGTTCCCACAGAAGGGGAAAGGAAAGATATAAACATTTTGGATTTTGCTTTCCTAATACATTCCTAAAAAAGCATGGTTTCCTGAATGACTTATAATTCTGAAAAAATAAGCCCAGTAGACCCATGGTGTGAGCTCTCAGATGCTCAGAAATATTTCATAAACATGAATTTTAGTCATTGAGAAATAAAAGAAGCCAAGTGGAGATGTCAGCTAGGCAGATGGATATCCAAGCGGTGGCGAGAAGGGAGTTCTGTTTTCCCTCTTTGAGCCCCTGTGGGTCACAACTGGTCACATATAATTCATGCCTCTGCAGTACCCTGCCACCCCCACTGTTCTGGCTGCTATTCTCATCATTCCTCCCGGGAGTCATTCTGCTTGCCTTTGGCCAATTTTCCTTCCACTAACTCATTTAGGCCATTTAGTGTGCTGACCTGACCTTATCTCTGGCATGTGTTTTGGTGTCTACTCTCTTCTCTGCTGCTGCATGTGGAATCTTATTATTGCCTGCTTCCAGATTCTTCACCATTTAATGGGCTTGCACCAGGCTGCCATGGTCCATGCTCTGTTTGCATGGGTGGCACTGGTCCTTCCTGATCTTCAAAGTTCCTTGGGATAGCTACTCAGTCTGCTACGTCAGTCCTTATTTCTCTCTACATCTGTGTCTGTACACGGCTCACTCTTTTTTGAGAGTGTGGGGTGGGGAGAGTGAAATCCTTCTGGCGTCACACTGGCTGGAGGTGACCCATTTCTTGAAGCTGGTGAGTTTTAGCCATATCCAGACAGCCTAGCATAGGTACCTCCAGGAAACTGGATTAGGCAATATTTGAGAATTCTCTCGTATTCTATCCAGAACCACTCTTTAGGCCCCGTTGTTAACTAATATTGATCATATCAGACTCCTCCCTTACTTGCGAATTTTCCTCACATTTTAAGCAAACGGATTTCTGCTAGATTCCTCAGACCATTAGTCATGTCTGTGCATGTCTAAATCCCAACTCCAGACAGGGTCCCCAAGACCCCAAGCAAAACAAGAAATGACTGCAACTGGGTGAGGAGCAAGGAGGGGGAGGTTTAGGAAAACTCCGCGTTGTATCCTCAGCTCCAGGACAACTCAGAGCCAGCCTCTGAGAAACCATGTGACCAGGTTACCTCCCTTCTCCTTCCCCGAGATGGAGGAGACTCAAGATCTCCTGAATTTTAGTCCTGTAAAGAATACATATGCTTTTGAGCACATGTTTCTTCTGCTTGGAATGCCTTCCCCCATGCTCTGTCTGGCCAATTCCTTGTCATTTTCGGGTCTCAGGGCACATTTTACCTCCTCTTGTGATGGTTTTCTGGCCTGCCCCTCTGCACACTGGATTGAGTGTCCTTCATGCTGCTGGGCATCTGTACAGCCGGAAGATACTTTGCGTAGCTCAATGATAACACTTTCGCTATTGTATTGAGATTAAAGTTTTTTTTTCTTGATGTATTCCTCAAGATGAAACTGTATTTGTTAGTGTGAGAGGGCACTTGGGAGAGCTTACATCTTGTTCACTTTTATACCCCTTCCACCCTGTGCCTGGCTAGTAGCAGCTGCTTGCCAATTCTTGTTGAGTTGATGATAAAGACCCTTTCTGAAGATTCTGATTGAAAACCAAAAATTGGGCTCATTTTTTGTTTTGGATATTGTGTCAGTTTAGGTTTCTGGAAAGTAGATGCAAAGATGGAATCAAAAGTGCAGGAAATATCTTAAGTGGAAATGCCTGTGAAGGAGAAAGGAGAGAAGGAGAGTGGAAGACCGGGAGAGCCTCTGAACACAACATGGAGCTGTGTGTTAGCCTCCAGGGCCACCATAACAAAGCACCACAATCTAGGTGGCTACAAAGAGCCAAAATGCATTGTCTCACAGCTCTGGAGGCCAGAAGTCTGAAACCAAGGGGTCGGTAGTGTTGGCTCCTTCTGGAAGCTCCGAGGGAGAGCCTGTGCCAGCCTCTCTCTTGGTTTCTGGTGGTTGCTGGCCATCTTTACCATTCCTGGGCTTGTAGATGTGTCACTTTACTCTTTGCCTGTCTTTGTCTTCTTAGACATTAGAAGACACATTAGAAGACCTTCTGTATCTTCTAATGGCCTTCTTACAAAGGCATCAGTCATTGGATTTAGGGCCCACTGTAATCCAATATGACCTCATCTTAATTAGTTTTATCCATAAAGAGTCTACTTCCAAATAAGGTCACATTCTGAGGTTCCAGGTGGATATGAATTTTGGGGGGACACTATTCGATCCAGTACACACTGACATCTGTCAAAGAACAGAAAGAGAATGAAGGAGAATTGAGTACAAAGAACCTCAGATTACAGTTCTAAGAAAGTCTCGGTCAGGCCAATGGGGAGCCCCAGATAGAGATTGCCCATTAGAGGAGTTTGCACTGGGCAGGAATAACCCTGCTCCAGTACCCCAGCATACTCAGTCACTGGCTGGGAGCAGCCTGGAGAGGGAGTGGCCTTGGCGTGAGTCACAGCAGATCCCGAAGTTCTGGCAGCTGGAGCTGGCTGCTCACCACACCCTTCACAGCAAGATATCTCCTGAAGAGAGTCTGAGAGCTGGGCTCTCATAGCTGCCACGGGGGTTTTGAATATAAAAATTATGTTCCCTCTCTTCCTTTATACCAAATAATTATGACCAAAGCAAGGGCCTACTGTCTCTGGAGCAGCTGAGGGACGGCAGTGAGCATCTCCCAGTGGCCCAGGCTGCTGGGCGCCTTTGGAAGACAATCTATGTAACACTCAATCCTGGCTTCACTGAGTCTCGGCTCCCGAGGTCCAGGCACTCCAGCTCATCAGCTCTATCTCCAGACAAACCAAACACATCTGCCAGAAACATACACCCGGCAGAAATCTTCCCATCTTTTCCCCTTTTCTCTTCCTTATTTCTCCTCTTCTCTACTGTTTTCCCACTTTTCATTTTCAATACTCAATCTTGAACTCTACTCTCAGCCTTCCTTCTGTAATGTGAAATATTTGTTCCATTCACTAAGCTAGTCACTTGGTTTAATTCCTTCACATCAAGTATTTGAAGGTTTCACAGAAGTAGCACAGCTGTATAGTTCACAAAACCCATTTCAGGGAAGGACGAAAATCAAGAGGCCCCTGCAGCAGTGGGGAAATCCTCGTCTTGCACTGAAGTTCCCTAGGAATCTCACTGTGGTGTGTCACCCAGAAAAAGCTCCATTCTCTCAGCACGTCCTGAGGACCATATGTGCCCTCATCCACTGTACATCTATCCGTATTTGCATACTAGTTGTGGCAAATTGTATAATATATATAATTATATATTCTCTATATTATCTATCTCCCATTCCACATGATCTTCTGCAAGGTGATCTTGTCACTCCCCCATCAAGAGGTGGTACCTAATTTCCCTCCTCTGAATTTGGCCTGGCCTTGGAGACTCATTTGTGACCAATAGAATGTGGTGGAGGGGACACAGCATGACTTTTGAGGTTAGGTCATAAGAAGCTTTTGCAGCTTCTGCCTGGGCTCTTGAAGACTCACTCTCCAGACATTCCCTCCACAGTGCTTCCTTTTGGAACCCAGCTGTCATGCTGAGAGAAGCCCAGGTCACATGGGGTGTTTCATGTGTGTGCTCTGGTTGACAGTCCCAGATGAGCCCAACGTGAGCCATCTCAGGCCAGGTTCCAGACATGACTGAAGAAGCCTCCAGATGACTCCAGCCTCCAGCCATTTAAGTCACTCCCAGGGGTTCAAGTCTCACTAGCTGAGGTCCCAGACATTGAAGAGCAGAGACCAACCATCCCTTCTATGCCCTGTTTGAATTTTGGCTCTAAAGAACACATGTACATAATAAAATGGTTGCTATTTTGGGCCACAAAGTTTGGGAAGGTTTGTTACCCAGTCATAGATGAATGAAACACTTGCTTATCATCTGGGTCACTGCCTGGAGTGTGAGCTCCAGGAGGCAGTGACTTTAAGTGTCTTGATAGCTATGGATCTGTGATGGTTAATATTATGTATCAACTTGACTGGGCCATAGGGTGCCCAGATATTTAGTAAAACGTTATGCTGGGTGTTTCAGTGAGGGTGTCTTGGAATGAGATTAACATCTAAATTGGTGGATTTTGAGTAAGGTAGACTGCTTTTCATATGTGGGTCATCCTCATCCAATTAGTTGAAAGTCTGAATAGAACAGAAAGACCAGCCTTCCATGAGCAAGAGGTTTCTTCAGCAGACAGCCTTGACTTCGTCTGTTTCATCAGCTCTTCCTGATTCTCCAGCAGGCTGCCTTCAGACTAGAACTGGAACCAGGGTTCTCCTGGGTCTCCAGCCTGCTGGCCCACTCTGCAGATTTTAGACATTCCAGCATCCGTAATCATGTGAGTCAATTCCTTATAATAAATCTCTCTCTCTCTCTCCCTGCCCAACCACACATGCACACAGCCTATTGGTTCTGTTTCTCTGGAGAATCCTGACTAATAAAATATACATAGGCCCTACAACAGTGGTTCTCAACTAGCGGCAATTTTGCCTCCCAGGGGACACTTGGCAGCATCTGGAGACATTTTTGGTTTTACAACTCGGGGAGACTACGGGCACCCCACATGCTGCTGACCATCCCACAGGGCATGGGACACCCCCACAACAAGGTGTTATCTGGCCCCAAACATCAAAAGGGCCAATGTGGCCATCAAGCACATTTTTTTCTCCTTCCAAGAGCATCCTAAAAACCATGATACCATAAATCCACTGAGTGACTATGCACAGTCACCTACCTAAAGAGAGAGCCAAAATGGAATAAAAGGCCAGCCCTTCTCATCTGTTTCTCTCCACTTTACTGAACTGCCCCCCAAGAACCAGTGTGGCCCAGGGAATGGGGGCATGCGGTAGCTATAGAGTGGAGCTCTGTACACTGCAGAGAGCAGTCTCATGGAGCACATGGCTAACGGGGCTTTGGTAGGACCCCTGGAATGGAGTGTAGAGTAAGAGAACAGGAGGGGACTTGGTCTTCAGCACATGTGAGGCGATGTTTCTGGGAACTTCCAGAAATGACTGGGAGGATGTGAGGGATAACGGGCTGAGGTCCTACCTCTTCTAAGAGGGGCTGAGAGTGAGAGAGTAGAAGTTAGGGAACATCAACCTGGGAAATGGAGGTCACCATTCCTTGGTGTCTGCTATGTATTCTGTGCCCAAGGTCATTACTGGCATTCCATCAGTTCTGCATGGTTATGGGAAGCGAGGCTGAGTGATTCCTTGGTGACATTTGCCAGAGGACAGTGTTGCCGTTGACTAAGAAGTGCCATCCCCTCAGGGGTGTGAAGGAACACTGTTGGCAGCAGGTCATGTTAGCGTTTTTCAGAGGAAGAAATAACTGATATATTTAGCTGGATCAGGATTTTGAAGTTCTCAAGAAGCTTCTGAAATATTCAAGAGGCTCCTGAAATTCTAGAAGGAGAAAAATGTGAGCAACAGGAGGAAAATTAACCAGGATTTATAAAAGAATATCATAATGTATCTATAAATCACACTGACTTTCCATCATCACTTTCATTTGGTTATCATGAACGTTATGCTAACTGGGCAGAGCAGGTTTCATTCTTCTTGTTATTTTTTAATAGATGGGAGAGTTGGGGCTCAGAAACGTTAAGGAACTTGCTAGTAATTAGCAACACCAGGAAGAGAATTTGTGTACATCAGTCTGTGTCGAGTTTAGAAAAGAGAAGCCATTCTAGATATTTCATCCAGAGAGGGATTTAATGCAGGGAATTGGCTACAAAGACGTTAGAAGGACAAGAGGAGTAAAAGGGAAATGGTGAAGCTGTAACTATCTTTGAGCGAGGCCACATAAGTCCATATTTGCTGATGAACTGGGGGAGACACTGCCACTGCTGGTCTGGGCAACCCAGGTGGCAACCGCCACCATCGCTGCCAGATGTCACTACTGTTGGAGGCACTGCCTAAAGCAGAAAGGAAAAAAAGATTTCTTTTTTTTCTCTGGTGTCCCAATTGGCAAATTCTCTCTGGAAGGCAGCTGGCAAGGGAATCACTGAAATGTAGTTTGTAGACTTCCAGCCCCCTGTCATAGAAGGAGAGCAGAGAAGGTCAGGAAAGTAGCTGAGAGCCAATGACGAATAACTGGCACATAATATTTTCCTTCTAGGTTCTTTCCGCTATACCTCATTGTCACCTGCGTTAGGGTATGCCAAATTGCTACTTCAGAGAGACCCAACATTTAATAGTTCAACACAGAGGAAGTTTAATTCTTACTCAAATAACTGTCCAGCATGGATATCAAATCATTGGGGGTGACCTTCCACCTCACAGTCATTGACAAACCAGGCTGACAGTGGTCGTGCCATCTTTAACACATGGATTTCAAAGTCCCTCTGTTTCATAAATCCAGTCCGCATAGAGGAGCAGACCAGGGAGGTTTTTATGGGCCAGGCCAGTAAGAGATGCATATAACCACTTGTATTTCATGCGGCTCTACCCAACAGCGACGGAGCCTGGAAATGCAGTCTGCTGTGTTCCAGAAAGAGAGCAGAGTGCATATTTTGTATTGCTGTCGTGTCTGCCACACCTCCCATCAATGTAGAGATCTGCTTTCAGAGGCCTCAGATCAATCCTTTAAACCCAGAATGAAGACACCTGGCTTGAGAAGCATTCATATGAAAAAGAGTTGGGGATTTTGATGGCCTTCTTATTCACTGAGAGACATCCATGAGATAGTCAGAAAAAAATGAAAAAGATTAGGGACATTTTAGGCAACATTTACAGAAACAAAGGGCACCAATACCAACGGAGGTCAAAGGCCTGCCCCACTCTCCCGATGAGAACAGAGCTCCATTATTGTGTTTTTTTCTGTCCGCAGCTCTAGTGGACTCCAACAAACTAAAGTGTGTCCAACTAGGATGGCAGAGCAGTAGACAAATCTGGGCAGAGAGACTGCAAGGGGACTGTGATGGTTGTCTCCAGGCCACCGCAGGGCTGTGCAAAGGGCAAGAGGCGCAGTGCGTGTGGTTGCAGGGGCCAGGAGGTGCTCGGCTGGGCTGAGGTTGCGTGGTGCAGAAAAGGCTTTTCAATGTGAGACTTGCCTAGGCCTGCGACCCTCTAAAAACTAGCGTTTCTCCAGTTTTCAGTAAAAAAGAAGTGCAAAAGAATGACTGTCTATATGGGCAAAGGACTTGAAGAGAAATTCATAAGTGAGAAAATGCAAATGCAGAATCCCACCGGTAATTAAAGAAATATAAGTGATAACAGCAGTGAGATACTTTTTTTTTTCTTATCAGATTAGCAAAAATGAAAATAAACAAACAACCCTCCCCAGGAACCCAACCACCTGACAATGTGCCCTGTAAGTGACGCCTGGTGTGACCAGTGTCTTCGTACACTGCTCTGGGTGTGCAAACTGGCCACTCAGCAGTACAATTTCTAAGGCCTTTATAAGAAGTGCTTAATCTTTGACCCTGTAATTCCATTTCTAGGATTTTTTTACCAAAATAATTAGACAAATACAATAATAATACGGTAATCTTCATCGCTACATTATCTTATAAGAATGGTAGGCTGGAAGCAGCCTAAATGCCTAGCATTCACAGAACAATGAAGTAATGTATGGCACAGCCATAGAGTGGATTATTATGTTGCCTTTAAAAATGTGATTTATTAAGGGTCTTCAGTATAAACATAGAAATGACTTCAATCATATAAAGAAAAAATTGACGGAAGGAGGAAATGCAGGAAATATGCCAAAGGTAGGCTGGAAGCAGCTCTGAATAGTGAAATTATGGACAATTTTTTAAATGCTTCTTTGTATTGTTTCTAAATCTTCTGAGTTATAAAATATCACTTTGATAATTGAGAGATATGAAGGCAAAAAGCTATTTTTAGAAAAATAGAAAGGAATATGCTCTCACATACATAATAAGTATTCAATCAGAGGCCAGATAGCTAGAAAGCAGGAGAGTGCACATGCGTGGGGCCCAGGGAGGGAGGGGTGCCTGGCCTGACCCGCGATGGAATTGCTGTGGTAGTGCTAATAAGAGCAGACTGACTTCTTTTCGCGTTTATTATTGTTTTCCAATGCTTACTGGCTATCCTTGGGATTAAATTGCTCCCAACCCCTCCATTAGCCCACCTTTGCAGCTACTGGTAAAAAGATTCTGATTATTTGGAGGAAATCAGTTTTAAGATTCCTTTCAACTTCGAGATATTGTGACTTTTTGGACCAATTACGCAGGATTGCTGAAGCTATCCTGCACACGCACAACACACGTTATGCTTTGTGTCGAAGCCGGGGCCATTTGCATTTAAGGAAACACCTCTTGCCACAGTGACTCAACACGCCTTCAGACAGCGCGGTGTTCGCACATCATTCCAGGCGTTTTCAGGGAGCGCGTGCACCTGCGGCTTCCGCAGAGTGCCTTGTTTCACGCGTCTCCCAGCTTCCTCGACCCACAGGCGCTTTCTTACCGAGGAACGCGAACAGATGAAGCGATATTACACTCCCTTCTGCAAAACCTTTCGCTTCAGCCCTCACTCCATCGTTTTAAGACGCTGTCTTAAAACTTGGCCAGCATCTGCATCCGAGGGAGAGCGTGGCAGGTGCCGTTTGCGCTGGTGAGGGGAGGCCCCCTGTGATGGGAAGGTCGCGCCCGTCTTGGCTTCTGAATAATGAAAGCACGGACTGAAATGAAACCCGAACACAGCACCTTTTGTTTTTAGGTTTGCAAAAGGTGCGCGCTAACTCAACCAAATGAAACCATATCAGGTTACACGTTGTTGGATCTCATGGGCTTTGTTCAAATCTTTTTTGTCTTCTTGATGGCACATTGGAAAAGACTGCTATGCTAACCAATATGTGCAAATGACACAGAGCAAAAACCCAGTGGCCAGCCGAGATATTTCTGAGATATCCAGCGTCTCAGGGGGCCAGGGTAGAATGGGGGTCTGAGAAGGGGTCAGCCGTGAAACCGTCCATTACAATGTGGGGGTGTGGGGTGGGTGGGGGTGGGGGTGGTGCAGAGCGAATGCAACAGCTCAGCTCAAATTTCAAAACGTTTTGGAAATTAAGAATAGGACAGGTCTTAGATCTTCCGTCGAGGGCATCGTAGAGAGCTCTTGCAACCGCTCTGTCTAACAGGTTGGGCGAATGGATTGGAAAAGAAGAAAGCGCTTCCTCAGGTCCCGGAGCTGGGCCGCGGGGGGCCGAGATCGGGTCTGACTCAGCCCGCTGCTCCTGCTGACTGATTCCAGCGATCAAAACTCAGCAGACTTCCGAGCTTTTCTTCAATCACAAAGCGTTTTCTGGGCTAGAATTAAATTTATAGGCAATCTGAACCTCAGATATAGATTGTTTGCCCACTTGGCGCCTGCGCGAAATAAACTCCCTGAGAGTGAAAACCGCCGCTCACATGTCCTTACATAACTTTCTTTGAAACCGCATCAACAAACATGTATTTCTGAAAACAGCTCGAGAAGCTCTGAAAGTTAACATGATAGAAAATGTAACATGACACTAGTCGTCCGGGATTTTCGTTACAGGACTCCCGCCGGGCGGGACAGCAGCGATGAGGATATCCTGTCACTAGGTGGCAGTCACACCGCACTGGGCTGGGGCTCGGACTGTTTCATCCAGAGAGGAGATGAGATCCACCGCTTATTTCCCTCCCATCTACGGAGGTATAGCTCTTCATTAAAGAAGCCGAATTTAAGCAGTGTTATTCAACCTCACGTTTACAGAAGGTGTGTTAAAAACCACACTATTAAATGACTCAGGTTTAATTCATAACCGGCCTCAACAATTTTTAAACAGTTCAATTCTTAATTCTGCTCTCCTTCCCTTTAAAGCTTTGGGACTTTTACCAAAGGGATTGGAATGAGT
Source organism: Equus quagga (assembly GCF_021613505.1). Lineage (NCBI taxonomy): Eukaryota > Metazoa > Chordata > Mammalia > Perissodactyla > Equidae > Equus > Equus quagga. The sequence goes on from NC_060269.1 coordinate 75,906,719, forward strand.
AAAAGTGATCTGAATCTAAAACTTCAATTTTATACCTTAAAAAACATTTTTTTTTGTTCCTGTCATTACAATTTATTTTAAGGACTTATTTTTCCCCCTCATTTAGTAAATATAAATCTTCAAAGCATTTCATGTTTCGATTAAAATTAGGAATGTAAGTGACTGTGAAACTGCTGAAGTAGAGTCCTTTCACTTACGATGCCTGGGAATAGTGAGAAATCTTTAGGTTCTCCATCTCACCATGAGAGCAGTTTGAGAATGGCCACTGTTGACAGGGAACGCCATTCACCACAGCAACATCCTTTTTTTAAAATTAGTTTATTGAGGTCATACTGGCTTATAACATTGTGTAATTTCAGGCGTACATTATTATATATCAGTTTCTGTATAGACTGCACCATGTTCACCACCAATAGTCTAGTTTTTATCTATCATCATACATAGGTGCCCTTCTACCCCTTTCACCCTCCCCCACCTCCTTCCCTTCTGGTAACCGCTAACCTGTTCTCTTTGTCCATGTGTTTGTTCATCTTCCATATATGAGTGAAATCATACGGTGTTTGTCTTTGTCCGGCTTATTTCGCTTAGCACAATGCCCAAAGGTCCATCCATGTTGTCACAAATGGCACGATTTCGTCTTTTTTTTTTATGGCTGAGTAGTGTCCCATTGTGTGTCTATACATCTCACATCTTCTTTATCCATTCATCAGTTGATAGGGCACTTAGGTTGCTTGACATCTTGGCTGTTGTGAATAATGCTGCAGTGAACATAGGGGTGCATAACTCTTTGAATTGTTGATTGCATGTTTTTTGAGTAAAGCCAGTAGTGGGGTAGCTGGATCATACGGTATTTCTACTTTTAATTTTTTGAGAAATCTCCATACTGTTTTCCATTGTGGCTGCACCAGTTTGCATTCCCACCAGCAGTGTTTGAGGGTTCCCTTTTCTCCACATCGTCTCCAAAATTTGTTATTTCATATCTTGTTAATTACAGCTATTCTGACAGATTTAAGATGATACCTCATTGTAGTTTTGATTTGCATTTACCTAATTAGTGATGTTGAATGTCTTTTCATGTGTCTGTTGGCCATCTGTGTATCTAGGATTTATTGCAGGGATGCAGGGATGGTTCAATATCCACAAATTAATCAATGTCACACACCATATTAACAAAATGAAGAATCAAAATCACATGGTCATCTCAATAGATTCACAGAAAGCATTTGACAAGATCTGACATCCTTCTATGATAAAAACTCTCAATAAAATGGATATAGAAGGGAAGTACCTCAAAATAATAAAGGCCATATATGACAAACCCACAGCCAATATCATACTTAGTGGTAAAAAAACTGAAAGCCATTCCTCTGAGAACAGGAACAAGATAAGGGTGCCCACCATCACCACTCCTATTCAACACAGTACTGGAAGTTTTGACCAGAGTGATTAGGCAAGAAGAAGAAATAAAAGGGATCCAAATTGAAAAGGAAGAAGTAAAACTCTCGCTGTTTGAAGATGACATGATTCTATACATAGAAAATCCTAAAGAATCCACTAGAAAACTATTAGAAATAGTCGACAACTACAGCAAAGTTGCAGGGTACAAAATCAACACACAAAAATCAATTGCATTTCTATACACTAATATCAAACTAGCAGAAAGAGAAGTCAAGAATACACTCCCATTTACAATCACAACAAAAAGAATAAAATATCTAGGAATAAATTTAACCAAAGAAGTGAAAGACACATACATTGAAAACTATAAGACATCATTGAAAGAAATTGAAGAAGACATAAGGAAATGGAAAGACATTCCGTGCTCATGGATTGGAAGAATAAACATAGTTAAAATGTCCATACTTCCTACAGCAATCTATAGACTCAGTGCAATTCCAATCAGAATCCCAATGACATTCTTCAGGGAAATAGAACAAAGAATCTTAAAATCTACATGCAGCAACAATCTTTAAGTAGATTAAGTTTGTCACTGCTCCTTCCTGGCACGGGTCTGAGGTTTCTCTGTTAATCATGGAAATATAGAGTGTTTGGTATTTTAAATATTTTAATGATAGTAAAGAGAAGCTTCTCTTAAAATGTAAATGTGTTTTGTTTTTGGTATGTATAAAGGGGACTAGTACAAAGGTGAATTTTTTCCAGAAGTTTAGGTGGAAGGAGGAAGCAGAAGGGCAGAATTATGAGGAACTAGAGGAGATTTTAGAAAAATAAGAAAAAAATGTGAAGAGATCAGGGAAACTACAAAAGTTTCCTGGCTCAGTTGGTGAAATAGATGACTGCTGAGACAATAATATGCCAGAAGCAAAAAGGAAGACCCTCCCCTGCAGGGAATTTAAGGATCTAAAGGCTGTGTAGGGGCAAAAATTAATGGCTCCAGAAGGCCCTGGAGGCTGGGGAGCTTGGCATTGGGACATTGGAAACCGGAAGCCCAAGCCTGGCAGGAGGGATTCTCCCAGCATGGCCCACAGACCACCAGCCTTAAAAATCCCCACCAGGCCAGTGATAAACAAATGGCAAGCGATAGGATATATTGGAGTATATGAGGAAGCCATTTGGTGTGAAACTAATTCAGTGAATTAGTGTGAAACTGACCTTGTTTTTCCAAGTGGGCCCTCTGTGGCCATTGAGCATGCATTGTAGATCTGCTTTAAGTATTTACTATGTCCCAAAGACAAGAACAAATGCCCTTAAGATAAAGATGCAACTCCACCCATATTGGCATTTCTTTAAGGATAAGCATCTCTCCCTTGGCTAGGAATTGATTGCTGCACCCAGCCTGTGACCACCCAGCTGGAGACAGCAAACATGCTACTTCTGTGTGAATAGCTGTGCCAGCCAGGCAATCTCGTGACTGTTACAAATGGGACAGTCCAATCATATGTGATGCATGCTCTTTGATGGTATGTAACCACTCTGTACACTCCACTTCTTTGGTGCTCTTCCTTTCTTGGGGAAGGAGGGCCCCGGGCTAGTCCTCAGATCTGGCTCATAATAAACTCATCCCAATTTTGATTTATAGATTGGTTATGAATTATTTGCATCAATACCAGGCCCAGAATCTGTCTTTGAGAGCCACCCCAGGTGATTCTTATGCCCTCCAAAGGCTGAGGACCACTGGAGACTGTGGAAGAGCCTGCAGAACAAGAGTGGGGTGGTGAGAGATTTTCAGGTTTCTGGGCAGATGATGAGTGCTATCAGTCTGAGCCAAGAAAACTGAGCATCTAGGGACTGAACATGTTTGCAGCAGCCAGCACTCTGGCACAAAAGAAGGCTCAGTCATTCCCTTGAACCATCTGTGTGTGCTAGCTGGCAGTGGGCTGGGAAGGGAAAGAAAGGAGGACTTTCAGAAACAGGTAAGGCCGGGATCTTTCATGCTTCCATGAAGGCAGCTAAGTAAACTCAAGCTGTCTTGGCCCTGTGTCTCTGGGCTGCAGCTCAGCTGAGACTCCGCTGCGTCGGGACTTGCTGGCTCCCTCCAAGATCCTCCAAGTGAGCTCAGCAGACAAAGCCTTCGATGGGGTCACAGGTTTCTCAGTATCGCTGGTGATTCTGGGGGCCCATGGGAGGGAACTTGAACTTTATCCAGACTAGAGTTCAGACACGTACATGCCTGATAGACAGGGGCCGAGGGAAAAGGGACGGAAGCTGGACTTCAGAGAGTGACAAAGGGGTCTTCAGGGCTGGGGGCAGGCAGGGGCAGTGGCTCTTCCTGACCTCAACTCAACCTACTCTCTCTTACCCTCCAGCACCTTTGTGTCCTGGAGGGAAAGGGCACTATTATACTCAGTAGTACAATTGTTTCCTGGGTGGTCCAAGTCCCTTCAGCGTTCTGGGTGCACTTACTCCTTTAACTAAAAAAGTGATCATTGCAGGCTCCCCATCCCATAATCTATGGTAGACCCAGTGATCTCCCTGAGATTTCTATGAATTCTAGGGGCTTATACTCTCATGGTTACTGTTCTCCCCAACTTTTGCTTCCCCTGAAATCTAGGTCACTTGGCCAGCTGGTGTCCTTCTAAGGTGGTGTTCCTCTCTCCACACGTCAGACTGGACACGATCCCTCTCACCTACCCTCTTGCCAAAGAGTTGGAGATGGCCGACGTGACTCCAGCTTTGCTCGGGGAAATGCAGGGATGTTCATGCTACAGCACAGCTCAGAAAGAACTTCACGTTGAACGGCAGCCTCTCTGTGCTGAATTTCCTCTTCAGCACCACCACAGAGCGTAGCCTGGGGATCAGACTTGTCCTCTGGCCCCTACTTCCCACCATCTTGAAAAGGGCTCTTTCTTTTCCAGTCTTCTCACTCCCTGGCCTGCTCTCCAGAAAAGAGGTGGCCACTTGAAGGGAAATGTTCTCACCTGAAAGAGCAGACTTTTAGAGACCATTAAGCAGATGGTGAAGAGCTCCAGGTGACAGTAGCCTAGAGTGCAGCTGTGGATGCCTGGAATATGTCCCCTTTCTCTGCGGGCGGTTGGAGACCATGTCTGCAGCAGTATTAAAGCTTCAGAGACCTAAGACAGAGACGGCTCCAGAACAGGGCGACAGCTGGAGCAGCGGGAGAGCAGAGCTGCAGGTAGAGGCCTGAGTGCATGTGAGATTCTCTCCCCTTCTGGGACCCTCTAGATGGACCAAAGGGTGGGAAGTGGCCGAGACCTGGCCACGGGCAGGTGGAGGGTACCTATCCAGCAGGCATAGCGGCAAACTGGTGAAGTGACTTTGCCTAGGACTGACAAGCTGATGCGCCTTGGGGACATTTAAGTAAATCTGCCAAGGAGTAGAATGGGGTGAGTGTCTTGTGTCTCATATCCTACCTCGACATCCAGAAACATCCAGAAATTTCCAAATGCAATCCAAAAAGAAATACATCTGCAGTACCCCAGGAGCCAGTGCTGTTAAATTTTCATGTGCACTTACATCATCTGGGGACCTTGTTAAGATACAGATGCTGATTCAGCAGGTCTGGGGCGGGGCCTGGGAGGCTCCATTTATTACAAGTGCCCAGGTGATGTCTACGCTGCTGATCCACGGGCTGCCCTTTAAGAAACAAGGGCGTAAGCAACATGGTGTCCTCGGTGGCTACTCCAGCCCCTACACTGCAAGCAGTGACAAAAGTAGGCACTCGGGAAAAAAAAAGACAATTCTTAGCCCAGAAGGCTGGATGTTCCTGGTAGATTGTAGGCTTGATGGTAAAGCGGGGCTGGTGGGAGGGGAGGGGAGTCGCTATCCTGACCGCTCAATGAGAAAATCCATTTTACCCTCCTCAGACTGGCCCAGAAACAAAATGGATAAATAAATTCCCTACCACACAGCTTTTCTTTCTTGGGGCTGATTTCATATTGTCTCCTTGTTGCATCTCCAAGGCCAGTCTGTGGCTCTCCTTAGAAAATGGTTCACTGTGACTTTAGCAGGGAGTTTTAGGTTCTACACTTGAACTTTTAATTATAGAATGAAAGGCTTCAACCATTTTCAGACAACGAGGTGGGCGGATTATTTCCGAGGAGTCCTTGGTGCTGCTAAGTCAGCTGGGAGAGGCAGCCGACTTCACTGTGCCCAGCTCTCCTTCTCAGCGCCCAGTAAAATATAACACCACATTGCAGCAAACCTTCGTCCCGGGGTTGTTTGTGGTGACATCAGCGGCGCAGCTGCACCCAGCCCCAAAGGGACACATGTGTTCAGTCTCTGCCAGGGTTGGTCCCCCCGCCAGCGCTTTCTTCACACAGCCCTTTGCAGAGCAACTCCCCAAAGAGTGAGAATTTTCAAAGCACATAAACAAAATTCAAGCCACGTATGTCTGCCCACCCAGCTTCAGGAAAGCTAAAAGTCTCAGAGAAAAATCTCTTTTTAAAACAGAGTTTGCAGGAAGAAAACACAAAGGAGTTGACTTGGATTGAAAGAAAAACAGTCAGACAAAAAAGAGACAAACCAGTGGCAAAAAAAAAGCTGTCCATTGAGGGTACATTTAATGTAGGAATTTGGGCGGAGAGAGTGGCTTTGATGACTGGGGAACTCAGCTTGTAGGTTGTGTCTCTGGAGAAACCTCCTAGCAGTAGGTGGTTCCACGTGTGTCTGACAGTCAATCGACTAAGAGTTCCCTGCATGCCAGAGAGTTGCTAGACCAGGAAAGCGGGGATGAGGGAGGCGCGATATGGCTTCCTTTTCTGAGGAAAGGGGAGATGCCCATGAAAATCTGGAAGCCCGCTGCCGGCAGATGCACCCACCCACGAGCCGCCGGCCGGGCATTGCTGGGCTCCGTGATGGAAGGAAACCTTCATTCACTCGCCTGCTAGCAAGGAAGAAAATGCATTTGACTTCCAATTAGGAGTGAAATTAAAAATCAGGGGACATTTGAAATGCCAATTACGAAGAGAATCTTCCCTCTATATTTCTCCGCAGGTTTTCCCCCAGAACCACGGCCATTCGTAAAACCAACGCTGCCCCCAGTACCCTATAGCCTATACCAATTCACGTCTTACAGAAGCATTTTACATGCAGGAAAGTAACGGCTGTCGCCTCAAGTTTTCAAGATGCTTGAAATCATCATTTAGCTGCTAAGCAAGGTCCCTCTGAAGGTGTACTGATGGCATCGTGTGTCAGCTCCTTTGGTAACCACTCTGCTCCGTTCCCTGTTTGGTCTCACAGCTCCCGTAGGAAGCGGGTCTGCGTGTGTTATTATTTCTGAGGGAGAAACAGATAAGCAGAGCCCTGCGTGTGGAAATGGTGGTGAGGAGTGAACCGTCATTCAAACGCTGGGTCTATCTGGCTTCAAAGCCCTTTCTCCTACCCACTCTGTCCCATCGCATGCAGGCCAGCTGGGGCTCCCCTGGGCTCCTCGGGGCTCCCTGGGGAGTGGAGAAGGAGCTGGTGCCGCCAGGCTGCTCACAGACCACTCTGAGGTGAGGCAGCCGGGCAGTCGCCTCGTCCCCAGGCCTGGGGCAGCCAGGAACCTCAGATGGTCAAATACGTTCCTCAGGCTCCTACGACAGAGAGTCCTGTAAAGAACAAATAAATAAGTGTCTGAAAGAAATCTAAAAAGAAGAAGAAGGGGACCCTCTCGTGGCCCTGTGGTTAAATCCGTGCGCTTGGCTGGCTTCAGGGGCCTGGGGTTTCGCCACTTCAGATCCTGGGCGCAGACGTGGCACCGCTCATCAGGCCACGTTGAGGCGGCGACCCACATGCCACAACTAGAAGGACCCACAACTAGAATATACAACTGTGTACTGGGGGGATTTGGGGAGAAAAGCAGAAAAAAATAAAAAGAAGATTGTCAACAGTTGTTAGCTCAGGTGCCAATCTTTAAAAAAAAAAAAAGGAAGAAAGAAAATCGACTTTCAAAATCGCTCCACAGCAACTCATGGAATGTACCTCTGAGTTCCCCAGAATAACCACCTCTTCTTCCTCCTCCTCACCACTACCTCTTTTCATCCTGAATTTTAAAATGACAATACAACCAACACTTGGAGTTAGATTCATTAAAGGTTTATTTTTAGGAGAGATTTAAGAGAACTATGCAACCCAACTGTGACAATTAAGGATCCTAGAGTGTCTTGTATAAGCCCCTGGAGCAGGGCCCCTGAGCACTGGCTGTCTTCCAGTTTGGGTCACTATATTTAGCCCCACTAAAATTCTCCCCTGCAACTGAGCCTAAGGCCACATTTTCATTTCCTGAGTTTGCATGTGGGGTGACCCATTTCTTCGGGGGCCCTACCTTCTGAATCTGGCTCTGCGAATGCCGTGTTAAGGATTTTCAGAGGGCCAGTCATTCAGTTCTTGGGACTCAGCCCGACCATCTATAGAATGGAGTGATTGGTGGACACCTGCCCTGAGAAATAGTTAATTACTGGAAATGACTCTGGAAGTCTGGAGCACTACATGTCATCAGTGTCTTCTAGCCGTGGAGGATGGGAAATAACACGTGCAAGTGGTATTTTCTACCGAGTGTGGGACCTGGTGGAGCTGTCAGATTTAGACAAGGTTCAGCATGAGAGGCCATGGGTTGGCAATGAGCCAGGAGGCCTGGGATGGAGAGGACTGACTTAACCTGAGACGGTGTCCAAGGCTTGGAGGAGGGGTCTGTACTTTCTGTTCCTGATGCCACAGCGACCGTACATTGTGAGAATTCGTATCATGGCAAGCTATAATTACCTGAAATCTTTCTCATTAGTGGCAAGAAGGTGTTTTTATACGAAAATGCTATTGTTCGTTTTCCCTTGCTTGGCAGTTTGCATCTTGAGAGTGTTTGGTTTTAGTACCAAACACTGGGGTCAAATGCAGATTTGTTAAAACTTCTCCTTTGTTGTATATTTGTTCATTTCTTTTGTAAGAGAAACAGCCACACACACGCACAAAAAACCATGTCAGCTTTGTGGAAACCACCTAAACATCAAAGGGAGGCAGAGTGAATTTCCTAAGCGCATTTTTCCTTTCAGATGACATTTTCATCTTCCTCAAACTGTAAGGCGATGGGGTAACACAGCTCCTTTTGGATACAGATTGTTTCCTACCTGGCAGACTTACGCAAGTTTCCTGCTGTAAGGAGAGGCAAGCATCAAGCACACACACGCGTGCACACACACACTCACAATTGCTCAGGAATCCTAAGCTATGAATACTCCTTTGCAGGTACCAAGTGACATCATAAAATGTCAGTTGGGTCAATACACTGCTAAAATATGACTGTGAATGAACTTATCATCATTCCTACATCTGAGGTACCAAATTTGTTTTATATTTTTGATATTGTCATTTTCAAAATCATGTTTTGCAAAAGTGTTTCAGATGCAGTAAAAGCAAACATTATTACCTAAATTGTTCAAGTTGATTATCTAGATGCTAGGCAAGATCACCTAAAGGTGTTAATTCCAATGATCTGAACTTTTTAAAGTTTTCAGCCAATAAATATGTAGTAATTGCTCTAAAAGTACATGAGGGCATTAGCTTTACTTTCAGAAGAGTTTGAAGCTTTCAGCTCATTTTCCATCTAACCACTTTTCTTTCAGTTACTGTTGAGTAAGCTGTTTGGTCAAAGTGTGGCTGCCCCTTCTGTTCCTGAGGCCAGGTGTGCAGGCTGAGCAGTGCAGAGGTGTGCTCTTAGGGTACGACTTGTTTGGAGCTCCCCAAGATCGTAAGTGAAGTCCCCCTCCTCAGAATCTTTAGGAAAGATGTTCCAGGATTGGATTCGAGGAAGGCATGACCCATCATAATAGCCAAAGGCAATTGCTTGTGTAAATAAAGGCCTGAGTAGAGGAAATTAAAATGAATGAAGCTCACTGTGTGCCATCAGGCCAAAGGCCTGGGTGCCTACTGAGAAGATGGGTGATTGTGGGACTCATAGTTCTGCTATGAGATTTCCCCTAATGTTTGCAACAACGCTCTGATGAAATTTTGTAGACGAGGTTTGATCTCTGAGAACATTTTCCATCTTCTTGTCCTCCATTTGGAAGATTCACCAGATCAGAAACCTTCCCCAATAGTTAAGTTTCCAAACAAACAAATGCACAAAAACAAACAAAAGATCACCCTAAATGTTCACAGTATCTGACACAGGAGTCAACATCCCTGTCAAGTGCTGTGCGAGAACATCAAGTGAGCATTTCTCAAGAATTTTGGACCATCTCTGCATTGATGCCATCAGGCAGCTGAAGACCGAAAGTCCCCCCTGGCATCTTCCTTCATGACCTGTTTTTTGTTGTTTCCTCTTCCTTATTTGAAAGTATCTCTATCCTCCCAGTTACTGGATTTGAAGTCTGATCCTTTGGCGGTGTCAGTCTACTCATAGCTGGTTGTGGTCTGGAAGCTCCAGAAGGACTCTAAGCTGAAGTTTCTTTATTTGTGACTAGGGTAGGTAGAGGTCCTATTCCATGAGACGGGATGTTTGTGCAAAGTGTGATGCAAGATGGCAGCAAACATCAACTCAAGCTAGAAACTTTGGAGCCAGCCTCTATTCTTTTCTGTTCTTTGGCCCACTTACTGAATCTACTTCTTTTTGGCCGTTTTCACCATCTCTGGACCAGGCCAGGCCTCCATCACCTCACTCTAGGAATACAGCGATTCCTGGTCCTGACTAGCTTTTTTTTTTTTATCTTCAGTCTGTAATTCACATTGCTAGTAGCCTATGTATGGGAGGAACAAAATTATTTTCCCTCCGTCCATCTTAGGTTTATTGTCTGCGGCCCTGTAAATTGGACTGACAACGGGCGGATTAATAGGAGAAAAGCAAACAGAAGCTTATTGAATGCGCATTGTGTGTGCACATGGGGGCATCCAGTGGTGAGTAACTCAAAGGGGTGGTGAGAACTTGGGCTTAAACAGCATCTTAACGAAGAACAATACAATGTTGGAGAAGTGACAAGACAAAGGGAAAAAGGACTTTGAGTTTCTAGGGGAGCGAATTGTGGGACGGCAAGTATATAGGGAACTATGGTAGATAAGGGCTGCTTTTGGCAAAGAATGTGATGTAGGTTCCTCTGGTGCTCTCTCAGGGCTGCTAATGGTCCCAGTTGTCTCAGTGATTAACTTCCGGTCCTTCCTGGTAGAGAGGGGAGGGGCCACCTTTACAAATTTATGTCCTACTTTTAGAAATTGGGGAAGGGAAGGGAGCTTTCCTTGTATCTGTTTTGTCTCAGTCGCCTTCACAAAATAATCTTTATGCCAAAGTGGCACATTTTGGGGTGGCATAATCTGCTACATTTCACACACTAATACTTACATATGATCATGCTATATCCTCCTGCTCAAAACTTTGAGTAACTATTATTTGTATATGGAAAAAAAATTATACCTCTTAACCTGGCATTCAACTTCCCCATCATCCAGCTTCAACCTACCTTTTAAGACACATTTTTCATCATATCCCCTCCAACCACGCTGGGCTCCTGATCATTTTCCAAATACATCATGCGTTTTCATATTCTGGTGCCTTTGTTTACACTCTTCCGGTATTGTGGAGTGTTTCTCTTCCCAGACAATCAGAATATTCTGTTCTTCAAAACGCAAGTCAAGAAACACCTCTGAGAAGTCACGCCAGAAACCTCCTGTGCAATGTCAGCCCTCCTGCTCGGCGTCCCTGGCGTGCTCTGTATCTCCCTTACAGTTGCAGCCTCGCGCCACCCTATGGAGCTGCCAGACAGGATTTTGCACTGTTTGAGGACACACATTGCCTCAGTCGTCTTTGTTTCCCTTCTTCCCTCAAACATTTGGCAGAGAGCCTCCCGCAGGGCAAATGCTCTGTAAATAGATTTTGACAAATAGAAAAAGTAATAGCACAGAAATAAGAAAGAATAACAAGTTGCACTTTGCCTAATTTACTAAGAGTTAAACTGGAGCTCAGAGAGACCCAGGAATGTTCCAGAAGTCACCAAACCTGAGACAGATCGCCTGGAGTCACTTTCTCCAGGTTCTGGCTCAATAGTGTTATACAATCATGACTTCATAATCCTTTCAGGACAAAATGTCAGGCCCTGATGTAGCCACTGACTGTGACAGTTAATTAAGTATGGGTGTCCTTAAAGGCCATCTGCACAGAAGGCGCCCTGGGCCTGCTGCGTGCCCGCTCACCCCCTGGCTGGCGAGGGTTTGGCCAGCAGCAGCTTTGTTAGACACCTGCCATCCTCAGTAAGCAAAGGGAACTGATCTGTGTGTCATTGTCCAGACAGGCTTCCAGCCCCAAACAGCCAGAGGAAAGTATCTTTCTGGAGGGATCTATTTGAGTCTGACATTTGCTCATTTATTCTTTTCAAAATATAGCAGAGAAGCTAGGAGACTGCTCGAGCTACCCCAGGGACAGCCTTCCATGTGTTCTCTCACCAGAGGCACATGGGCTCGGTCTCGGGGGCTTTCAGGTAACCATGCGTTTTGGAGGAGGAAGGAAAAGGCTGGAAGCTGGAGGTTTTTATCCTCCATTTTGAGCTCCTCAGGAAAGATGCCCCTGCTTTTGCCTGCGCTGTTTCTCTTGACTGCCGTGCCCTCCTCCCTGCCCGATCCGCCTGCACCCTGTGCACCCCTGGCTGTCAGGCTCAGATACTGCCTCCGCCCCTGAGGCCTCCGACTCAGTGGACCACAGTTCTCGCCCCTTCCCAGAGCTGCTCCTGAACTTCTGATCACTACCCCTGGACTTGCAGGTTTTGGCCTCTCACTATTTTAAAGACGTTAATCTGCTCTTCCCTGCCAGAAGGCAAGCATTTTTGGGGCTGCCCGTGCATCTCTTTTACCTCCCGCCACGGCCTCACCTGGCAAATACTTCTTGGAAGCCATTGAAATCAAGTAGAAGAACATAATGCAACTGAAGCTTCAACGGCTAGAGTCATCTTCTCATGTCTCTGATTTCTAGAAATCCTTTAGAAACTAAAAAGCAGACCAAATTGTTGCTTAAAAATGTATTTCCTTAAAGATCAAAAATATCCCAAGAAGGGACCTTACACCAAGGACAGCTTTCATAATTTGTGGGCAGCTTCTTGCCTAGTGTGAGTGACATTCATAAAATCTCAGCGGAAGGGACATTAGGAAAGGTGTGGGCTTCTTCCTGTCAGTCACGTGGTGGGGAGGAAAGAAGCGGGCAGAGAGCCCTCCAACAGGACAGGCCCAGCTCAGGGCCTTCCCCACAGACTGAAGCAGAAGAGGTGGGAAGCTACAATTTGCTCCATGGGATGCTTGACATCATGCTGAGACTTTTCCAGGCCACACTTTTAAAAACACAGGGTTTCTAACTCTCTCTTGTCAAGTTTAGAATATGACTGAATCTTTGGAGATTAAGAAATCTATTACTATTCATCTCTGGCATTATGGTTTTAGTATTGTTTGGAATTCGTTTTTCCTGTCGAAAGCGTGACTCTATAGCTTTGCTAGGAAGCAGACATTGTACATTTGCTGCAGCAAGACACTGAGAACTTCGATGATTCAGTCCATAGGGATAAAACCACGGACCTAGTCATAGCAAATCACATTTGATGAAGTAAGCATAGATGCACGGAGTGATAGAATTTCGTTACTGGAAGAAACCTTGTGAATGACTGCGAGGGGAACTTCGGCACAGCAAAGATATTAGATTCATTAGGTTTATTTTATCAGGAACAAAGGATGAGAAATAGAGCCATTGGCAGTTATGAAGAAAAAAGACTCCTCATTCTCTTTCAAAGCTGATTAGGGGTTTTAAAATGATTTTATACAGTGGTTAAACATGATGTGGTAATTTAACAGCACTAGTAAAATTATCAAAGTTCTACACTACAGCGTGTCATGAACTTATGGAAACAGAGGATGAAGTTAATATCACTGAGGCTTTTCGTTCAGGAAGAAGGAAGTGTTCGAATTGGTGTAAAGAACTTCTTCACTCATTGGTTCATTTATTTATTCAAGAACTATTTATTGAGCACCAATTATGTGTCAGGCACCGAGAATAAAGGCGTGAATAAAACAGTCAAAAGTCCTTGCCCTCAGTGGAGCTTAAATTCTAGCATGGTGACAGACAGTATTAAAGATAATTAAAATATACCCTATGTTAGTAACGTGGGCTAAGGAGAATAAGAGTGCAGACAAGGGAGAAGGAAAGTGGGGTGAAGGGATTGAAATTTTAGATAAAATGGCCAGGAGAGGCCTCACTGAAAAGGTTGGACCTCAGCAGAGGCCTAAAGGACGTGAGGAGACAGCGCCAAGTGAGTGTTCTGGGAGGACCACTCAGGTGGGAGGCAGGACAGTGCCTGGGGTTGGGGACAGCTCACAGCCTGACGTGGCTGCAGCAGGGGGGCTGGGGGGTGCTGTTTGTGAAAGGACTTGGCCTGGGGTAAACGTGGTTTGACTCACAGGGTCACTGGCTGCATGTGGAACAGAGAGCGAAGCAGGGTGTTTGAGTGTGCCCAGGCTGCCCTGATGAAGGACCACAGACGGGGCAGCTGGAACAATGGAATTTACTCTCTGACAGCTCTGGAGGCCAGAAGGCTGCCACCAAGGAGGCAGCAGGGCTGGTTCCTTGTGAGGGTCATGAGAAAAGTCTTGGTTCGAAGCTTCTCTCTTTGGCTTGTAGATGGCCATCTTCTCTCCCTGTGTGATAAAAGCAATATTGAAAGTCAGAAATGAAATATTTCTTTAAAAAGTGATGTATGAAATAAGGAAAGAAATTCCATGAGATTATGGGAAAAAGGGGAGGACAGTAAAGATAAAGTGAACAAGGTGGAGCGTGAGAGCGTGTAGAGCAGAGGTCCCGCATTGGAAGCCCAAGAGTAAAGAGCTGAATTAATGGCCATCAGTGAGCAATTAGGAACTCTAGTTCAAAAGCATAACTTTCTGTCTCATCTTGAAAAATCTGAAGGTCTGGGACACAGGCTGGCGTTCCCATAAGGAAATGATCCACTGGAGCTCCATAGCCCCTGAGCCCTCAGCCAGTGTCTCAGTCACTCTCAAAGGCTGGGTTTCTTACCCTCTATTTTGCCCGTGGGTGCAGGCTCACAGTCAGTTCCCTCCACGTGCCCTGGGGGTAGGGAGGTCCAGCGTCAGCCTTCGCTCCATTTAGCACACACCATTGTGCTTCTGACACATGGCTTGTTTGCTTCATTTTGTTACCTGCTTGGGTCCTGTAGGCATTTGAATTTACCCAATTTAGAGAAATTCATGAAGAGAAAGATTAAGAACATAAGAATCACAGATTTTCCAAGAGAAGTTGGAGCCAAGATCCCCGTGTGGTATAGAGAAAAGGAAACAGTCTTTCAAGTCAGATAATCCAGCTTTGCTATATGATTTTAGGGACTTTATTTAACCTCCTTAAGCCTTAGTTTCCTCATCTGTAAATGGAGATAAACAATATCACCTAGTATGGTTGTCCTAAGGATTAAATAAGATAATGCATGAAAACAGAGCGGTGGATCAAAGCAAGCTGTCAGTAAGCGGTCCCTGTAATTTTCTCCCAGGTCTCATTTCTCAGTTGTAACTAGTGACAGCGCCACCTGGTGCTCCGTTGTGAAGGTTAAATAAGACATTTTGGAAAAGCACTTCGTAATTCCTGGTTTAAGAGCCAATCAATATGTTCGTTTCCTTTCCTTTCATCTTTTCCCTGATAAATGTAAGAGAGAATTTGATTATAGAGTCTAATATTTGCCCCGATTATGATAGAATGGGATTTAATTTTGTTGTGGAAAACATTCAAATGAGACCAGAAATAACAAAAAAGGGACTGGAAACCCAATACTGAGAATCGACTTGCATAAATAGAGGCCTGAAGAACACAGCAGTAAAGAGTCAGGAATATTCTTCCAAAAAACAGTAACTGTCAATAGAATTTATGGCATTTATGTGCCTGGAAGAATAGAGATTATGAGAGATGCTGTACTTTCTTTTCTGATCCTGCTATGTTAATAGAAGAAATTAGTTTCTCAAGAAAATGGTAATTTGGGCAGAGGGAATGAGAGACGAAAAAAATTAACATAAATTAAGAAGAATGTTGGAACAACAAGATATAAAAATGTAAGAGCGGCAATGTAACAAAATACTCGAGAGGGGAGAAGATCCAAGATGGCGGCGTGAGCAGACTTCTTGGTCTCTCCCCCTTCAAATCTACAACTAATTGGACATTCATTGCTTGACAAAGGATATCTATATAGCATCTCAGGACGTCAGAGAGACCCACGCTGCTATACATCGGAAGGCGGACGGACTTCCCTCCGGGAGGAGGTGGAGATAGGTGAAAACTCTCCGACCCCGACCCCCAAACAGCCTAGAGCCTGCAGGCGGCTTTCTTCCAGCTGACACCCCCAGAACATCGCCACACACCAAGGGCAGGAGGGAGCGCACACCAGAGGAGCAACGGTGGAAACAGGTGAACAGAGACCTACCTAAGCCCCCCGCAATTACTCCTGAGCCCAGAGAGAAGCTCCAGAGTTACACACTGGAGGCCGTGGGGAAAACCCCTACCCGCCATTAGTGGAGAGGTCCCGCCCAGCATCCACAATGCCTGGGGGCCCCCGGAGAGAATCCCAAGTGGTGTGCCAACCTGCCAGCTGCCGCTGCCGGCTCCTCTGACCCGGCTTTCACCCAGGACGGGATTGGGACTACCGAAGATCTCCTGGGAGAGGTCCGGGGCTGGGTGGAGCTCCAGCAGCCAGCTACGCGGCCCGGGGGAGAAACTCTGAAGTCCTGTCCCGGCGGCAGGCAGGGTCTTTGCCTGCCATTAGCAGAGAGGCCCTTCCCAGCATCCACAACACCAGGAGGGTCCCAAAGAGGAGAATCCTAGGCAGGGCAGCAGCCGACCAGCTGCCACTGAACTCAAGGTATCCGGCTATCCCCCAGTCAGGGCAATGGGCTCCCCGAGATCCTAGGGGAGAGGACTGGGGCTGGGTGGAGTTCCAGCGACCTGGCTCTGTGGCCCAGGGGGGAAACTCTACAGTCTCACAGAAGCCTCAGCGATAGCCTCTGCACAGCACTAGTAGAGAGCACCCATCTGGCAACCACAAGGGTGGAAGACCCTGGGACAAAAGTAGCATAGCTAGGGCAGCTAACCACAGACTGTAGAAAATGCCCATAGCTCTGCTGTGACCCATGGTGGACAAGCGAGATTTTGTGGGAGCCAACAGTGACAGAGCTGCAAATATAAGTGATCCTGCCCCTGGCTGCTGGGAAAGCCCATAAAACCGCTGCAGAACCTAAGGAGGGAGCACGTCTAGGTGGTTTGCAACAGTAGGCACCAGCAGCCTGAAGCCCCCCTGTGACGGCCTCCACAGCTGAAGAGGGAACCCACAGGATCACTGTGACTGTGTGGAGGGGCCCAGGCCCAGTTAGCAACAGCTGATAGGGTTCCTTGTTGGAGCAGTATAAACAGCTGTCCCCCCACCACACCAGTAGAAACAAGTGGAAGCAGTAACTAAACTCTATCTCTATGCGGAGGCACAAATCTACACCATCAAGCAATATGAAAAAATATATTAAATCTCCAGAACAGAAGGAAAATGTCAAACACACAGAAAACAATCCCAAAGACAATGAAATATACAACCTAAATGATGATGACTTCAAAACAGCCATCATTAAAAAACTCAATGAATTAAAAGAGAATTCAGATAGACAACTCAACGAGTTCAGGAGCTATGTCACAAAAGAGTTCGATACTATAAAGAAGAACCAAACAGAAATACTGGAAATGAAGAACACAATAGAGGAGATTAAGAAAAATCTAGATGCACTGAACAGTAGGACTGATAATATGGAGGAAAGAATTAGCAATTTGGAAGATGGGAATATAGAAATGCTGCAGGCAGAGGAGGAGAGAGAACTAAGACTAAAACGAAATGAAGAAACTCTCCGAGAATTATCTGACGCAATTAGGAGATGCAACCTAAGGATTATAGGTATACCAGAGGGAGAATAGAGGGAGAAGGGGGCAGAAAGCCTTTTCAGAGAAATAATGGCTGAGAACTTCCCAAACCTGGGGAGGGAGATGGAACTTCATGTGACAGAAGCCAATACATCTCCAAACTTTATCAATGCAAGTAGACCAACCCCAAGACATATAGTAGTGAAGCTAGCAAAAGTCAATGACAAGGAGAGAATACTAAGGGCAGCCAGGCAGAAGAAATTAACCTACAAAGGAACCCCCATCAGGCTTTCAGCAGATTTCTTAGCAGAAACTTTACAGGCTAGAAGAGAGTGGAATGATGTATTAAAAATCTGAAGGACAAAAACCTGCAGCTGAGAATTCTCTACCCAGCGAAAATATCCTTCAAATACTATGGAGAAATAAAAACTTTCCCAGATAAACAAAAATTAAGGGAGTTCATTGCCACCAAACCTCCTCTTCAAGAAATGCTCAGGAAAACCCTCATTCCTGAAAAATCAAAAAAAGGAAAGGGACTACAAAACCAAGAGCAAAGAAGATAAGTAGAAGGACAACAACAGAGAGTAGCAGCTCTCCATCAGAACAGACTAAACCATGGGACGAGAAACAAAGGAAATTGAAGAGAACTGGAAAACAAGACATAAAATGGCAGCGGTAGGCCCCCACATTTCAATAATCACTCTAAATGTAAATGGATTGAACTCTCCAATCAAAAGACACAGAGTGGCAGGATGGATCAAAGAACAAGACCCAACAATATGCTGCCTCCAGGAAACACACCTCAGCCCCAAAGACAAACACAGACTCAGAGTGAAGGGATGGAGAACAATACTCCAAGCTAGTAATGAACAAAAGAAAGCATGTGTCGCTATACTAATATCAGACAAGGTAGACTTCAAAGTAAAACAGGTAAAGAAAGACAAAGAGAGACAGTATATAATGATAAAAGGGACTCTCCACCAAGAAGACATAGCACTTGTAAATATATACGCACCCAACACAGGAGCACCAAAATTTGTAAAGCAACTCTTAACAGAACTAAAAGAAGACATCAACAACAATACTATAATAGTAGGGGACCTCAACACCCCATTAACACCAATGGATAGAACATCCAGACAGAAAATCAACAAGGAAATTATAGAATTAAATGAAAAATTAGACCAGATGGACTTAATAGATATATATAGAACACTTCATCCAAAAACAGCAGGCTACACATTCTTCTCAAGTGCACATGGAACATTCTCAAGAATAGACCATATTTTGGGAAACAAAGCAAGCATCAATAAATACAAGAGAGTTGAAATAATATCAAGCATCTTTTCTGATCACAATGCTATGAAACTAGAAGTCAACTACAAGAATAAAGCAGAGAAAGGTGCAAAAATGTGGAGACTAAACCACACGCTACTGAACAAACAATGGATTATTGAAGAAATTAAAGAAGAAATCAAATATTATCTGGAGACAAATGAAAATGAGAACACGTCATACCAAATCATTTGGGATGGGATGCAGCAAAAGCAGTCCTAAGAGGGAAATTCATCGCAATACAGGCTCACCTCACAAAACAAGAAAAAGCTCACATAAGCAACCTCAAACAACACCTAACAGAATTAGAAAAAGAAGAACAAACAAAGCCCAGAGTCAGTAGAAGGAGGGAAATAATAAAAATAAGAGCAGAAATAAACGATATTGAAACTAAAAGGACAGTAGAAAGGATCAACGAAACAAAGAGTTGGTTCTTCGAAAAAATTAACAAAATCGACAAACCCTTGGCCAGACTCACCAAGAAAAGAAGAGAGAAATCTCAAATAAATAAAATTAGGAAGGAGAGAGGAGAAATCACAACAGATACCAAAGAAATACAAGGGATCATAAGAGAATACTATGAAAAACTATATGCCAACAAATTGAACAACCTAGAAGAAATGGACAAATTCCTGGACTCTTACAACCTCCCCAAACTGAACCAGGAAGAAATGGAGAATCTGAATAGGCCAATCACAAGTAAGGAAATAGAAACAGTAATCAAAAACCTCCCCAAAAATAAAAGTCCAGGACCAGACGGCTTCTCTGGAGAATTCTACCAAACATTCAAAGAAGATTTAATACCTATCCTTCTCAAACTATTCCAGAAAATTGAGAAAGATGGAGTACTCCCCAACACATTCTATGAAGCCAACATCACTCTGATCCCCAAACCTGACAAGGACAACACAAAGAAGGAGAACTACAGGCCGATATCACTGATGAACATAGATGCAAAAATCCTCAACAAAATTCTGGCAAACCGAATACAGCAATACATCAAAAAAATTATACACCATGATCAAGTGGGATTTATACCAGGGACACAGGGATGGTTCAACATCCGCAAGTCAATCAACGTGATACACTACATTAACAAAATGAGAAACAAAAACCACATGATCATCTCAATAGATGCAGAGAAAGCATTCGACAAGATCCAACACCCATTTATGATAAAAACCCTCAATAAAATGGGTATAGAAGGAAAGTACCTCAACATAATAAAGGCCATATATGACAAACCCACAGCCAACGTCATACTCAATGGACAAAAACTGAAAGCCATCCCTCTGAGGACAGGAGCAAGACAAGGGTGCCCACTTTCACCAATCCTATTCAACATAGTACTGGCGGTGTTAGCCAGAGCAATTAGGCAGGAAAAAGAAATAAAAAGAATCCAAATAGGCAATGAAGAAGTGAAACTCTTGCTGTTTGCAGACGACATGATCTTATATATAGAAAACTCCAAAGAAGCCATAGGAAAACTATTAGAAATAATCAACAGCTACAGCAAAGTTGCAGGGTGTAAAATCAACATACATAAATCAGTAGCATTTCTATACACAAACAATGAACCAACAGAAAAAGAACTCAAGAACTCAATCTCATTCACAATCACAACGAAAAGAATAATGTACCTTGGGATAAATTTAACCAAGGAAGTGAAAGATTTATACAATGAAAACTACAAGACTTTCTTGAAAGAAATTGACGACGACATAAAGAGATGGAAAGACATTCCATGCACATGGATTGGAAGAATAAACATAGTTAAAATGTCCATACTACCTAAAGCAATCTACAGATTCAACGCTATCCTAATCAGAATCCCAAGGACATTCTTTACAGAAATTGAATAAAGAATCCTAAAATTCATATGGGGCAGCAAAAGACCACGAATTGCTAAAACAATCCTGAGTAAGAAAAACAAAGCCGGAGGCATCACAATCCCCGATTTCAAAACATACTACAAAGCTACAGTGATCAAAACAGCATGGTACTGGTACAAAAACAGGTCCACAGATCAATGGAACAGAATTGAAAGCCCAGAGATAAAACCACACATCTATGGACAGCTAATCTTCGACAAAGGAGCTGAGGGCCTACAATGGAGAAAAGAAAGTCTCTTCAACAAATGGTGTTGGGAAAATTGGACAGCCACATGTAAAAGAATGAAAATCGATCATTCTTTTTCACCATTCACAAAAATAAACTCAAAATGAATCAAAGACTTAAAGATTAGGCCTGAAACAATAAGTCTTTTGGAAGAGAATATAGGCAGTACACTCTTTGACATCAGTTTCAAAAGAATCTTTTTGGACACTATAACTCCTCAGATGAGGGAAACAATAGAAAGAATAAACAAATGGGACTTCATCAAACTAAAGAATTTCTTCAAAGCAAGGGAAAACAGGATTGAAACAAAAAAACAGCCCACTAATTGGGAAAAAATATTTACAAGCTACTTATCTGACAAAGGATTAATCTCCATAATATACAAAGAACTCACACAGCTTAACAACAAAAAAACAAACAACCTGATCAAAAAATGGGCAGAGGACATGAACAGACATTTCTCCAAAGAAGATATAAGTATGTCCAAGAGACACATGAAAAGATGTTCATCATCGCTAATCATCAGGGAAATGCAAATCAAAACTACACTAAGATATCATCTTACACCCGTTAGATTGGTGAAAATATCCAAAACCAAAAGTGACAAATGTTGGAGAGGTTGTGGAGAAAAAGGAACCCTCATACACTGTTGGTGGGAATGCAAACTAGTGCAGCCACTATGGAAAACAGTATGGAGATTTCTCAAAAAGTTAAAAATAGAAATACCCTATGACCCAGCTATCCCACTACTGGGTATCTATCCTAAGAACCTGAAATCAGCAATCCCAAGAATCCCATGCACCCCTATGTTCATTGCAGCATTATTTACAATAGCCAAGACGTGGAACCAACCTAAACACCCAGAAACTGACGACTGGATAAAGAAGATATGGTATATATACACAATGGAATACTACTCAGCCATAAAAAAGGACCAAATTGTTCTATTCGCATCAACATGGATGGACCTTGAGGGTATTATGTTAAGCGAAATAAGCCAGACAGAGAAAGACGGACTCTATATGACCCCACTTATAGGTGGAAGTTAACATATAGACATGGAGAACCGATTGGTGGTTACCAGGGAAAAGGGGGGGTGGGTGGAGGGCACAAAGGGTGAAGTGGTGTCCCCACAACATTACTAACAATAATGTACAACTGAAATCTCACAAGGTTGTAATCTATCATAATCTTAATTAAAATAAAAAAAAAATACTCGAGAGGGTGGACTCTGGAGTTTGAATTCCAGCTTCACTTCTTATTAGCTGTGTGGCCTTAGGCAAGTTACTTAACCTGTCTGTGCCTCCGTTTCCTCTTTCCTCTGTGCCTCATTTCCACCTTTAAGATGGTGATAAGGAAAGTAGCTCTCTCACTAGATGGTTGTGTAGTAGAAGAGTTAGCCTGATATATATAAGGCGTTTAGAACAGTGCCTGGAACGTCATAAGTGCTATGTAAGTGTAAGCTCTGCCGATTATAAGAGGCAAGATCAAGGGGGAGAATTCTGATTCTCTTTTCTAAATATCAGAGACTGGGAGAATATATTATGAATATGTCAAAATTCTCTCACGTGAAAGAGTCGATGGCAATTCTTTGATAAAGGAGATTCTAAAAGCAACTGTTTCCCCCATTCCCAACCACAGAAGTGAAGGAAATAGTAAAAATTCACACAGCAAGACAAGGATAACTGTGGAGATAGAACAGAACTGTTGGGAGAAGCAAATATTCGAGAACGAGTGGCCACCTTTGGAAAATTCCAGTGACTTTCTTTGCCCTTAAGATAGGTGGTGGGTGTAGTGATGGTGGTGTGTAGAGAGGGACGTGGAAAGAGATGTTGTGGAAGGAGTTATATTATTTTGAGAGTTGATTTTTTAAAACGTGTATGAGTAATCCATGTTTATTATACAGAAATTTTAAAATACATATAAGATAAAAGAAACAACAACAACAAAACCACCCATAATTCTACTGTTGTTGGCACAATATGGCCCCCACAGATGTCTGTGTCCCAATCCTGTAACCTGTGAATATGTTAGGTTATGTGGCAAAGGGGAATTAAAGTTGCAGATGGAAGTAAGTTTGCTAGTCAACTGGCCTTAAGCTAGGGAAATTCTCTTTTATTCGGCTGGGCCCAATGTAATCACAAGATTCCTTAAAAGTGGAAGAGGAAATCAGAAGAACCAGAGAGGAGGCAGCTGGAGAAGGACTGGCCCGTCAGCACTGTCTTTGAAGGAGGAGGAGGTCATAAGCCAGGGGACACAGGCAGCCTCTAGACGCGGGAAAGGGCGAGGTCCAGAAAGCAACATAGCACTCCTGACATCATTTCAGCCCAGTGAGGCCCGTTTTGGACTTCTGAACTACAGAGCTGTCAGATGATAAGTTTGTGTTGTCTTCAGTTACTATGCACGTAGTAATTTGTTACAACAGCCATGGAAAACTGCTATATGTACTATCCAGGGCCAACCACTAGTATATGGTAACATTTTAGTTCATAGCTTTGTGTGTACATATGTTTTTTGTGTAGCTATATTTTTGAAAGCAAAGTTCCTTAAGGGACTGCTTTGGAAAGAGGAAAAGTAAAGAGAGAAGGGAAATAAAGCAGGTTGGGGTTCAGCTACTAGTCAAAAAACAAGCAATAGTTGACACCTGCAGATGGCCTGAGTCAGCCGCGGTCCTCATAAGAAAATGTTGTAAATGGTACCCACAGGCCAGGCAACCGGACCCTCTGGGATGACCCTTCAGAATCAAACTTACCAGAATTAATTACTAATAAATGGGGTGACTCATGCCAATGTGCCAGGTGGCAAGAAGTGAGTCACTTTTAAGCTGAATATGGCTGAGGCTAAAAGAAGCAAAAATCGTCTTATTGGGGTGACACTTTCTTCCTCCAGTTCATGGTCCTCCCGGACTCCCTGCCAGCGCAGCCAGCACGTCCACGTCTGGGGCTGTGTGCAGGCATGTCTAAACACACCCGAGCTCTTCCTTTCTTGGTTTGCAAACCCTTTTGGGTCTCTCAGTTCACTTGATCTCAGCATGAGCACCAGCCTGTAGGATTTCATCTCTGATCTCAGGCTGGCGTACTGAGACATATGATGGTCCCTATTTAGGGCCGCTCCTTTTTTTCTCTCCTTGAAGCCGGACCCTCCTTTGTTAGTGCGTTGAGTAGATTCCAACTCCTGGCGACCCCATGGACAGCAGAGCGTGCTCTGCCCTGTCTTTCTGCACCATCTTCTCACCTTCCAGTGCTGTATCAGACAATGCTCCACTGCTATGCAGAAGGTTCTCGTGGCTAGGTTTTTTGGAAGTGGGTGGCTGGGTCCTTCTTCCTAATCTGTCTTAGTCTGGAAGCTCCACTGCAACCAATAGAAGGCTGGTCTGGCTCACTGACTAGGAACTGAACCCAGGACTCGGCAGCAGGAACACCAGATCTTAACCACTGGATCACCAGGGCTGGCTAGGGGGTTGGTATGTTTATAAAAAAGAATTAGATGTCTCATTTTCTTTTTTTGAGGAAGATTAGCCCTGAGCTAACATCTACCGCCAATCCTCCTCTTTTTGCTGAGGGAGACTGGCCCTGTGCTAATATCCATGCCCATCTTCCTCTATTTTAAATGTGGGATGCCTGCCGCAGCATGGTTTGACAAGTGGTGCCGAACCAGTGATCCCCGGGCCGCCGAAGTGGAACGTGCGAACTTAACTGCTGTGCCATGAGCCTGGCCCCGATGTCTCATTTTCTTGTAAAGATTTTTATTCTATGCTCCCCCTTCATGTTTCTCTTCCCCACTTCATGTGATCTAGAAACAGTCTTAATACAATGGGAATTTCACTCTCACACTTTTAAACATCTTAGCTCTTATCTATCTATGAAAATAACTTTTTCCTTTTCATTCGTGACTGATCATTTCCCCCTTGTCATCCTTAAAAGAAATGTGACAAATAAGTGGTTTTTATTCATGTTTCTTTATTCGCTTTATTGCTCTAGAAATACAGGACATGGATTGAAGAAAATGGAGTCTATTTTTTGCTACTGCTTTGTCAGCAGCTGAACCAGGACCAAATTCACGTCTCTTCTACTCCGGATCTCTGGCTGACTGCATCACAGTCCTTCTGGGGACCGTGGGACTTCCCTGCCAGCTGCCGCTGCCTGAACCATGTTTGGAGCTCTGCACGGCATGCCTCCTGCCTTGCATGGCTTCTCTTTGCCCAAATGTGGAAGAGCTGGTCTGAAGGGAGGGCAGGCGCTGAGGCAGGACCACGGAGCCAGCCCCTGCTGGGATGGCAGGTCCCTGTGCCCCCTTGCGGCCCCTCACCCCTCGCATCCATCTCATCAGCTTCCCAGGCCAAAGGTTCTGCGCTCGTCTTCCCTGGCTTGTTTCAGGCCCCACTTCTTAGAGGGTGCGTACTAATGGGAGCAATGATGACAGCAGCCAGGCAAGGGAAGGGCGGGAGCTGCGGGCTGGGTCAGGCGAGGCACGTAGAGGGGGCCAACGAGGGTGCGTACAGTGTGACCTGGGAGAGCAGAGCTTTCACTCTGTGAGCCACCATAGCGACTCTACCTTGAAGAACTTATTTTTCAGGCCCCATTACAACCAGCATTACTCTGGAAAGAGAACACATAACACTTCGCGTTTTAACATAAAATTGGTCATTAAATTAGGGGAGAATAATTAGTCATATAGGATAAAGGGAGCTTATTTCAGAAATAATAGCAGCAACATAATACTAAAAACTATACTTTGCTCAACGGTGAAACGAAGTTCAGAGCTATTAGTTGGCTGTTCTTATGGGAATTCTTGTGCGCGGGCAATGTATCCAGGTCATTCTCTAGCCTGAGCAGCTGCTCACATGTTACTTACATTCCCTGGGCCTCGGCTTTCTCATCTGCGAAATAAAGGGTTCAGTCTAGATCAGGGTGGCACATTTTTTTCTGTAAAGGGCCAGATGGTAAATATTTTAGGCTGTGCCGTCCACACAGCCCCTGTCACTACTCAACTCTGCTGCTGTAGCATGAACGCAGGCAGGCGACAAGACAGCGAATGCCTGCACCTGTTCCCACAGGGCTTGATTTAAAAAAGCAGGCGGTGGGCTGGATTTGGCCAGAGGGTCATAGTTTTCTGACCTCTGCTCCAGATCACTTCTTCCCAGTGTTCCTCAGAGATTTCTGGGGCTGCCTTCAGAGAAGAAAAGGGAGTCAGGAGCCTGAGCAAGTGGGGTTCTGTGGCTCTTCTCTCATTTCAACCAGAGCAACCCTTTTTATATTTTGGACTCCTGAATGAGATTATTATTATTTTTTTAACAATTGGCCCTGAGCTAACTTCTGTTGGCAATCTTTTATGTTTTTCCTTCTTCACCCAAAACCCCCCAGTACATAGTGGTACATTCTAGTTGCAGGTCGTTCTAGTTGTGGCACGTGGGATGCTGCCTCAGCACGGCCTGATGAGCAGTGCCATGTCCGCACCCAGGATCTGAACCAGCGAACCCCTAGGCGGCCGAATCGGAGCGTGTGAACTTAACCACTTGGCCACGGGGCCAGCCCATCAAATGAGTTTATTTTTGAAGCTTCTTCAGTTAAAAAGCATGTAAAGAGGGGCCGGCCTGGTGGCGCAGCAATTAAGTTCGCATGTTCCTCTTTGGTCGCCCGGGGTTCGCCGGTTCGGATCCCAGGTGTGGACATGGCACCGCATGGCAAGCCATGCTATGGTAGGCGTCCCACGTATAAAGTAGAGGAAGATGGGCACGGATGTTAGCTCAGGGCCAGTCTTCCTCAGCAAAAAGAGGAGGATTGGCAGCAGATGTTAGCTCAGGGCTAATCTTCCTAAAAAAAAAAACCCCACCAAAAAGCATTAAAGAAAACAGCGGATCTGTGAAGTCCCCTTGCAACTTGTATGCTTCTAAGAGTGTGAACACTCACGGCTTGGACCAATGCCCCCATGCCACTGCCCCCTCACCGCACCGCCCCTGCCCCCGATGATCTGACCACTCCCAGATCTCCAGCTCCATCCAGAACCCTCTCTGGATTAGACTCCGAAATTCGGTCTCCTTCTGGATAACTATCTGTTGGAGTGTTCCACAGGCACCTCATAATCAATGTGTCCAAAATGTAACATTATTTTTGCCCCATACTTGCTCCTTTTCTCTTTTTTCATTTGAGTTAGTGGCTCCAAATTCCCTCTCATCACACAAATCAGAACCCTAAGATTTCTTCTCTCTCTTCCTCTCCACTGAAAGTCAGTCACCGGCCCCGACAGACTGTATCTCGTGATGACATGTTCCAGCTGTCCCTCTGCACGGGAACCTCAGTCCTTGTCTAGGCCTCCACAGTCTGTCATCTGGGCCCTCACCAGATGAGAGAAGGTGAGAGAGAGAAACTGGAGATGAGAGATACACTGGTTTGGGCCACCTCCTTCACCTGCCAGGTGGCCTGTCGAAAATGCAGATCTGAGCCAGAAACTCACCCAGGCAAAATTCTTCGTTAGTTTTCCAGCCCATGCAAGATAAAGTGCAAATTCTTCATCCTGGAATGAATGCAAAGCTGTCTGTACCTGATCCCCACTGATGAGGTGGAACATAGGAAATTGCCATTTCTGTAGGTCAAAATGGTTTAACACAGCAATGTTTCATGGTTAACCCGAAACTTCTCTGACCTCGCCTACCGACATCCCCTCACTCACACTTCACGCACGGGGGTCGATTCCTTTGCTGGAACGCAGAGGCCTGTCTTCCTCACTGGTCCCATCAGTTTGCACACACCTTTCATGCCTTAGTTCTGGTGCACATTTTCTCCAGATCGTCTCCAGACTGCCCACTGGCAGAATGTCCCCTCTCTGTTCCCACAGCCCCACTGTGAAGTCCAGCCGAGCCCTTCTTTGGCATCGGGTTGAAATTATCGAGTGAGCTGTTTGGGTCCCACTGGTCCCAGGAGACCTTCATGAGTTTGAGGGCGTCTCTGCCGCCCCTCCGCCTGGCATGGCACATTCTGTTTGCTGACCTGGACTGAATGGAATGGAACAAACCCAGCAGATTCCTAGGAAATAACGATCACTAATAAATTAAACTCATAGTTGGGTTTGAGGTTCAGAAGTCTTTGGGGGATTTAAGCCTGGCCAGTGTTTTTATATGCTAATAAATGCCATTTGAGGCATGAAGCAGGAGTTAAACGAACAGTTAGCCTTGAGAATTGAAGGTTAGAATAGGCCAAAGGCTAGGACTTTAAGGCACAATATTTATATCACAGTAAATGATTTGAGTAAAGGATTTCTGGAGTTGGATTGTGGGAGAAAATCATTTGTGTAGTATGAATAATGCAAACTTTCACTTCCAAGTTCTCTGAATGTGCAAAGTTGCTTTTTCCTGGATCTCCTCTTTACATGCTGATCTGCATAGATGAAGATGAGACATTTCAGCACCCCCACTCCTGAAGAAAACATATGGAGAAGATTGTAGGCAAATACTAATATTAGTTCAGATCAAAAATAGTTCTCAATCATAATTATAGCAACCCAGCTGTAAAACTATATGTGGTGTGGGAACAGACATATATACTTGGCTGTTGGGGAGGTAAGCAAACTTTTATTCATGCCAGGATAGAATGTTCCCAGATAAAGCTCTCCTGCCTGGTAGAGATGTAGACAACAAACCAGCCAGCAGACGACGGCTGCTAATCTTCACACAGTTGTGTGGGGCTCTTAGCGAAGAGAGCCCAAAGAGGAAGGCAGTAATTTATCAGCACATTCAGCACTGTAAGCTAGAAACAGGTGACAGCTCCACAAATCCGAGAACTGCAGCGAAACAACAAAAAATTGCAGGCTTACACAGGGGCAAATATTGACCACCCCTCCCAGATGCCGTGCCAGGTAGAGGCTCTCACAGTGAAAGCCTCACCGTGGCGTCCTCCCATTTCCTTGAAATGCCAGCCCCAGGCATTAGGTCATCTTGCTCACCCATATACGTTAGGAGCCTTGTCCCCAGCACAGCACCAGGCATAGCATTTAGTAAAGGTTTTTCAATAGTTAAATCTCTCTTGCACAGAGAGAGGGGAAGAGGAAGACAAAATGGGGGGAGGCGAGGCCTTTGCAGAAGCTACTTGAGAACAACCAGGTTGCAACGTATCCTGAACTCAGAAAGGGCTTCATGCCCTGGATATTGAAGCTACATGTGGAGGATGCATATAGGATCTCACGGCTCATATCGTTATTAGTGTAAAATTTAAATGTGGTGGATACTGTGTTTTTCTCCCCCTCCTTCCCTCTTGTTTCAGCGTTGTGTGGCTCATCAGAGGAGGTAAGACAACCCTTCTAAACTTAACTGCCCTGAGTCTCATTTTACTACCCCTCCTGGGTCCATATCCATAAGGAACCCATATACACCCCCATTCCTTTTACCTTCACTCAGAGTTCCTGATGTGCTGGTTTATTTCCCCTTTTCTTTTTGGCTCTCACCTATTATTCTTGTGATGATCTCTGATGGCTTTCTCTAGGTCTGAACCATGGACTTTTTTCTAGCTGTTTTTCAAATGCTTGCTGTCTTTTCCAATGATGGTGATGATGATGATGATGATATTGTGTTGTTTAGCCACTGTTTACTGAACACCTATTATAGGCCATGTGCTACTGTGAGGACTTTACATACGTCATTTACTCATTATCTAGTTTTGACTAAATAATGCTTTTATTGCTCTCCAGTAAGGCTGAACTCAAAATTGAGGTGCGTTTTAACAAATTCAGCAAAACATATCTGACTACATATTTTTCTTCATCCCTGACAGCGTGACAATGATTCACGGCAAGAGAAAGTGCTGCCGTGAATCAAAGAAACTCCAGCTGGAACAAGAGGCCCGACCTCTGTCTTTCCAGAGAGTGAAATCTGAGCGAAGCTGGGAAGGGGCTCTCTGTCCACCCCTGGTCTCTGGGGCTGACGGCCAAACGTCATAGCTCCCTTACAGATGCAACATACACACATGTCTTTTCTTTGTAAATCGTTTTGTATAGGCTCTTGTTTGAAAGATACCTGTATTTTAATTGGCCAGCATTCTATATCATTATGTTACATTCCTAACTGAAAAGGACATTAAACAAACAAACAAACAAACCTATTACCCTGAAAACCCCTCCGGTCTGGACTTTCGCTCTCACCCCCGTGTGGATCTTCGTGGCTCTGACTTCCTTGGGGATTACTCACAGGAGCAAGAACAGTCTGCCCCATGCGTGGAAAGACTGAAAGCCACTAATCTACAGAACTTAATATAGAAACAACCTGTAAAAGAGAGTTAGCAACTAATGAAGGTTAACTGAACCCTCCCTGGGGATGGTTCTCGTGGCTCAGCTACAACTGTGCGAAGGCTTTCTCCTGCATCTGTCACACTCAGGAGGCCGAGAGGGAAAGAAGACCAGCGTGAGACAGACAGAGTCGGCTCTTCTGCATGTCCCTGCTGACCCACTTAGGAACCGAGTTCAGCTCAGTCTCAGAAGCTTAACACGTCCTTTCTCAGACAGACGTTTTTGGTCATTCTCTCCAGATTAGAGCCCTGTGGTCCAGGAATTACCAGACTTGGTTGCTTTAGTAGTTCTAGGACAAACCTTGCTGCAGGCACATATTGAGCTTTAAAATAACGATGGTATCTTGCTCATTTAATTCAGATGTTTTAAAGAAATTCCTATATTAGATCTCTTTTGTAGTGTAAGGAATAGCTCAATAGTACTAACATTCTTAAAGTAATTAGTTCAACAAATTCTTGATAAACATCTATGACAGGCAAAGTAGGTTTAGCAATGCAAGTACCTTTCTCTCAAAAGAGCTCAGAGTCTGAAAAAAGAGTTAAAATGTAAGCAAATGACTGAAATACAAGGTAGAGAATGACATTGTCACAAGGGACATAGAGATTAAGTATTACAGGATTTCAGAGGAGACGCAGATGACGGGCAACAGGTGAAATCAAGGTGAGTTTGCTGACGGCAGAGGCATTTCGAATAGATAAGGACCTGCTGAGATAAAAGCAGAGGCAGGCAGGCAGGGGAGACGGCTCATCTCTTCTTGGAAGTGTGAGCTGTTTTTTTGATTAGCATGTGGGTTGTGTGAGGAGGTGGGGATGTGGTGAGATGCAGTCGGGAAGGCACAGAAGCCAAATCACGGATATACAGAATATCAACATTGCGAGGCCCGTTAGTCTGGCGTTGCTCTTATCAGCTTCCTCATTGATGTCTAAGGAAAATGAGTCCCAGAGAGGTGAAGTGACCTGCCTGAGATCACACAGCTGCTAAAGAGCAGAATAAACATAATTGGTGGAGATGAGGGTTTTAAATGTCTCAAATTATATACAACAATGTAGTTGAATTTAACATAAGATAAAGTTTTAAACTATCATCACTATGACATATGTACACACACCTGTTTGGACTATACCTAAGAGAGAAATAGCTGGGTCAAAGGATAGCCATGTGATGCAAAAGTTCAGCTTTTAGTCAATATCACCAGTTTTCCAAGTTGGTTGCGCGAATTTACACTTCCACCAGTAGTTTTCTACAACCTTCCCAACACTTTGTATTGTCTGTTATATTTTAGCCATTCTGATAAGTGTGTAGTATATCTCACTGTGGTTTTCATTTGCATTTCCCTGACGACTAATGAAATTCAGCACCTTTTCATATGTTTATTAGCCCTTTGTATATCCTCTTGCAAGAAGGGTCAGTTCAAATTTTTGCTCAATTAAAAAAATTATGATGTTTTAATGTTATACTATGAATTGGAAGTCTCTTAAACCACTTATGTCATCAGAGCAACTTAAGTTTTATTGGTTTATCCAGGACACGTGCCCAATAAAGATGACTTGAGAAGGCTGGAGAATGCGGGCAGCTTGGTCCCAAGCAAAGTTGTTTACTAAGTACAATTTGCCTCTCATATTCTTTCATTTCACCTGTTGGGTTTCCTCCCTTCCAACGTCTCTGTGATGACACAGCCTCCTCCACACCTCCTCCCCACCACCCCCGTCTCATTCTGTCTCCTGGATGGGAGGGTGCGGCAGGAGTTGAATTTAAAAGTACCACTCCTACGTCTCTCTTTGTACTTTGTGCATATGAGCCCTTTCCCGAATTTTTAATGTGCAAAAGTGGGCCTAGAGCTGACTCTGACAGTAGAGACAAAAAGAGAGTTTAACTGAATTGGGAGCGAGGAAAGTCTAGATGGGAGCAGAAAAGGACTCAGCCCTGGAGAGGACAGGGGGACTTAGAATCCAGCAGGGGGCCGGCCCCGTGGCCCAGGGGCTAAGTTTGCACGTTC
The DNA here is from genome assembly GCF_021613505.1 of Equus quagga. Taxonomy (NCBI): domain Eukaryota; kingdom Metazoa; phylum Chordata; class Mammalia; order Perissodactyla; family Equidae; genus Equus; species Equus quagga. The sequence continues at coordinate 75,938,749 of NC_060269.1, forward strand.
TGCTTCGGCGGCCCAGGGTCCGCCGGCCCCCATCCTGGGTGTGGACTTTCGCACCACTTGTCAAGCCATGCTGCGGCAGGCGTCCCGCATAAAGTAGAGGAAGATGGGCATGGATGTTAGTTCAGAGCCAGTTTTCCTCAGCAAAAAGAGGAGGATTGGCAGCAGATGTTAGCTCAGGGCTAATCTTCCTAAAAAACACAAAAAAGAATCCAGCAGGATGGCATAGCCACTGAGAAATTCCCCATGGAGGGAGGTCTAATGATTTTTTAAATTTTAATTTTCTGAAAAACAAAAACAAACCACACTTACATGGTTCATAAATCAAAATAATATAGAGGAATACAGTGACATGTCTGAGCCCAACTTTTGTCCCTATCTAACCCATTCTACCCTCCCCTCAGGTAACTTTTTTCCATTTTCTAGAGTATCTTTCCAGTGTTTATGCAAATATAAACTAAAATTAACTTATACTTTTATTTTCTTCCAAAAATATTTTAAGAGTGGTGTTAATATACAATTTAAGTTATTTGAGGTGTGAGGCAAATCTTCAAAATTTAGTAAAATCTGCTTCACACAACAGTCTTGTATGAAGTATACGTGTGTGGTTGTGTGGGTGCCAAGAACGAGGACAAGTTCCACATCTGGGTTCACAGGATGCGAAACAGTAACATGTGTGGGATGGAGAGAGAGAAGCCGGACACTGAATTAATTCAGCAGAAGCAAAATGAAGCCAGAGGTGATTGTGAGAATATAAACCCACCAGCAATGATAGAAATCCTGATAACAGTGTTGGGTTTTCCACAGGCTGTGTAGCGTGGTAGGAGCCAATCTTATTCAGCCTTTGAGAGACAGAGCGGCCTCCGGCGGTATTTGAATTAGACATTGCCGCCTTCAACTGTGAACTACTTCTTCACTGGTATGCTGGGACTTGGTGATGAAGCATCATCCTTGCCAAGCTGAGAAGCTTAGTTTGGAAGGGCAAATGGGAGTCATTGAAGGTTTTTGAACATGCAAATGACATAATCAGAACTATGTTTCCGGAAGTTTAATTTGGCGGCAGAAAAATTAGCAATACTACCCCGGACTTGGGAATACCCATTAGGAAGTATATTAGGTATCGCTGCATAAAAATTATCCCAAATTTACCAGCTTAAAACAGCAAGCACTCCTTATCTCACAGTTTCTGTAGATCAGAAATCTCGGCATAGTTACGGGCAGGATTCAGCTCTTCTCGGGCTATTGGACTGGGAACCTCAGTTCCTCAGTGGCCGTTGGCCAGAGGCCTCCCTCACTTCTTTGCCACATGAGCCTTTCCATAGGGCAGCTCATGACATCAGAGCCAGCAAGTGAGAGAGCAAGACAGGGCAAGCAAGACAGAAACCAGTCTTTTTGTGACCTAATCCGGGAAGTGACATCCCATCGCCTGTGCCGAAATCTATTCATTGTGCCTTGCTCTGTTCCTTCAAAGTGAGTTGCCAAGCCCAGTTAGCATGCAAAGGGAGGGGATTACTCAAAGGTGTAAGCACCAGCAGGCAGGGATATCTGGGGCCGTTTTAGAGGTTATTTCGGTTTAGTAAGCTAGAAGGAGTGAGGCACTGCTGTGGATGGTTCCAGTTGGGCAGAGACGGGGGAACAGTGTGAAAATGAAGACAGGATTAGAATTGCCAGGACTTGCAAACAGATTGCATGGGGGGATGAATGAAAGAAAGGTGTCAAGTCCAACTGGTTGGGATGATGGCCAGGGGTGTCAGAGAGAGAAGACACACAAGGAGAAGCAGATTTGGGAGAAACGTCAATTAACAAGAGTAGCTTTTGGCAGATTCAGCATTAAGGAATCAGCAGAGAAAGAAACACGAACTCTTGTGGTCCCATTAACTTGCAGCAGCTGGTGTAGGAGCAAGACCATGTGGACTGGAGTCAGACAGACCTGGGTTCAAACAGCAACTCTCTCCATCACTTACAAGTCCTGCCCCACCGGATAAACCTCTCTGAGTCTCAGTTACCCTTCTGCTAATGTGAAGGCAAGTCTTACCTCTCCTGGTTGTTTTCAGAGCTACGTGAGGTAACCTCTTTAAAATTCCTCGTACAAAATAGGTGCTCAGTGAATAGTACTGAGTATCGCTGTCCTACGTATTCTCAAAAGCAGGTATGAAGATAACCTTTGTCAGCGTCTCCTCACAACCATCGAATAACCCCACTTGCATCACGTTACTCTGCTAACTTTAACAACTCCCTAAAGTTTACTCCTGCATGTCTGTACAGCTCTAAATCATTTTACATGTATAGGCTTTATATGTGTAGGTCTTAGTTGTGTCATACAAATGTCTCCCAAATGAGGGTACCTAACCATTTAGACGTGGGTGCCAGTAGCTTAGTATTCCTCATGTGCATAAATAGCGTATTGCTTTCCTTCTCTCTCTCTCTTTTTTCTTTTTGAGTCCTCCTCCAATCGCTAGCTAGAATGTTATTTTAGTAGCCTCTCCTTTTATTGTATACAAAGACAGGGTAGCAGGGTTAAAAGAAAAGACTAGACTACATTTGAAGACCTGGGTTTGAATCCTGGTTTTCTTTTTTGTTAGCTATGTAAATTTTGGGCTCCAGCTTCCTCATTCATAAAAATGGGGACAGTACTGTTATCTGTCTTATGTACCTACAGAGGGAATGGCCAAGAATTATAGAAAAGAAAGTTGCTGTCATCCTTGTCTTCCCTGCAGCAACTCAGGGTTCAGAGGTCAGGGTCTTGTCATTGTGTCTACCTACCTAAGCGCCAGAGCAGAGCGTGGATGGTGAGTACAAGGTGCCCACTCCCCGGCACGACAGGAGGTTGGGTGGTGGATTGGGCCCAATCAATGGTCATTGCCTACACTGCCGTCCAAATGCTGACAGGTGAGATGTGTGTAACACAAATGACAATCATCATCTTTACCACCACTTCATCAATGTTTCCAACTTCCTCCATTCTAACATTTTCAAATAGTTATACTGAGTTTGAGTTTCAGGACAGGCAGAAAGTAATAATGAGGTATTTGAAAGATCAGTCAAGACAGAAATGGATGGTGATGTAAATTTTATTCTTTTTTATTGTACCGTAAATCTGTAGCACTACAAAAATCCACCAGGTTTGGAATTTCACATGTAGATTTTGCTAAACATTTTTTCAAGTGATATTGGTATGTGTTTGCGGCTAATAATAACTGCTAATATTAATTGAGTATTCAAACTGTGCCAAGCACTGTACTTTTATTAACTTGTTTAACCGTCACAAAACCTGAGTCAGTTGGGTACTATGACCATCTTTCACGGTTGAGGAAACTGAGGCACAGACTGACCCTGGAGACTGTGGGGAATGACAGAGCTGGGCATTGATGTCCATGCAGCCTGGTTGCAGGGCCCGCACTCTTGACTGCTAGGCTACATTGTGAGTTCAAATTACTGTTTGCAAAGTGTGATCTGCCAACTTCTTGGCCTCAGAATCACCTGTAAGTCTTCTTAAAACACGGATGCCTGTGCTGCGCTTATGACCGACTGACTCAGCGTGCCTGGAGGGCCCAGAAATCTGCATTTCAGTGAGGGCTTCACACTATTTCTAATGCAGACTCAAGCTTAGGAAGCTTGGGACAAGGTAGTGCACAGCCTCATGCTCTCCATGGGTCGGGAACCAGGGGTGATGGTCCTGCCTATTTTCTCCCATCATGAGGACCACGGAGGAACCCTTCTTGAAGGCTCAGCTCATGAAGTCTCCAAATCGAATCCTGAAGGTCTCTGATTCAATTGAGGTAGCAGCATCCCGTCTGACTGCCCCAGGTCTGCTCTAACTTTAGGCTCCAGGACTATCTACATTTCTGCTTTGCTCTTGAGACAATAATTTCTAACAGATTAGTTCTACCTTACTGGTCTTGTCTGGTCTGGGGGTGACTTTCTAAGGAGCTACTCTTTCCCTGGCTGGAAACTCAGGGATCTGCATGAAGGGCCATGTGTTCAGAGTTTGTGGGTTTAGCTTCCAACCCTTATCTGCGCCACATCTCCCCTTCTACATTATTCTCTTGACACTCTTGTCTGAGGACTCCCGTGTGCATTTCCTGGCTCATCCTCTCAGTTCACGTGCCTCCCTGCATCTCAGGGTCCCTCTCTGGTCCCCTCTCACTCCTTCCTGTCCAAACACTTTCATGGCGGTGACCACTCCTGATATGAAAAATCACAAAAGACCTCCCATTTTAGATACTGCCTGGGTGGGCACAATCTCCCACCAGATGTCTGTCCCAGCCTCACAGTTCCTGTCTGGAGAACTCCCGAGAAGCCCTGTGCCTCCATGTCTGGGTCTTGCTTTTGCTCCCCTTTAACTTCCCCTCCCTTTGGGAGGAGGTCCTGCCCTTAACCCCATCTACAATCCTGCCCCTGGAGTGCTACTCCATTCTCACGTCTTGCTGTCCTCAGTGTTGCATGCTTAGCTCCAGGCACACTTCTAGTGGCTACAGGAGGACTTGTTCTTTCTCGCTCTAGGGTTATTCTTGCTCTTTGCTTTTTTCTCTCCATCCGGAACACTCTCTCTCCCTGTCTTGCACCTGCCAACTCCTTTTTAAGCTTTAGTTCCAGTGTGACTTCCTCCTTTAGCCCCTCTTGACTTCCTAATTCTTGGTCAAATGTTCCTCTTATGAAATCCCCATCTTTCTGCACTTCTCCTGTCACAGAACTCATCACATTAGAGTGACATTACCTTTTTACTGATACATCGTCCCTCTTAGGTTCTAAGCTTCATGATGACAAGGAGTCCATCTCCCCATTGTACCCTTAGTGCCCAGTGCACAGGAGTTGTTCAGTAAATATTTGCTAAATAAGTGAATAATAAATATTTTCCAGATGCTGGCTAAGTGCCTGTCTGAACCAAAATGCCTCCTGCTCTGATACGAATCGAGGCCATGTCCTGATGCCTGCTCCACACCCTTGTAACACTTTGCTTGGCCCTCTGCATTCCAGAAGTGGCATTTGTTGCTACCCCTTCCAGATACTGCATCTGGCCGGCGGGACTTGCCCAAAGAAGCTACATTTGGTCTCCTCGCCATGGTGTGTGTCTGTCCCACGGCCTCCTCCTTCTCACTCTCCCTCTCCCTATTCTGGTTCATGTCCTATGGTGCGCCACCTCCAAGATGGCCCCCAGGATCCTTACCTCCTGGCATTCAAGCCTGTGTGCGCACTGTATACAGTTGACCTCTGTAACCAATAGGCTGTTGCCTATTGGAATATGACTCCTGAGGTTAGGTCATGAAACGTGTTGTGGCTTCTGCCTCATTCAGTCTTGGATTCCCAGCTCTGGGGAAGCTGGCTCCCATGTCATGAGGACACTCAGGCAGCCCGGCGAAGGAAAGGAGGCCTCCTGCCGAGAGCCGGGTTCACTTTGCGAACATGTGCACAAGCCATCTTGGGAGCCGCTCTTAGCTCTACTCAGGCTTGCAGAAGACTGCAGCCCTGGTGGGCATCTTGACTGCAACTTCCTGAGTGGTCCTGAGCCTGAACCAACGAGCTAAGATGCTCCTGAATTCCTGAACCATAGAAACAGTGAGATAATAAATATTAATTGTTGTTATAAGTTGCTAGGTTTGGAAATACGTTACACAACAACATATAACTACTTAAATCTCTTTTTTGATCTCATTTCATCAATGAGACCGTTGAGAGCACTCAGCCTACCATGAAAGCACAGTCTTAACAGGATGACAAAGTTGACATAGATACACAAAAACCTGACTAAAAGTTTAACAATGTGGTAATTAAAGCCAGTGTGCACACACGCACACACACACACACAACAGGTGTCCCTCTTTACCTCCCATGGTCCTAGCCGAAACAAACTACTGTCCCATTTAAGCATAATACAGATGACAAAACAAGGTAAAATTTGGCTCCAAAGGAAAAGTGTTTGTGGATGTCTTGTCTATATGTGGATTATTAAAAAAGTATCCACATGAGAAAATAAACATGAATTTTAAAAAATAATACAGAATTTGCAGGTTAGAAATATAAACAGACTCATGTAAAGCTCCTGAAAATCATAGGCTTCCAGGAAGACGACACGGAAAGTACCACCCCATCCTCTCGTTGACTAGTCCTTAGTCCTACCGTCTCAGACTGATAGTGGTGGAGAGCAGTCTTACGTTCTCAGAACATCCTCATCCAAATCAGCTTTCTAACTACTAGATCCCCCCTTATCCGCGGTTTCACTTCCTGTGATTTCAGTTACCTGCCGTCAACCGCAGTCCGAAAATATGAAATGGAAAAGTCCGGAAATAATCAATTCATAAGTTTTAAATTGCACAGTGTTCTGAGTGGCGTGTCGGAGTCTCCCCTGTCGCGCCCAGGCCGTGGCTCATCCCTGTGCACTGTGTCCCCTGGATGAGCTCCTCGTTAGGCGCTTACTAGCCCTCTGGGTCACCAGGTCGACTGCTGTGGAATCGAGGTGCTTGTGTTCAAGTCACTCGTATCCTACTTAATAACGGCCCCAAAGTGCAAGAGCTGTGATGCCGGCACTTCGGATATGCCAAAGAGAAGCCGTAAAGTGCATCCTCTAAGTGAAATGTCGAAAGTTCTCCACTAAATAAGGAAAGAGAGAAATTGTATGCTGAGGTTGCTAAGCTCTACGGTAAGAAGAAATCTTCTCTGTGTGAAATTGTGAATGAGGAAAAAGAAATTTGTGCTAGTTTTGCTGTTGCACCTCAAATATGTACATATAAGAAAAAAACCAGAATATATGGGGTTTGGTACTATCCCCAGTTTCAGGCACCCGCTGGGGGTCTTGGAATGAATCCCTCGAGGGGAAGGGGGGCTACTTTAGTGCCCTTACTGTCCCAGGTGCCCCTTCCCAGTCCATTCTCCGCAAGGCAGCTGGCATGCTCATTTAAAAATACATCTCTCCTTTGCTTAAGCCCTTCAGGGCCTTCTCATTGTCCTTGCTGTAAAATGCAGCCAGACTGGCCGTGACTGCTCAGGCCTGCAGCCCTGGCTCCTGCCTCTTCTCTGACTTGGTCTGCCTGCCTCCTGGCCCGTCCACGCCCGCTGCTGTCTCTGGCTTTAGCGTTGGGAGATCCCCCTGTGGCTGAGTCGTTCTGCTCCTTCACGTTTCAGCCTCTTGCCTCCTAGAAAGGCCCTCACCGGCACTCCCATCAGAAGCATCGCTTGCAAGTTACATGCTATTTCATTACTTGGCTGCTTTCCTTCGCAGCATTTATCATTATCTGAAATTATATTTTTCTCTTACTTGTTTATTGTTGGTTTATATCACTAATCTGTAAGTTTCCAAGGTCTTGTTGGTCATGATACTCCCAACAGCTAGCACAGTGACTGACATTTATCGTCATCATCAGAGCAGTGAATGAGACCAAATAGACCCCTGAACTGCTGGCTATTTCATGGGAAATTTCTGTAACCAACACCATGTCACAAACTCTTCTCTCCTGATTTTCCTTCCTCCCTTTGTCCTTAGCCCAACCCCTTCTCCCTCTTGATTTCTCTATGGCTTGAAATATCTCAAGTTTCAGCTTTATGCTTTGCTGCTTACAGAGAGTGCGAGACAACTATACCCCACTCTTAGCTCCTGACCGAATGATGCTGTGACTTTACCTGCTGCCTCACCGTCTACCTTAGTCTCCCTTTCAGTACAGGGAGCATGCATTTTCTGTTTGGTGAAGACCTTTTAACATATTTAGCTCAGCGGTGTTTTTCTGTTGAGAGTTACTAACATGTGACAGACAGTGCTGAGTGAGTGGAGGAGAGCGCCACGGCTGGCAGCGCTGTTAATAGCAGCTTGGGAAACTGAGACCTCCAGGACAAGACTCTAGTCCAACCTGAGAACTTGTCTGTGCCAGCCAGGAACCACCAGAGCTTCCTGGTAGCGTTGCCCAGTAAAGAATATTTACTGAAGTTTCTCCCTTTTCATTTTACCAAACTGTTAACATGATCCTAATTAATATAAAGTAAAACAAGCATAATAATTTATTTGTTCAATTGTTTTGTGTTATATTTATTTTGATAAGTTTTCATTTTGTTACTATTTTCATGAAATTTATTATATACTTTTACATTAAGATAAAGAATTCATTTAATTTTTATTCATATTTTTCCCACACATGTAATACCTGGGATAATAAGCTTTTGTATAATGATGAAATATTAGAATAAAATCATGGCCTGAGAAAATGCTTACTGTATTAGCTTTGAAATTTGGAAACCAAAAGAATAAATATTAAATAAAGGGCTTTTATTTTTCTAATGAAACCGTCTCCCAAAGGGTTAAAACATTATACCCCAGGCTTACTTACCAGACTTTACTTACTTTTAACAAGAGTCATCAATGGAGTATGAGTAATCAGAATTGAGCATACATCCACAATTGCATATCCCCAGTTCTAAAGTTTAAAGTCATCTGAAAACTAAAAGGGTTTTTGTCTGCTTCTGTGACAAACTCATTTGGCAAAAATCTAACCTAAGCGGCTGCAAGGCTGTAATGATCTTCGTTTATTTCACTGAATGTGAACAGCCATACATTTTACTGCAGAAATTAATGGGTTTGATTTTGGGTGTTGCCTCAGCCCCCATTGAGAGTATTCTAAAAGATATGTACTTTATTACTTTTTAAAGATGTGAAACGTTTGAATTCAGTAACACGTGCAATCTCAAGGTTTTTGATGGAGGACTGAGGACCTGTATCATAGAATCATAAATAAATGTTCGAGTTGGAAGGTACCTAAGAGAGAACATATTCCACCCTCCTCGTTTCATGAATGAGTGCTGAGTCCAGCACACTGCAGTGACTTGCCAGAGGTCTTACTCCTCTGTTTGTAGCAGCCATAGAAATAGACTCCAGTCCCAAGGTGCTCGAGTCCCAAGCTCCTTCTACTCACAGCCTTTAGTGAGCTCTTCCCCAGGGGCGGGGCTTTCTAAACACGTGCCACCCACCTGAGCAAGTCCTCTACTCAGGGACTCGCCTTGCAGTGCGGAGGGAGATGCAAAACTGTGCACGAATCTACTTTTGAAAGAAACAGTGTCCCTCTTCTCTTCCCACATTGATCACTATAAAACTATTCTACTAATGAACATAAGGACAATCACCATCATAATCTTCCCCAGTTTGTTAGGGGAATACTAAAAAGGCAAAATTTTTGAACTTATGCTCCAATTTAACTTTATCATGTGATCAGTTTCCATTAAAAATATTTCAGAATGCTTATTAGCTTTTAATCAATCACCAGGAATTTACTGGGCGTCTCCTATGTGCCCAGGACTGTGAAGTGACTATACTAGTGGTTTTCAACCAGGGGCGATTTTGCCCTTCAGGGAGTAATTGGCAATGATTGAGAGCACATTTGCTTGTCACCACTTGGAGCATGCTATAGTGTTTAGTGGGTAGAGGCCAGGGATGATGCTAAAGATGCCACAATGCACAGGACAATCTCTGGCCCCAAATGGCCAATAGTGCTAAGATCAAGAAACTCTGGAAACAAATATATACCATTATCCTCTTCTTCAGAGACTATATATTCTCATTGTAAAATGGTGACCCAAGTAACATTCATAAAGTTAGGAAGAATAACTAACTGCTAAACTCAGTGGTCTAAAGATTTAGAGTTGGAAGATCAAAGTTCAAGCCCCATCTTTTCCCCTGTGACCTTTGGAAACTCATTAAGCATTTGAGGTCTCAGTTCCCTTGTCCCTAAAACAAGGCTACTGATAACTAACCTACATATTTTGTTGGGCTGCTGTGAATATCAAGGGAGATAGTGTTTTTGAAAATACTTTGGGAACTGTAAGGCGTTACGTAAAGCAGCAGTACCACTATTCTCTGTAACACTGTCTTTTACAGATCCACACAGACGTGGTCTGCGTTTATCGGCCTAGAACTGAACCTGGGGCAGCGTCCACCCTCATCTCAGGGAACGACACCATCACCCACTGATGATCCAAGTCAGGAAACCACATCCTCCTTGATCCTTTTCTCTCTCTCACTCCCTAATCCATCACTGAGTTTTGGGCAGCCTACAGTTTTTCTTTTCTAAAGGGGATAAATGCAGGAAAACAAATCCAAAGTAATATTCCACCCAGACACTCACTGATGAATCTAATGTCAAATCACAGGTGAATGCCACATATTTGATTTACAAACAAGTGTTTTAAAGGCACATCTCTGCTGACACGTCAAGTGATGTGAATGAGGTGGAAAGGAAGGGACAAATGGACAATCCCCACATTGATGCGACAATGGCATAGGCACAGTGAGAGAAGAGAAGGACTTCTTCCCAAAACTGACTGGTACAGATCAGTTCATAGAATCAAATTCATTTTTAAATCCCTAGTCTCTTCATTGCTTATAAGATACAAATCTCCTACTCTGGTTTAATATGGGTATAAATAAATGCAGTGAAATGATTTATTTTTATTTACTTTCCCTTGATGTTTTGAGCTCTGTGGTAGCATAAAACCTCAGCATGCAGGAGTTCTTAAATGAAACATCCTTCACAAATTCCCAGTGTCACCCAATAGAATATAAATGGTTATGATAAAATTAAATTATATTACTGGCTGGGTGTTAATAAAAACTTCAATTTCTTCCCCTGTGATATTCAGAAGGGTTATATTTTTCCCGTGACTTGTAGCTTTTTCCCTGTTACACAGGATCATGCATGTTCTGATTTGATACAAGCTATAAAGCATAAGAGGACCATCTTGCCTGGCTGTAGCAGTTGGCTCAGTCATCATGTCCACCACCACACAGAGCCAGACTGGAAACTTCCTTCTAACCATAAACACTAAGTTGCCTTTCTCTTCCAGGCCATACATCTCTTTGACTCTAGCTTTCTCCATGTGTAAGCACGGAAAAGTCTCCTGGTGGTGGGGATGATTGAGGAGCACGGAAATGGAAACAGACTCAGTAGATCTCATTTTACAAATTAAAAGGAAATCCGAGTTGGCTTGTATGCTCTGAACTCTAACATGACATAAATTAGATTGTTCTATTTGATTTTGGTATCATTGCCTAGGGTCTCATATTTTGCCCTCAGGATTTTCCTCTCTGATGTTCATGCTTGTGGATTTGCACTGATAGTTAATGTCAGAGACCTGTCTGCTGGATTTAGATGGAGGCTTACTCTGTAGAACCACATAATAGAAACTTGCTTCTGTAACAGTTCCAATAGACTTTCCAGAAAAAACTTCCTTCTGACCCAGAGAAAGCCTGTCCTCTGCTCTCTCTTTCATTGAGCTCCATCTAATGGCAGCTCTATGCTTTTCAACAGGAGGGAAATCCACAGTCTCAGTAAAGGGTAGACTCCCCCAGGGTGTCAAGGAGCGAGTTTGGGCTCTTCTCGGGAACAGTAGCCTTGGGGTTTATCATTTGCTGCATCAGGATTTTATCGATTGGATTGATTTCAGCTCTGGGCACAGAGAAAGTCAAGGAAGGAGGAAACACATGCTTTCACCTAATAGTATCACAAGGCAACATCCCCCTGGTGCACAGCTCCACGCCATGTCCAGCAAGGGTGGAGCCATCCAGCTCTTCTAAATGCCAGGTTAGATGAGAAAATTCAGGCTTGAGACTGAAGGCTGCAGGAGCCCTCCCTGGCAGCTCTCTACTGTCTTACTTTACAACACTGAGGTGATGGAGCAGCATGCAGAACATGCATGCAGCGCTGGGCATGCATTTCACCATGGGAACAGCAAGCGAGAAGAAAGAATGCCTCATGGGTCACTCTGCCACTCGAGAGCGGAGAGACCTACAGTCACTGCTCTGCGGGTGTCACTCAGGAGCCGCAGACGCAGCTCTGCTGAGTCACTGGCCTTGGCAAGAGGAGTTGGCCAGGACCTGGCAGGCAGGTGATAGAGGGGGAAAAGACTGCTCTTTAAACTAAGCAACAAGTCCCTCTCCTAAGATTCGCTCTTTATTTTAGTCTAATTCCTTCTTTTCTACATTTCTTGTATTTGAGCCGTTTAGACAGTACCATAAGTACACTTATTTACAAACATCTTGAGTAATTGCAAATATATCAGTCTCCAGGGAGCAGGAGGCTCTTTCTTCTCTCCTACTTTCCCTCTCTCCAAACATATAGCCATATGTGCGTGTGTGCACACACACGTGGGCACACACACCCACACACTTGCCTGGGGGAGTGTTTTTGGTTATAGCTTAAAGAAATTAAAGAATTGAACACCAGAATTGATATAAAACAGAAAAAAACGAGCAGGACCCTGTCCTTGGCAGCGCAGTCCCATGTCTGTGACTAAAGGCTTCTGATGTGCACAGACCCCCTTGCCCTCAGCATGGACTCAGGCTGCCATTCGAGGTGGGCTCCTCCAGGAAACTCGCCAGCTTCCACCTTGTGTCTGGACACCAACTTGCTTAATTGGAAAGATTTTCTGTCGCATGAGTGAGCCAGTAAATATTTCCGCTGAAAGGCCGTGAAAGGTGGGCCTGATACGTCCGGAAGCAGCTGTTTGAGTTCCAGGACACCCATCAGGCCAGCTGGAGGTCCCTTTATGATCTCTTTGTTATCGAGATGAGGTTGCTCCCTATGGAGGATCTTGGCTTCCCAAAGGCATTGCATTTCAAGTGTCTTACTATATTTACTCATGACCAGTGGGAGTGACTTTGCTTTTCCAGTCAAAGGTGAATATTGCAAAAGATGATCTAAGGACTGAGGTGGCTCCAAAAGAGAGGCAGGAAATGCAGTCACATATCTCCATTACAGATGATCTCACATCGCCCCCTCTCCCCACGCCAAATTCTCCTCTGCCAGTTGTTTTGGCTTTTGGCTATGATTTGTTTGCGAATAAGGAAATTCTTGTCCTGGGCTGCCTTCTCTTCAAGGGCATAAAGTGCTAGTGTCTACAAGGAAATCTGGATTTAGAGAAAGAGAAAATGCCTTCTGTGTCCTCCTCTAAGGACCATGTTGTGTCCCCCGGAAGGGCCAGATTGTTGCCCAGGAGGAGTTTCATAGCCTGTGGGAATCGATCATTCACTCAGAACTTCACTCTGACTCCTCCACAGAAGACAAACGCCAACCGGATTTGTTAGCCTGCATGCTGCCTTACAACAAACACCCACGCTGTGTCTTTTGGCCTAATGATAATAATCTGGGCCCATAATCCTCTTCCTTTCCTAAAACAGGGGAAGGTGTATTTCCTCAATTCTTCTCATTCATCCACCTACTGAGAAGATTTCTGATTGGTCTAGAAATAAAGGCTCAGGATATCAGACCTCAACACTGAAACCCTGTCATTCCTCCGGCAGATAACCACCATCCTTCAAACTTGGGTTTGTCTTTGCTGTATTGTGGGAAATTCATTCAGCTACAAATAACAGGGAACTGTCCAAGGAATGCCTGAAATTTGTAAGGATGGTTTCCCAGAAACCCTCAGTTTATATTTATCGTCCACAATAGTGTCACTTTGCCACCCTCAATTCTGAGAGAGTCTAGGAAGCTGAGAGTTTCAGCTAGGCATATTATTACCTTGAACAAAATTGATAAGGAAGTCGGGGGGGATTGTATTTTGGGTAGGAAAACAGTAGTGACTGTTACAATCCCAGCATCTAACACTGCACCCAGCAAGTAGTAAATTATGCATATTTGTTGAATGAAGCCCTGAGACGTTAAGACAAGGTGTAGTCAAATTCTAAAATGGTGAGCTCTTTTCAGGTGTCACTAATATATGTGACTGGGCAAGCAGCCCTGAGGAAATGTCATGGTTGTGGAGATAAGCATACAAGGCAAAGAGCTGATCTGATTCTTTCTTATTCTGGCCCACTTGATGAAACAGAGAGAGAACTCAGAAGGTCCTTAATGTGCGCTAGCCACCCATATAATAATTGTAGCTCCCAGAGATACAAGGATCTTACCATCAGCTTCCCTCAGTAATTTTATGAATTTCAAGGACAATGGCCCTGATGAGCACCATGTTACAGATCTGAGACTGCTTCTGTAACTTTACAAAAAATCATCCCCAAAATGGAATATCATGTATAAACACTGTCTTGGGATGGTCTTTATCTTTTAGCACCTTCATCATGGATGAATTTTCATAAAACAGAGGTGTCCAATGGTGTCTTTGACTTCAATAGAGTCTTGACAATTCAATTCAACAGGATTAATGGAGCATCAACTGTATTCCAGGGGTTGCACTGAGCCCTGAGAATATAGAGAAGAGTTGAGTACTGTTTCTTTCCTCAAGGTGTTTACAACCCAGTGTTAGAGACGCTTCTGTTATGGCGAGTGCTATTATCGATGGGCAAACATGAGGCTGTAGAATACTTAGGAAGGAAGGGACTAAATCCACCTGGACAAGATTCTTAAGGGTTGTTAGAAGGATCTGAGTTGGGCTTTGGTGTAGAGTAGGACTTTATTAAGTGGAGGGATGTGGTTGAAAATTCTATCCTTTTGTATTTGATTCATATTAAAATAATTACAGTAACATGAGGCAAGAACGGAATTAAGCAAGCATGAAAGAAGTCAGCATTTGAAAGAGTAGAAGTAGGAATTTGAAATAATATCACAGCTTTGGAGAAGGTTACTAAACCTTCTAAATTATAGTCGTTGAGCACTTCACTGCCACAGTCCTTGGGAATGGACAAAAGACTAGTGGGGATTTTGTAGACTGATGAAACTTGCCAAAGACTAAAAATATAAACTTTCTTTTCCCCTGACCTTCCTTTTCATTTGATAGAAGGTTGGGAGGTCAGAGTCACAGGCAATCTTGCCATAACTTCATAATTGTGGGTTGGGAACTGCCATTTGGCTCCTTGGAGAACAAAACATCCCCCAAATTAAGGATTCTTAGACTATAGTGCATCTAAATGATTTCAAAATATTTGCAAGGATATTTAAAAATGAAATCAATGATGTAGCTATTTTCTCTAGTAATGCAGAATACCCAGATGTTTATAGAATTTAAATTTGGAAAGTTGGAAAGGAGGTAGAAGGAGTTGTGACAAAAATCTTCAGATTGAAATTCAGTCCCTGCTAGGAGGGAACAGCTGCTTCTCTGTCAGTCTGAGAAGCAGTTCATGCCCCCTCCAACCTCCACTCTCATCCTTTTCCCCAGGTAACATCAAGGGAGCAAGGAGAGAATTGAGCTCAGAAGCCATGTGGAGGTTGATGGTGCAGGAGACCCTAATATCCACAGTGTAGTCGGTCAAAGCCTGTGCTGTGGTGTGGACGACTGGCTAACGTGGGCTTACAGTGACGACATTGATGAGGAGCTCGGGCTCTCCGTGCACACAAGGCGGAGATTTTCTTCCTTCCTAGATACTCCGTGTGGCTGAACTTTTTTAAACCTCTGTTAGCTTGGGTGGCTCACGTTTTCTGCTTTTCAAAGCTCTTGTGTGTGTTCCCCATGAGAGGCACCAGAAAGCACACTGTATTTTTCTTGAGATGTTTTACAGCATATTTGCAGCGGTAGTGCTTTGTTTTAGCTGTGGTTGCAACTTAGTACAGCAAGAATACCTATTTCATTTTATTTTAGTGTTTATTCTTTCTCTGGCACTGCTCCTGTCTTTTTCGAAGGAATTTACACCCCAGCCTGGCTGACAGTTGGTTCTCCGGTGAGGGTTAGCTCACACTCTCCTCTGGGAGCGTAGGAAATGGAACAACCTCAGTCTCTGCAAAGCCAGTCCAGTCTGCCGCATGCAGATAACTTGTGCCTATTAGCAGACAATTAAGAGAAAAGGACCTCGTAGTCTAATGAGTTGAAGTTGTGGCTTTGGCCTTTTAACTGGAATCATTGAAATCTCCTGCCTTCCCTTAACTGGAGGCTTTATTGACACCTAGTCTATCACGGGCATGACAGACTCAGGACAATGTCTCCCCCAGCCGTCTCCAGCAGCATCCTTGATGAAGGACCCCACTGTGTAGACATTAATACAGTGGAACTCATCAGCACCTGAAGATTCCCAGCTGCACCCAGAGGCCAGGCTGTAGTCCCGGGAACCGAGGGTGACAGACGGAGAAGAGGGAATCCCTCTTAACAACTTCTTTTCTTCATTTCTTCTAAAAGGCATTTTCTGCTTGACCGGCTATGAGAGCATTTTTTCATGGAACGCGTAGACAGCTCTCTGAAACACCTATTTTCTTATTTGCTGAAATTAGGAATCAGGTGTTTATGAAAAAAAATAGAAATCTGCTTTCCAATAGGTGACTTTAGGATTTATATACCTTAAAAATAATGTAATTTCAGCCAACACCTCTAGAAACTCTCTAAGACATGCAAATATTTGCTTGCCATGGAGGAGATCTCTTGAATAGAAACAGTTTGTGTGATATTTTCTTGTTTACATATGAGAATCAGATATAGATCAAATCAAACAATAATCAACTAATTAGCAGATTGTAGTATGTTGTCACTATATCTCAAATTGTTTATTTAAATTGGATGCTATCATCTTTCGGAGGTGTATTCGATTGCTAGGAATGCCATAAGAAAGTTCCGCAGACTAGATGGCATAACAGAAATTTTCCCACGACTCTAGAGGTTAGAAGTAGGTCAACACATTGGCAGGGTTGGTTTCTCTGAGGCCTCTCTCCCTGGCTTGCAGATGGCCATCTTCTCCCTGTCTGTCCCTCTATACCTGTGTGCGTCCTAATTCTCTCTTCTTACAGGGACACCAGTCGTGTTGGATAAGGCCCCACCCTAACGACCTCATTTTCCTTACTTGCCTCTTTAAAGGCCCTGTCTCCAAATACGGTCTTGTTCTGAGGTACTGGGGTTAGGAGTTCAACATATGAATTTGGGGGGGGGATACAATTCAGCCCTTAACGGGAGGTAGTAGCAAGAAAAATATATTTGCAAAGTACATAAATTTATTGAAGCATAGTACATACCAGGCAATGGGATAATTCTTTTACATACATTATTTCATACACTTCTTACAACAATCCTGAAAGCTATATTATCAGACTTTCTGTTTTACAAGTGAGAAAATCTGGGCTCAAGAATTAAGTAACTTTCCCAAAACTCTAAAGCAGAAATTGTGGAAACCAAGTTTGTACCTCATCTCCAGGAAGTGCACACGCTACCATTATGCTCTTGTGCAGTTTGTCCAAGGTCACAGGGCTGGACGGCAGCAAACGAGGGTCTCCAGATCCTCAGGGCAGCACTCTACTGCCCTGACGGGCAAGTGGTATCAGACAAGTCTAGTTTTCACTACTCTGCTTATTAAAAACAAGGATCTCATTTTGCCTTGTGTTAGGCTGTTTGATTTTTCAAGGGGTAGAGAATATTGAACAGGATGAGATTTCAAAAACCATCAATGCTCTGCTCATTAACTTGGTTCATTAGGGCTATTGAAAGGATATACACAGGTAGGGTAACTAACCATCAAGGTTGGCCTGAAACTGAGGGCTTTACCAGGATATGGGAGCTTTTGTATCAAACCTAAGACAATCCCAGTTTTAGAAACAGAAAGAGTTTTAGAAGCAAAAATATGGGAAACAGTCTCAACTACCACAGAGCCAGGTGCTATGAAGAACTGGATTATCAGGTAAGGCCCAGTGGCTGGAGACTCTTGAGAGACTGAAAGTACAAACCGACAGTGGCCAGGCCATATGTAAACACAGACATTTGTCCCACAACCCGCAGCACCCTGCCCGGGAGACCAGCTCTCTTGTCTATAATACACAGCCCTGAAGCCAGCCGGCTGTGAACCACCCTTGCAGGAAGCCAGATTGCTGCCTCTCGTGGCAACACAGGAAGCCCCACAGTGACTTCTGCAACAGTCAGCCCCGAACGGCCAGGACTTGATCAATAACTGGCAGCTTCCCCAGTTTCTGTCCCTGCTTCCCATGTAGGACCAACCAGAGAAAGTCAAATATGCTCCCCTAACCAATCACATAGGATGTTCCCACTCTAGGGAGCCCACCTACAGCTTCCCATGCCACCAGCCTCCAATCAGGGCTCACCTGGACCCTTCCCTATTTTCAACTATAGAGCTTTCCCATTCCACTGTCTGCCTTTGAGTTGCTCAAAATGCAGGTGACAGCGGCAGGCTCCCTTGCTATAGCAAGCCTAGAATAAACAGTCTTTGCTTGCTCTCATTTGGTCTTTGATTACTTCCGCACTCCATCAACAGGACACATCATTCGCTCTCTACTCTAGTGTTCCACCATTTTGGTGACATGGCACTTTGCCTGTACTGTTCTTACCTCTCCGCGGCCCCTGACAATAGCCTCTATCATTTTGCGGCCTCAGGCTTCTGTTTACTGCCTTATTTCTGCATCCTTCTCTCTTTTCCACTGGTTGCATCTCTCTTTGAGTTAAACAACCTGACTGCAGAAAGGATCTGACCGCAATATGCTTGGAGTGTCTAGGGAGCATCCTTACTGTGCATTGTTATGGCTCCAGCCAACTCATAAGCTGCTGGCCACACTATAGATGGCTGCCTTTGGCCAAAGGGCCTGCTCTTGGCCAATTAGCTGTGCTCCTGGTAACGCCATCATGTGGTACAAAGCATGGTAACATATACATAAAGGATCATTTCCTTCAAAACGAGTCTGTGGTTATGACTTCACTTGGAGTATATATTTATAAAACTGGGCAATAGCAATACCCTTACAAGATTTATGTCTGAAAAGGATATTTGATCCTTACTGAAAAGCTATATTTATATTTGAACATATGAAACACATGTGGCAAAGCACCCTATGTATTCTCTGTGGTTCTTGTTTCCAGGAGCTCCTTTTCCCTTTATGACTGGAAGAAAGAGAAACTTTGAGTGAGTCGTCAATCTGACTTGGTAGATTTTTATTCCAGTCGTTTTACTACTGAGCTTTCCTGAACAGAAAGTCTTGCACATTAGATTCCAAGTGAACGATGTGACATTCTCCCATCCTATTGAATGATTTCTTGCATATGAAGCATTGCAATAAATGATTGATAAATTATTCTTCATATGTAATTCTTTTAACTACTTCGTTCTCAAAAGAATTTGAAACAAAGAATGGCTACTTTCGAATTCGTTTTTCATGAAGTACTTCAGGGATTTTTATTACTTTTATTCATTCATTCATCATTTCTCTCTTATATTTACTGAGTACCTGCCATCTTTCAGGCTCTGTACAATTATCTATTTTGTATTGATAGTCTGATTTTCAGAGCCAAGTTGGCATGCCTAAATCCCCACATTCTTTTCCTTCCGATACACTGGTAGATGAGTACCCAGAGAAACATTATCTTAACATCGACACATCACCAGGCTCAAAAGCAGCAGTTTTAGGGGCTACTCTTCGTTGTCTGTGAAGATGAGAAGAACTAGTTTGCAGCAATAACTAGTGCAGATTCTAGAGAGATGAATTCTAGAGGCAAAGGCAAGTCATCAGGTTCTGTTTTAATCTCACAGAATATCCTGTAAAAGACAGTCAGTTCTCTTAATTTTTGACTCTATAGCCACTAAACAAATGAGTGGTCATTTTTCCAGATAGCTTTTCCTATGGGAAATACAACTTGCAGACCAGCTGACTTAAGACTTTAGTCCTCTTGCCAGTAGTGTTTCTCACGGTGAGATGATAACTAGCAATCTGGTATAAAATTCATATTTCTTAGTACAATTTGCTTGCCCCAAGATCTACTCAAACTTGAAGGAGAGTCACTAATCAGCCTAGAGTTCCTCTGCGACCAGAGACGGGACGAGACCATCCAGTGTGGGGTGGACAGCGCTTTCATGTCTTTCTGTGGTACTGAGTGGACATGCTGGGGCAAGGAGTAAATGTGAATGACAGTCAAAAGCAGCTCATTTCTGAAAGCAATTGGTACTGTGAGTTTATTCGAGACAGACAAGGATAAAGCGGGTCCAGGAACAAAGACTGGGCCGAGGCATTCTGCTACGAGAACCCAGATGGGCCAAACACTCAGATGCCTGAGACAGGTGGGGCCATACGTGTTGGAGCTGTGGAGATGTGCAAGAGTGTAGGAAGTGAGAAAGGGGGCGAGGAATGACTGGAAGTTGGGGAAAGGGAGTTTCGCTTTCAACAGTCAAAATCCAGAGATTGGGTTCAGAAAACTAGCCCAGGAGAAACTATTTCTTCAAGTATCAAGTGCTGAGAAAGCAGCTCTCGCAGGCCTGGGGCAGTTAAGAAGGGCTTGCCCTTCCCACTCTGCACAAGACATTGTCCTGTTTCAAGATTGTTATCATCACTTAAATTCACTCATATCTTTTCTGAGTCTTGGTGTGGGATTAAGAAGCAAAAGTTTTATTGAGGGCCACTGCCGTGTTCCCAAAGCTGTAGCTTATATAAAGTCTCTTTTCATAATTGCAAAGTGATGGTAGAAGTAACCACTGATAACTTCTGGGAGTTTAAATGTTCCCACTGCTGCTGAATGACCATATCAAATATATCAACACGTTCACGGGGAAAATTCCAGATTGGATGAGGTTAGAATCCTCAAGCTGTCCTGATTCCTTCCCTCCTGTATTTCACCTTTTGCTTTGCTACACCACTGTCTCTTTCCAGCATCCTGAGCTGGGATGGCCCCAGGCATCCACACATAGCATCCTCAGCCTCATACTGCATGCCTCACCCCATCTTCACTGTCACGGAGTTAGGAAAATTACTTCATGTCTTAGTTCATCTGAGACAGGCTTAGTCTTTGACTCTAGCATAGAATTGGCTGACACAGAAAGCATAGATTTCTTCACCTAATCTGACTAAATCTACTCCCCTCAGCTAGATACCCCACCTTGGGTCCTTGTCATTGCTCTCACTCTGTCTGTGTTTGCTAGATTAAATTAAGTAGATTTGGGTGAGCACTGTTAAAAGTATGCTAACAGTCTCACCCAAAGTCTACCCCAGTGTCATCTCCTAGTCTGAGTCTCAGGCTGCTCAGTCACTGTGTCCCCAGTTCTGCCTCTTTCACTGGCCCCTAGAGAAGCAGGCATTTCTCAATGTGTCTGTGTGCCCTCAGGCTTTCTATCTTGAGCCATCACCCCTTCATTAACTTCATTCGTGGAGGGCTCTATGACAATGGGGCCCTGGATGTTTGGCCTTAAGCCTTCATCCATGTGTCTCCAACTTGTATGGTCTCCTTGACACATGTTCACCAGCTAGTGAGACACTAAGGTTCATTTCAACCTCAAAATAAGCTTAGCTTTCTCACCTACTGTTCCAAGCGAGCATCATGTCCTAATCTTATTATTATTTATCTGTCTTTGATGACAGATCCTGTTTTAAATCTTTGTCAGTTACTTCCAATGGTGAGAGACAGAATTTCTGTCTTTTCTTTTGGAAAGTACCCACTCTCTTCTGGGTCTCCCACTAAGTTCCTATTTCCTCTCTAAAAGAGGCCTTTAAATCTTAGCTCATCTTCAGAACAGAGAGGCTCTTAATGAGTAACCAAACGCATGTAAACAGCTCTACTCATTGCCCCAGGTTCTGCTGGGTGACTCACCCCCGAGGAAACTGAGATGTCATTTCTAGAATCCGATACCCCCCACTGTTTTACAACAGTGAAACTATTTCACCCTGGCTATAAATGCACCAGACATGGTTTCCATCAAAGGAAAAGAAGAGTTAGTAACTGACAAATCTAAAGTATCAATTACCCCTGAGATTACTATTGGAAAGAGTTCACAGTCTCTATTTTGAAAGTGGCTTTCTTGTTCCACAAAACATGAGCATGGCCTCCATAGGGTGGTTAAGAAATTTTTAACTACACGTAAACTGTAGCTTAGAGAATTTAAACAATTCAAGTGATCATATGATGATTCAGGAATAGTAAGGATTTATTTTAGGGTAGGGTAGATCCTTGGCACACACTGTTGGCATCATGTAGGCACTGCACACCTAGTGTGGGGGGCTTTAATTCACTCACAAGCATACTCTATACTTCTAAGATTTATGTTCTATTGGAAAGTTTATTGCTATGGCTTCTTATGTTTTTGCAATTGTTTTAATCAGAGAACATTCCATAGTACCACGTTATCTTCTTAAGAAAGATTAGAGGATCCATAGTCTGCTGAGTTGGCCAGTTGACCAGTCAGAACTGATTCTGAGTCCATCAGTGTCAACTGCAACAAGTACTCATGTTGAAGGACAGCCATGAGCATTTGTGCAGCATTGTATTAATCAAAGGAAATGGGGGAATACAAATGGTTGGGCGATGTTTTCTAACGGTAAATTACATGAGTAGTTCTCTTATTTGTACTTCAATATATTGTAGCCTCTTGGCAACATGATCAGAATAGTCCTTCAGTTCTACTAGAAATGTGATTGCCTACCTAGCTTTAGCACTTGAATTTTCTTTTCAAGGAACATTGTGGTATGAACCAAACTGACAGCCATTGAAAGTAAAGGCACGTGATCTGTCAAAGCTCAGATATGACACAGACTTCAAATTCTCTCTTTTCTCTTGCTCAAGTCTTCCAACTAAATTACTTTCACTTTACAATTTTAAATATACTTCACTTCCTGAGGAAGGAATACACTTCAATAAATGGTATTGGGACAAATATTTTCCATGTTATAAAATAATAATAATAAAAAGAAAAAGGAAAGAAAAAGAAGAAAGAAATTGGACAACTACCACACACCACAGACAAAAATCAATCCCAAGTAGAGTAGAAATTTAAATGAGGAAGACAAAACTCTGAAACTTTTAGGAGAATATATGTTAGCATATCTTTACAAAATTGGAATAAGGAGGGATTTCTTAGACAAAAGAAATCCAAACCATGAAGGAAAATATTGATAAATTCAACTACATTAAATGGAAGAACTTTTCCTCCCGCCCTCCCCCCTGTAATAATGCATCCCGAAATCTGTTAGGACTGGAAGCCTGAGATATCAAGGCCTATTTTGCACAGCTGGTAGCATCCCAGGGGCTTCTCGAGGCTCTGTGAGGAAGGTGCACCTAGTGGTGGGGCAGCCTGGCAAGGTCAGTAGCTTGCCTTCATATGAGGACCGACCATGTAAGTAAGTATGCTCAGGATAACGGGAGCCAGGTTTCTCAAAGCTAGAGAAGGAAGTTACAATTATAAAAAGGGAGAAAGCTAAAATAAACCCTGTAGTTTTCAATATAGAGACAAGGCCATAAAAATAAATATGTATATGTAAGTATACGTAGATGCGCTCGTGTCTCTCCCTCTGTACGCACTCATATGATTCCTAGCTCTGCCCACTGAGAAGTCTTGGAAGCAGCAACACTGCAATTGTAACTGGCACACCTAGCATCCAGAGCTTGGTTTATAAATACCTCTCACCATGAAAAAGAAATGAGGATCCTTGGAGAAATGACTGATTCCAGGGCTAGGTCAGGAAAATTACAATGCTAGTCATTTTGTATCAGGAAGTAAGAAAGAACTCAAAGAATGATAAAGACATGAAGAGGACAGAGAAGCTAGCTTGAAAGGTCTCCTATTGGCCAAAGCTGGGACAATTCAAGCATCAAAATAAATAATAATAGTAACAAACGATCTACTGATTTAAATAGGAACCCATGAGTCCATACTGATACAAACAAATAAATGGATGAATAAATTAAGAGAAAACTTCTTACAATGTTTCTTACAATAATACAACAACTAATTAATGTAGAAGAAAGGGTGAAATTAAAATATCATTCTTTGGCAAACATCATAGTAATAATTCAGGCAAGAAACTTTAACGGAGGTTAAAATTTTAATGGATGTAAAAATATGATGAAAAACAAGATATTTATATAGCCTCAAAATATGTTTTCACAAAATACTTATTGAATACAAAGGGGAAAGAGTAAATTTACAGTAGAGAAAGCTGAAAGTTGGCAGATTTACCTTAATCATGTCATCAAGTTAGCGTAACTGGCAACAGGACAAATCAAAATCGTGCGCCATCTATTAGGAGGCAACGAGAAGAGCACAGCTCCAGTTCCAGGAGACGGGGATCCTGGGATAGCTAGCTAGATAGCTAGATAGCCTAGATCAGTTCTAGGATATAAAGATGTCCTAGAGAAGCATTTCTCAAACATTTTGCTTTCAAGACCACTTATATTTTCAGAATTATTGAGGATTCCAAAGAGGATTTTATTTTTTTAAAGATTGGTGCCTGAGCTAACATCTGTTGCCAATTGTTTTTTTTCCCTGCATCTTCTCCCCAAAGCCCCCCATTACATAGTTGTATATTCCAGGTGTAGGTGCTTCTGGTTGTTCAACGTGGGACACTGCCTCAGCATCGCTTGATCGCCAATGCCATGTCGGTGCCCAGGATCCGAACTGGTGAAATCCTGGGCCACCAAAGCCTAGCGCAGGAACTCAACCACTGGGCCAGGATGCAGCCCCTATGCCAATGGTTTTTAATCTTTTCCTCCCTTCCTTTCTGCTTCAATTTCTTCCTCTAATTTTTTTAAATATCAGAGCAGAGCCCTGAAGAAATTAAATTAAATTTTACACAGCTGACTAGTACTGAAAATAGATGAAATCAGAGAAGCTTCATCCAAATGCACACTGCTGGCAGGAACCCTGGAACTTGCTGCGTGGTCTTCCCCCAGGTGGCTCTGGAGGCCCCTCTGTGGTGCCCCCTGGGGTTCTTTGACAGATAGATCCAAACGGCAGCTTCAGGCAATGGGAACTCCTTAACGGATTGTGGAGCTGAGAAGACAGGCCTTTTCCTAGCTGTGAGCCTTGAGAAAGTCATGTAGCCTCTCCCGGGCTCAATTTCTCCCTTCTAACACAGAGATAATAATCGCTTCCAGAGAGGTCGTAGTGATTAGAAACTAAGTACTTGGCAAAGTGCCTGGGGTGTAGGTGTTCAAATAAATGTAATTGTGAAGTTAATGATCATGACAATGATTATGGAAACAGAGGGTGTCGCCAAGCACCCAGTTCCAAATTCCCAAACTCATTATGAGATCTGCATTCGATTGGATTCTTGGCTGATTTCAGTGCCAGGTTCAAAAGACCCCGAACACTCTGCAGCCACCGTGAGGAGTTAGCGCCTCTCTGCTTGTGTCCCTGTGGCTCGTCCTGGGTATGTAGGGAATGCAGGTCCACCTGAGGGTCTCCTGAGTTGCGGGATAAACTGGCTTGAGGCTGACCCTGCAGTGGCTCTGGTCCCCTGGCATGCCTCCACTTGGAAGTCCACTCTCCTGTGAGCCAGGACAGCCAAGGACACAGCAAGGAATTCCCTCCTCCCCCTACTCAACATGGCTCAACTCTAAATGTTTCCTACTCCAGATGTATCCTTGCAGTGTGATAGCTCGGGCTCCAGCTCTGGAGCTCTGGGACAAGCAGCGAGTTACGTTCTTTCCTTAAGACTCTGCGTGTGTCATTTTATGGATAAAATACATTTGAATTGTGTCATAGCTATGTGCATATTATCTGTGGATAGTCACCTTTCATGAAAAGGTGAATTCATTTACCATCCGTTTATCATTGATACAGCGGATATTGAGAGCCCAGGGTGTGCCAAGCTCTGGGTTAGGTGGGCATTGAAAATACAGACACATCAGCCTGCAGAGTAAACACCATATAAATGCTAGTGGTTTTATATATATGGAAAGTGGTTTTTAATGTGGAAAGTCAAAGCTGATTTCTCAATGTGTTTGTGTCTTTCCAGGGTGACTTACGTGGTGCTGCCAACGCCATCTGCTCCAGAGCAGAAAGACTACTTAATAGGCAAAAGCAACTGCCAGCTTAGGCTTCAAAGTACTCTTTTAGTTCCCTTCAGGGTGACCTGGTGTGACCGCCCTTTCTAGGTAAAGAGGATTCTCTCTCCGTTTGACAGTAAATCCTCAACCTGAGGAGAGAGATGTCACGTCAGCCTGGCTGACTAAGTCACAGGAGTGCCCAATTTTTACAGCTTGGTCCTCCCTAGCTAAGGCCAGTGTGCTCATCACTCAGACTGTGAATCCGGGCTGGTCTGCCTTGGGACCTGATTGTTTCAGTGTTTCAGTACCACTGACTTGAGGAAAAAAAATTTCTGGAATAGTAACATGTTAATTTTTAGCTGATGTTTTGAGATGCAGTAACTCATGGATGTGGATGCCCGGGAAGGGGAGACGGCAGGGGTGCAGGTAGAGGTGGGCTGGGGAAGAAAGGGGAGTGAAATGTGTTGAGATCAAGGTTTTCCATTCTTAAAAAATGAACATTTGAAATAAAAATTCATTTTGCTGTAGGAAAATATTTAAAAATCTTTTCCTTGCACACCTGACACTGGGTGAGCGGTGAAATTGCCTCAGATTCTTGCTGGGGACTCAGTCTGAAGCTCAAGTCCCGGACCCGACTGCTCTGCAGCAGGCGACTTTGGTAAATTGCTTAATAATGAAAGCAAACGCAAGGTCGTTGTAGGAAATTGGGAAAATGCAAAAGTGCCTAAATAAAGAGAAAAAAGACTCATTTATAATGTTTGTACCCATTTTCTTCCAGTATATTTTCTCTGCATGTTAAAAAATGTAATTCAAATTATACTCTATATAAAATGTATCTTACTGGTTTTTCACAATTAACACAGCATAAAGAACTTTTTTGTCATTAAAAACATTTATATATATTTTAATTAATTATGTTTTATTGTAGAATTAACCCATGTTTGTTGAAGAAAATTTATAAAATAGAGAAAGTAAGTAATCCTGAATAACTAGAGAAAATAACTGTTAATATCGTCAGCCTGGAGCCATGGACAGTGTTTTAGCTCTGAAAGCCTCAGTTTCCTTTTCTTTAAAATGGAGAGAATAGCAGTATCTTCCTTATAGGGGGTTAGAAGATATTGCATACAAATGTAAAGTGTTTCTCACAGTGCCTAGCATCATAAGCACATATTTATACTAATTATAAACAAAGCAATATCAACCTCTACAAAGTGTTATATGATCTGCTTTCTTTTTTTCTTTTTACTAAATAATCTATCAGAATTATTTTTGCATGTTAACAAACATAAATCTGCAATGTAATTTGAATAAGTATGTTGTGTTCTTTTCTGTGGCTATGCCATATGTCTAAGACATTCAGACAGCAAACATGATTGTCATGGCTGTACAGTACCCACCGTGTGTATGGCACTATAACTTATTTAACACTTTATATTGTCTGTTATGATCCAGCTGCCTGGGGAAAATGAGGCCATGTTAACAGCAATAAAATATATTTCTCCAACTCGCTTCCAACTTCCTTTCGCTGGTCCTGTGGCTCTCTTCAAGACTCCTTCCATTTCTAGGACACCCCAGAGGATTCATCCATCCATTCAATCAACAAATGCTGAGCCATGTCATATGCCAGGCAGTGCACTGAGGATGCAATATCGAGAAAAAGTAGACACAGCGGCTGCTCTCTTGGCGTTTCCAATCTAATGGGGGAAAGCAGACCTTCATCACATAATCACCCAGGAATCAAACATAAGCTGTACCTGCTGTGAAGACACAGTAGAGTGTGGTGAGAACAGTGGCCAAGGCCTTGCCCTGGGCTGGAGCTCGGGGAAGGTCTCTGTGGAAGTTCCTGATTGAGATGAGATCTGAAGTGGGGAGAAGTTTTCTGTTTTTTTTAAATTTTAAAAATAGTTTTATTTGTATACATGTGTTTGATAATTTCAGATTTAGAATATTTAGAATCAGCGCAAACAAGGAGAACTACTATGAAATAACATAGATTGGAATTGGAGGAATGGACGTCATAACTGCTCATATTAACCTCCCATGTGATTTAGATCTGTATTTTGTACAGTGGAAAACTCTGGTTTATGTAGCTGTATAATTGCAGCATTTTTCTAACACTCCATTTTGTAGTTTCAGAATATTTTCCAATTAAGCTGATCCAGATGTTTAAAGGTGAAAAATAAGAAATTTGCACTGTAAAGTTGAATAACTAATAATATCTAATGGATTCACATTTCTTTCCGTTAATGTACATTAGGAACAATTTACAGTAAACAAAAAACAGTTCATATTTTTACTGAACCTTTCTTGTGTTACCAGGCCCCACACTGCACATCTGAACGTGCAGTCTCACAGTTAATTACCTTGATGGGAAGCGTCACCAGGTCACATGTTTTCCACACTGATGATGACACCATGGTGACAGCTCGCACAGAGCACTTGTGTCCAAGTGTTTACCTGGCATGGTAGCGCGCAGGACTCACTTGTCTTGTGGAAGTTGACCCTCTGAAGAAAGAGGGTCATCTGCGGCAGAAGGAAGGGCAGGGCAAAGCTCCACGGCAGCAGGCACACTGTGTGCTGGAAGGTCATAATATCGAACCTGAAGTGAGTTCGCTCACCCGTTGTGCAGCAAGACAATCTCTGACGTCAGGGGATAGTGGAAGAAAGTAGGAATTTTATTTTTGCACGGTGCTGAGCAAGGAGAGAAGGCAGCTAACGCTGAAATCCCAAACTCCCTGGAGAGATAAAAGGAAGGGTTTTTATTTGGGGTTTTAGGTAGGGGAGGGGGAGCAAATGGTGTTGCTGGTCAGAGCTTTCCCACCAGCCTGTCTTTGGCCTTGAGACACTTGCAGAGAGGAGGGAACCCATGACCTTCCTGGTCAGCAGCTTTCCCACCAGCCCATCTCTCTTTGTGCGGAGGAGATAACCCAGGTGCTTGTCCTTGGCGGTGTCTGTCTCCATGGAAGATAGTGGATTCTGGAGCCAGGAAGCCAGAGAGTAAGCAGGGAAAGAGTGTTTTGGTCTTACCCCTATATATGCTGGGTTAAATGTGGGGAAACTGATATCAGGGTCAGTGTCAGTTGGAGGAAGCCCCGGGGCTCTGAGTGAACACGTGGTGGGACGACATGCGCAAGTCTGTGGTGGCAGCATACCAAGCACTTCTTTTTAAAATGTAGGTTTCATTATTTTTCAGGTATGGAGGGGCCAAGAGGTGAGGAGACAATTGCCATTGAAAGGAACATTTGTTATGCTCGCAGATTCCAAGAGGAAAGGGCACATGGGGAAGCACCAGTGCAGTCAGGAGGCAGAGGGAGTAAGGGAGAAATGTGGGCAGGAGTCTTTGCTGTGGTTTCTGTGGGAAGGAATGGGCAGGCTGGGGGCGCAGCTTAGGATTGGATAGCTTCAGTGGGCTCTAGAGCATAGGGCTCTCTCCAGTGTCTGGTACCTGTCCTGGGGTGATAAGGCAGGGACAAGTGGCCCTGAGTGTGAGAGCCCATGGAGGAGTGGCTGGTGGTGTGGGCTCTGGACTGGTTGCTTTGCACAGGAAAGGCGCACTCACAGGCAGGTTTTTTGGTGTCTCCAGAACTGGCTAGTCCTGGGATGGGAGTCCCTCCAGGGTCAGTGAACCCCAAGATGTCAAAGTATCAAAGCACAGAATAAGAAGACATGATTAATACAGCATGTTTGAGGAACATCAAGGGGGCCAGGGTGGCTACAGTGGAGTTGGCAAGGAGGAGAGAGGATGAGGCAGGATACTTCTCAACGTCTCTGAGAGACTGCAGTGAAAGCAGATCTTTCCAGTTTTTGTAGTTCTGTCCTCTTTGGGCACGAGCATGCTGCTGGACTGAGGTCCAATCGGGGTGGCAGAAACATCTGCACTCAGAGGTGTTCCAGTAACTGAGGTGCAGAGACTGGGCTAAGCCTGTGTGCTGAGTCTCTTCCTTGGGGATATATTTTTTCTTTAATTCTTTGGTCAAATATGCTCCAGAGCAGCGCTTGTCAGCTGGGAGCAATCTTGTCCCCATGGGACATTTGGCAGCGTCTGGAGACATTTTTGGTTGTTACAACTTGGTGCATCTAAGTGGGCAGAAACCAGGGATTCTGCTAAACATATTAAAATGCATAGGACAATTCCCCATGACAAAACATTATCTAACCCCAAATGTCAATAGTGTCAAGGTTGAGAAATGCGGCCCTGGAATGTCTGTATCCTGGAAGTAAATGGATCCAGGATTCAAGCTGTGACACTTTACAACAGAATTTTTCATTAATAACCATGCTGCAGCGGACATATTGTATACATTATTTTTATGAATATATTTTAGTCTCAAAAAATATCTTATTTTTCTTCTCCCTGCTTCTTCTCTCTAGTTCTATTTCTGGGGAAGGAGAGCTAGGGAGCTTATGTGGAAAGAGTTACTTAATCTATCTCATAGCACAGTTCCAAAGAGCTTTCAGCTAGTCTTTTATTTGTTTATTTCTGAGTCTCCTTATTACTTACTGTATGAGATCAAGTCAACTCAACAAATCTTTAATGACTGCCTACCATGTGCTTAGCATGTGTCTAGTCTCTGGAAACCAGCACAGTGTCTGACACAGGGCACATAAGGACCCGGTCCATGAGTAAGTACATTATCTTATTTACTCCTCCCAATAAGCCCTATAATGAAGGGATTAATATACCTCATCTTATACATGAATAATAGAGGCTTGAAGGGTTGAGTCATGCCTAGGTCATACGGCTAGTCTGTAAAATTAGACCCTGGATTTGAATCCAAGCATCTGGTCTGACCCAAAGCTAATGCCCTTCTCATGAAGCTCCATGACTCTCTCTCTGTTGATGGAAGCTGGGGATCATGACTCTTTATCCCATTAAGAACTGTGCTCCAGTTGTCTCTTTTAATCTGGGGGGCTCGATTAAGCTCATGCAGCTTCCCCTCAAAGAAGTAAGCACAGTCCTGAATGAAAGGAAAAATATTGACCAAGGGAATAAAGAGGTCTCATAATGACTTGACTCCCACTCCACCAGAAAGGCGGCTTTGAAATATCTGGCTCCTACTTAATTAGCACCTTAGTTGAGGTGCTCTAAATTGGCTGAGATCAGTTAGGGGCAATGACCATGTGGGGGGACATTTCCTGATATTACTCAGGTTCTGTTCTACAGACTGCTCTCTGGGAAATTCAACAGATTCTCACCGAGCCTGTGCTTAGCCCTGAATTTCACAGAAGATGGAAAGGCTCGTCACCCACGGGCCCGTTCCTACTCAAAAGGAATTGCTAATCCTCAGATGCCAGCCCTTCTCCCCGCCTCAGAGTATCTCTTATATCTCCCAGATTGTCAACAGTTTTTAAAAAATGTTGTATCCTTCTGTATTATTTTAATGTTTTTTTCTATTACGCCCATACTCCCTCTATAAAGTAAGACATGTGCTAGCTAGCTAAACATCTTTAGTAATGGCCTAGAGTTGTACAGGTGACAAGACGCCATTTAGGAGGCTCATGCCTTATTTATATTTTAAGGCACTAAGCTCTTTGTGTGCTAAAGGTTGTACTTTAATCACAGTCATAGAAACTCCTTTAAAATAAATTATTAGTCTTTCACAAAACTGCTTTACATACCAGGGATCCACACTCAGATTTCAGAATGGCTATACCTTCCACCAAAGAATGTAGTGCATCTTCCGTGCATGAATGTAGTTTACTTTTTAGGTCAATGCCTACCTAGTGGGCACATTTCTATTGACTCCTGGCAATGCTGACTTTTGCTGTAAACAGTTAGAACTATCACTGGGTGGAGGTGGCTTTGTGTGGTTGGTGTCCTGTCACTGCCCAACAAGAAAGAGATAAATCCTTCAGTGACTGATCTCAGTTGAAAGCAGAATCAGTAATCTGCGAAGTGTTGGGCTCGCCAAGCCGAGCTCTCTGGCAAGACACCGTACTGACCAGTTAGAGAGAATGCCTTCCAGGTCACACCATTCACTCTGCACCCCCGACTATCTTTCTTCTTCTCGTCCAACTTCTTTTTCCATGATCATCCTGCAGTCTCTGCTGAAATTTAAGAAAGACTGAAAATCAAGGACACCTGTTGTAGTTGGAAACGACTGTGTTGTCTGTGTTATAGTGGCCATTGGGCCTGACAGCTGCACAAATGTAAGGCCAGTCAGGGTCCACTTCAATAGAAGTGTCTTCTCTCTTTGGAAGAAAAATGCCAATATAACCTCAGATCTTGGGCTGTTGCTATGGGTTTGTTTGTTTGAGTTTGCAGAATGTTTTCTGGTCTGGTTCTTTAGATACACACACACACACACACACACACACACACACACACACACACACACAGAGATCGTTGGACTAGCAGTTAATTGAAAAAGCCGAAGTGGGGAATCATAAAAATGATATGTATATGTATTTAAATACTTTGTTTTATCTTAAAACATAGATTTCTGTTTATTTTCCAAAGTCTCATGTAGGGTCAAGGCTTGATCTGAGTGTGCACATACTGTTTAGAGTTGCATTCTTGCTTCTTTTGGGTGAACCCCACTTTCTGATGCACCACATACAATTTCCAGGCTGGGTTTCTGTAATGTGGAATGAGAACTCCAAGAATCGTGTGGAAGATCTGAAAATAGATTCCATGCGGATTTTTATAATCTTTCCCCAAAGAGTTAACTTGCCCATACATAATTCCACTACAATATCTTTAGTGACTTGTTTTTACTAAGTCTTTCCAAGCATTCTCCTTATTATTCACAGAAAAAACGGCTCTCATGTCACTGGCCTATATAATACGTAATAAAAAGGATATAATAAAAAACAACTAGTACAACTGGCATTGACTGGTTTGGGGACAAAGTCCAGCTGAACCTTGCACAGTGAGCATCCCTGCCAGAGGGAGCAGCAGGAGATGTGACTGGCGAAGGGCATAGCAGAGTCCAGTTCGCCACTGGGTGGGTTAGTCAACAGGTCCTTACTGAACTCCAGAGACAATGAAGCGTAGGTCAGTTCGGGGAACGTCTGTTGTTTATTAGTCTCTTTTAGGGTTTTTCAATGCATTTTAAGCAGCATAACCCTTTCTTCAGATGAAATCTTACACAGAAAAACAGAATATCCAACAAGAGTGGAGGCGTTCTTGGGGAGTTGCCTTCACCCCTCTGTGTCCATTCTATTCCCCTGAGGTGACCCCTGAAAACCATTCAGAACACCCAGGGCTGTGTGAAGCGCGACATAAAAACCCCTGACAGAGTCCACTTCTTTCACAGTAAAACGAGAAACTCAGATCTAAAGATATTGTGACCAGAACTCAGTTTTTCTGGTTCCTGAGCTTAAACTTTTTCTGCTACATTTTCTGACTTTTATTTCCCGTGCAACTTGAGGCTGCCGCTCATGGGGCGTTTCTGCCATCTGATTCTCTCTGTGTGGCAGCTGGAGGCAGGAAGGAATGTAGTGGGACAGGCTCAGCACACCCCTTACTCTCTGTAGAGCTCTCCGAACGTCTTGCCGCCGGCATCTAACTCTGTGAATCAGTGTGTGGTGGTCCAGGCATGACTTTCTTTCTGACCTTACTTCAAGACTGTTATTTTTCAATACTTTGTGGGTTGAAGAGATATTTTCATTGCTAAATGCATGGTCCCTGCTTTTGTGTTCAAATTGCTCCCAGGGGAGGTAACATCTGAGCTGGGCTTGGTCAGGAAAAGGGACAGGGGAGTGGAAGGGCATCCTAGGTGCAGCGAGTATCAAATCCAAAGGCGTTGACCTGACTTGGGCCAGTGAGTGTTCCAAAAGCAGAAGATGAGAGCAGGGGCCAGAATCGTGAAGGGTCCTGTCTCCATGCGAAGGAGTCTGGATTTTATCCTGAAGGCAATGGAAAGGTATTAAAGGATTACGAGCAAGAGCACAACATGACCAGATTTATGAGTTAGATGGGTCACACTGTCAACGCTAGAGAATGGATGGTGGTGGGAGGTGGGACTGAAAGCAGGGGGGCCAGACAGGAGGTGGCCCCAGTAATTCAGGGTTAAGGTGACAGAGACCTGAAGGCAGTGACAATTTGGATAGAGGGGAGGATATAGATCGCAAGGCATTAAGCATGCCTGTGGTTAGACAGAACACTTTCCAATGCAGGCTAGAAAGCTGGATTAAAGTGGTTAAACAATTTTCAGGGGTATGAAAGAGAGTGAGGATTTCAAACGTGATCAAGCTTCAGACTCAACTTCAGAAATTATTCCAGAGTTTCTAGTTTTCCTATCAGGGCTACCAGGTATAGCTGGACAGGCTGTACACTGAACAACTCCAGAAGATGCGACTGACAAAGACTTCAATGTGTTTAAAGCCTCTTCAAGTTGCACAATGCTCCCATACTGTTCCCTATCGTTGTGCAAATGAAAATTTCCAGAGATAATCTATCCACACAGCTTCCTGAGAAATGTTATGGGAGGTACGTAAGCCCTAGTACAGAGAAGAGCTAAGGGTAAGGCCAGATTACTAAGGGTCCCTTTCAGGACCTAACGCAAGGTGAACGAGTCCTTGCTGCACACAGTGCTGAAAGGAGAGGAGTGCAGATCGCAGTGGGCTCCCAGACAGCTGGGGAAGGACACAAGGAGGTTGTACAAAGCACTTGGCATCAGAACAGACCGAGGCAGAACCTCCAAGAACGTAGCGCGATGCTGGAACGTAGAAACCAGCCCCACTGGGGACGGCCTGCCGTGGTGCCCAACCCAAGGGCTCAGGGCATGGACTGCGGAGGAACTTGGAGGAGTCTTCACAATGGCGAGCCCCTCAGTAGCGTGCACCCACACACCAAGAGGTGTTTTCTTTCCAGTCTGTGTTTGGGAAAGGCTGAGATTCGTGCACCTTCCTTCGCTTCACTTTAGCCAATAAGGATGGTAAGTCTTCTAGCTTTGTTCACAATTCCTGCACGTGAAACACAGGAGGAAGCAAACGAATATGTGTAATTGGCCTTCATTTTACACAGTTCATACATTTCCAAGAAGTTGTGGGTGTACTACAAACAAATCCAATCACAACACAAATTGGAAGCCTCTACGAGATGAAGATTGCAAATTAAAGTGTCACACGCTGTGTAGATCATAAGATCAGTGCTTAACAGTGCCTGGCACATAGTAGAGGCTCCATGAACGTTCACTGAATTCACAAATAAATGAGTTATGTTAACTAAGTGCTTCTATATGAATTATCTCATTTGATCCCAACAAGTCTGTGAAGTAGGTGTTGTTATCTTTGCTGTATAGAAGAGTAAACAGAAGCTCAAAAAGGTTAACTGACTTGAGTGTTCAAAGTTGCGCAGCTAATAAATGGTGTAGCTGGGACATTACTTAAGATCTTTTTATTCTTTCCACCACTTGACAGCTGTTTGTAAAAGCTTTAGTCTGCATAATTCTGATTTAAAGGAACCTACTGAGGAATCTTCTTGTAAAAAAGAAAACCGTGCTTAATATATATTTTGTAAGTCATTTTTTGAGTCTTATTTTGGATTCTCCTAGAGTGGGGCTCTCATCTTGTAAATGCGTAAATCCCTAATTTACACTCATTTTGAGGATGGAGTAACTGAAGCTCATAAAAGATACACAAATGGCTGGTAGCCACAAAAAGAGAAAAAGAAGGAAAGCAGAATTCAAAAAAAGAAAAAGGATCTTTAGCTTCCCCTCTTTTGTCCTATTAGAATCTATTTCTCTCATATTTCGCTAGCATTATATAATGTTTTATTTCTTTTTTTTTTGTCTGACTCAAGACTGAAAGATTTGTTTTCCAAAAGTGGGATCCTAATTTGTGGGGTTGACTTGATAAACTAATGAAGTAGAAATTGATCTGTAAAGGAATGAAACCCTCCCTCCAAGATCACAGGTATTGACAGCCATAGATGGAGAGAGTCCTGAGTCACGGGGCTCCGAGCGTTCTTCTAGGTCACAACTGAAGTAGTTGGGCCCAGTGGTGAAGAAAGCTGGTCTCAGAAAGTGTCCCCCTTCAGATGTTCCGCAGAGAGTGAGGTCTGCCCGTGTGCGGTTATTCAGATCTCTGTGTCTTTCCCACCCGCACAGGAGCCTGGTGGGCCCACGTCAGCTCGAATCTCCACATGCTGCCCTGGCGGGCCCCTGGCTCCTACTGGAGATTATGTTCTTGGCTCCTGTCCTAAACTATTGTTGAACTTTGCACACTTGGTGTGCTTTCTCTCCTGTTCTTTTTTTAGGTGAGGGTGAACAGCAGCCAGAGGATCAGGTGCTGGCTACAGAACAGAGATGTGTAGCGTCCATCAGGATCAAAGGTGCACATTAACCAAAACTAGGGATGGCAGCGTCAGCATCAAGGGCTTTCAGACAATGAAACAGAACATGCTCTTGTAGTCTTATCAGCAGACAGTGCTCAGGAGGATTTGTCTAAAGCCGTGAATTGTCTTAATTTGATCCACCTGTCCTTATTTGCCTGGTGGAAGTGTCGCATCACGGACACAGGGCAGTGTACCTCAGCAGCAGGGCCTAAGGTGGTATTTTCAAGAATTTCCGAGCCCTCAACCTTGTCTATTGTTGAACTTCAATTCATTCAACCCTCCCTCATGCAGAACACTTTTCCTCAAGTTAAGTTATCTAAAGCACTGAGCAGAAACTGATTGAACGTCAAATTTTAAAATAAAAAGGGAATTGGCTCAGTCATTTCAGTTGATAAAAGAGGGTCTAATAAGATATACATACTTACACACGTGCACAAAATTGTGATGGAGGTGACAATGCATTTCCCAGCAGGCGAACTGCAGATTCACACGGTGTTTACTGAAGTGCACTATATTTAGAAAAGGCAAGTCTGATGGGGCCTGGCTTGGAGAGAGCTGTTTGATCCTCCATGTCATCGCTCCGTGGTGGAGAGGACCTTGCCAAGCTCGGGGTAGGGAGAAATCACCCTCAGGGCTTCCATTACAGGAGCCTTCGCTCTCGTGTCCAAACACAGCCCTGCTGCTTCAGGAAGGTTTGCATGAAAGAGCTAGATTTTCGTTTGATTCTGCAAATGGACTCTCTGAGCGAGCCTGGCAGCAAGGAAGAGAACAAGAAGGAAAATGATTCTTAAGCAGTTCTGGCCAGTTTCCAAACGCTTCAAGCTGACAGCACAACTGCTTGAAACTGCTTCTTTAGGGCTGAAGACGTGCTTAACTCTTAAGGCCAGAAACTTGGGAACTAACAAGTGATCACCTGAAATTCCGATTTTTTCCTGGTAAAAAACAAAAGCAAAACCAAAAAAACTAAGCTGTTATGCTTGAACTATTTGCATTTAAAAATTTTTAAATAGCAGAAATGGTGGGCCCTCTCCTTTACTTAAAAAAAATTAAAAATCATAAGGATGCATGACTTCTTTAAGAAAGAATCATTTTGCATCTATTGTTATTATATGATTAAATGATAACTGTTTAAGACAAAAAGATATTTCTCTTTAAACTGAAATTAATTGAGCTGGATCTAAAATAATCGTTACTTGTTTATTTGCTGAGCATTTACCATGGGCAGGCATTAATCTTGGTTTAGTTACAAAGATAAAAACCAATAAAATATAGTCATTGTTCTCAGGGGGCTCACAATCTAGCAGTCGAAGTACAAATTCACAACTATGTGAAGACACGTATTCTAATTTTCATACAGTGTGACGAGTATTATATAAAAGGTATGGGCAAGTTGTTGTGGAAACAAGAAGAAGGAGCAACGAATTCGGCCTGCGGTGGGGCAGGGGTTCGTAGGGCTTCATGTGGATATTAACATTTAAGCTGGGCTTTCAAGAGATGCTATCCAACAAGATTTAGGAGTAAGGCCGGGACTAAATGGGGACATAGTGAGCCATACTCACTAACAGGGAGGCCAGCTCTGTTCAGACGAGGTGACTCGGCCAGAACCAGGATTACTCAGCTGCTACCACCTGGTGCAAACCCTGTCAGCTCTCACCTCAATGCAAGGCCAGGCTCCTAACTGGTCTTCCTGCTTCCCCTCTCCCTTCTATAGAAGTCTTCTCTCCACAGAGCGTCAAGACCCATTTCTTCAACATGTAATTCATTTATTTCTTTAACACATATTACAGAGCACCTGCTTCATGTCAGGCCGTCAGAACATGTGAGTAAACAAACTCCTGCCTTTGTGGCACTTATTTCTAGCAGTGGAGACAGTCACACACTGAAAAACATAACAGATAAGTATACATAAGTAAATTTTATCATATATTAGCAAGTAGTAAATTCTATTTAAAAATTTGAGCAGTGAAAGGACATCAGGAGTAGTGGAGTTGGGAGTAGGTTGACATTTTAAATAGATTGGCGGGGGAATACCTCATTGAGAAATTGTCATTTGAGCAAAAACTTAAAGAAGGGGAGGGAGTTAGCCATGTGAACAGTTGAGGAAGAGTGTTACAGGCAGAGGGAACAGCCAATGTGAACAGCAAAAGTGCAAGAGTACCTTGTGTTTTCAAAAACAGCAAAGAGGCCATTATGACTGGAGCAGAGAGTAAGGGAAAGAGAAGTAAGGACGAGTCGGAGAAGTCACGCGAGGTCACCTCAGGAAGACTCTGTTGGGTATTATAAAGGAATCTGGCTTTTCTCTCTGGGAAACGGGTTTTGAGCAGAGGAATGATTCCCTCTGACTTTTACTTCAAAAAGACCCAATCTGGCTGCTGTGTTGTGGCGATAGGCTGTGGGGGAAGATGTTGAAACAAGACAAATATTTGGGAAACGGCTGCAGAGGAAGAAGACAGAGGCTGAGAGCAGAGCAATGAGTGGAAGTTGGTGAGAAGAGATGGAGTTCTGGATATATTTTGAGTGCAGAGCTGACAGGATTTGCTGATGGATCAGTGGTGAGGTGAGAGAATGAGAGGATTCAAAGAAGACACCAAAGATTTTGGCCTGAGCATCTGGGAGGATGGAGTTTCCATCAGCTGAAATGGGAAAGGCTGCAAGTGAAACAGATTTGGGGATAAGATAACAAGTTCAACTGTGGACATATGAAGTTTGAGATGTCTGGTAGACACCCCAGCAGAGGCACGAACCTGCTGTTCACGAGAGAGGTTGGGATGGAGGTAGAAATCATTGATGCATAAATTGTACTGAAAGTACTGAATTGCGCTAGGTGAAATCACAAAGTGAGTATGTAGATATAGAGAAGAAAAGAAGACCATGTACAGAGGAGAAAAGGAACAAGCACCAAAGACTTGGGGAAAGAGCTATCAATGAGGTAGAAGGATCACCAGGCAATGTAGTGTTTGGAAGCCAGACAAAGAAAGTTATGACAAAGAAGAAAGAACGGTCAACTGCGTCCAATGCTACTGAAAAAAAAGTATAGAACTTTTTATTCAATGTGAAGAGTGTTGTTAAATTCAAGGACTCACTGGTAACTCTTACGAGAGCAGTTTTGATGGAGTGGTGAGGCAAAACTTGATTGGAGTAAATCTTTTCCAGTCTCTGTTTCAGAACCGTATTCCCCTCCCATTCCTCTTTCTGCCCTGCCTCTCACCCTCCTGGCTGTTTGCCTTGCTGTTTTCTCATCTCTCTCTTCATGTCTGGTTTGGATTTGTTGTTTGACCCCATTTCCATGATTATAACTTTGACTCCTTTAAAAAATAACTATGTATTCTGGCTACATTGCCTCCAGACACCTCAAATACAAACCCCTCCCAGCTCTCTCTGACCCTGACCCTTTCTACTCTGACATTATCCTCATGGCTTATTGCTACTGGATTTGTTCTGGCTTTAGAGGGGACCAGATACAAGTGTCAAAGAGCTTAACTTAGATCGGGTTGTTGGCAAAGCTTTCCTGGTGCACAGATCCTACCGATTTTCTTTCTTTCCTTCAACCAAGTCTGTTTCACTTTTCCTGCGGCAGACTCACCAACCTGGATGGAACAGTGGGCTCGACCCTTGAGGCTGGGACCCTCCAGGTCTTAAGCTGGCTACAAGGTCTAGTTTCTCTTAGTGACCATGTGGCTTCCATGGAGAGTTCTATCTCCCTAGTAGCCTGTCTTCCTCTGAATTCCTTTGAAGCTAGTTTGGAACTTTCTCTTTCAAAGATCATCCTGTATAGGAACTTCTACTAAATTCTTGTCACCAAGAGCAGCTCTAATATCTATCTTATTTGCATCACTAATGCCAGACCATGCTGAATGCTAGAGACAGGACAGATGAAAAGAAGGTCAGGAGGATTCCTAACAGATGTTCATCATCCAGAGAAACATGATAAGAGTATTCTTCTTATGTTGTATTCTTATGTTGGCCCTTATGTTTGTTATGGCCCCATTCAACACCACGATTCGGCCAAGATGATTTCAGTGGTGGTAGATCCCAGGATCTAAATTTTCTTGAAAAATAAAGGTATGATGGGGTAAGAATGGAAAGGTATTGAATAATGACTGCTAAAGGATACTATCCAGAGAGAAAATTCAAATTAATTCTCTTTGTCCATATTCTTTAGTCCAAGTATTTTATGAACACTTCCTGAAAATGAACAGAATAATACCTTAGAATGGCCATGGTGATTAGGTGAGGCATCCTAACAGAAACTGTGAGTAAAATTCACCATTTACTTAAGTTAACAATGATGGACAATTTTGGAAGGTGTCTGTGGTAGCCAGTCTCCAAGATGGCCCCCACTGATCTCTCCCTTCTAGTATTCACACTCTTGTGTAGTCTCCACCCACATTGTGATCATTGGAATGAAGCAGAAGTGATGGTATGTGACTTCCAAAGCTAGGTTGTAAAAGGCACTCTGGCTTCCGTCTTATTCTTTCTCTCTTGGATCACTCACTCTGGGGAAGCCATATGCCATGTTCGGAAGATACTCAAGCAGCCCTTTGGAGAGACCCACACGGTCAGAAACTGAGGCCTCCTACCAACTGCCAGTAAGGAACTGAATTCTCTTGCCAATGTCTAAGTAAGCCATTTTGGAAGGGGATTCTCCAGCACCAGCTAAAGCTTCATATATCATCAGCCCCCTGCAACATCTTCACTGCAACCTCATGGGAGATCTGGAGCCAGAACCCTTCACCTAAGCAGCTTCTACATTTCTGAACCACACAGACTGTGTGAGACAATAATCATTTGTTGTTTTAAGTCACTAAGTTGTGGCATAATATGCTATGCAGCAATTGATAACAAATATCGTGTCATACAGAACTTTTTGAGGACATTACCTCCCTGAAATCCTAGAGTACTAATAAAATCATCAACTGTATTTATCTGGTCTCTCTATGCACAGTTTAATTTCCATTTTAAGTTGTTTTCGGAGTTCTGGACATTTTACACCTTTTCCTTGATATTTACCAAATTTTAGCAATATCGTTTAGTGATTTAGAAGTTGGGCTTTGGGGTTAACAGGCTTCAGAGATATATATATTATAATAATTATTTAATTTAATTTTGAAATATAGCTATTTTTCTAGCTTCTTCACTCCCTTTTCGATAGCCCACAATAAAGCAAGAATGTTGCAGGTATTCCCATGACGGGAGCATATACCACTGAGTCATTTAAGGCACAATTTTAGCATTAAATCTAATTTTGATGATGATTTCTATTCCTATTGATTTTTTTTTATGTAGGTGACCTTTTATTAAATAGATAATGAAAAGGCATTAATTGTTCAACTATTCAACTCTTCATAGGGACATATAACTATAGCTTTGGCCAAGCATCTGAAAACCTTGTGGGGTTAGTTAAACCTCTGCAGTAGGATTAGTTTTAAAAGTTATATCAAGTTCTCTTTCTTTAAAGAAGATTGGGCTGAGTTTCAAGCTTATGGTTGGTTAAACGTGATTTTGGCTATCCTTTCCCCATGGGATTTGACAAATGAGGAAAAAAGACCTACTTGTATAGAGTAGACGTACTGATAGCAACAAGTACCTGCTACCTTGGTGCCTCTCTCGTTCTCAATTTTATCAGCGCTACAGTAAGTAGGTTGAACTAAATGACCTATAGAGTCATCTTCTTCCAGACGTCTACTCATTCTCCAACAGGGAAATCACAAGCCCATTTCTCTTCCCCCAAAGGCTATAAAAGATGAAAGACTTAGCTGAATCTTTATTTCTAAGTGAATATCTGGTATTAACAGTGAACTCTACCTGCCTTTTATATAACTTTGGAATATCTTGGGTCAGTAAGTTATGAAAACTTCACTATATGGTTCCCAAAAGATCTAAACTCATTCTCAGGACACCTGTTCTCATGAGACCAGCAACAGAAGCAACAGCAACAGTAACAGAGGACTCCCTGTGTGCCGCGCAGCATTTCAAGCTCTTTCACGGCTTTCATCTCCTTTAATCCTCACCCTGACCCTATTAGCTATTGTTATCCCAGTTGACAGAGTTGCCTGGTATCTCATGAAGAGTGTCCTATGTTCTCCACTCACCAGACACAGGGAAGAGCATTCTTCCTCTCTCCATGGAGTCATCAGCATGGTCTTCCTCATGCCAGTAACAGTGTGAGCTGAACTTTAAAAAGAGCAGCTCTGCAAAGTGAGAACTCAGTAAGACACGTCCATTTACAGAAAAAGGGTGAATGTTTGGTATTGAAGTCCATTCTGAGACTCTAACACTTTGCTTAGAAGTTGCAAAATCTCGTTCTCCCACCCACCCTCCACTCCCGCTACACGCGCAAATACCCCCATCCACGAAGCACTCACTTCAGCCATTTCAAATAATTTAAATTTGATTGTGCAACAATATTAGAAATGGAATATATTTTATGTTTAATGGCTTTTAGAAAAACTCAAGTACTACACCAAAAGTCAATCAGGTGAGTGAATCATTTTATAGAAGACAGGCAGCAACTAACAGATAGAAATTTGAAAAGTTCAGGGCTCCAGCTGGGAAAGAAACCCTGCCTGCCTTCCAGATAATCAGATGGGGCAGTGGTGCCCAGAAATGGATTTCTTGTGACTATTTGATTTGTCTAACTAAGGTCCTTGATATTTATGAAAGTTTTCCCATGGAAACAATATTTAAGGTATACAACTGGTTCCAAATGGGATTGTTTCAAGCATAGAACAAGAAGGTAGCCTTCAAGATAGAGCTCAGAGGCCAAAAGGTATCTCTACCCTCTGAAGTAGAGGGCCTTTCTGAACTCAAGTACATTTGGTTTATGCAAATTCAACCCCTCTGTTTGCGGGGGCCAGAGGCTGGGACATAAACTGTTATAAAATGTTGTTTTGCATATATATCCTTTATTACATGCTGAATAAACACATACACTTATATATTATATATTGTACATACTGTTGCACATTCACATATTTTATTATGCAAGGTTGTACGCTCAAAGCCCTGCAATAAGACTTTAAGGACAATTTAAGGGATTCCCACGGGTAATTTTGACCTTACTTTCCTTTTACCTTTAGCAGAGTCTTAGGAGCTCAACCAGCCTGTGACTCCAAGGTAAATAAGAACAAGCCTTCAGTGAGCCAGAAGGCCCCTGGAGTGGCTGTCTCCTAGTCCCCAGGACAAATCCAGATCTGATTGTTATTAAGATGGGTCTCTCTGTGTCTCGAATTCACCAGGAGTAGAGAAGGAAATGAAGTCACCGTGACTCCGGAGTGTTTTGATCAGTCTGTTAGGTGTTATCCAGAGTTGGTCAGAGGTTTCTTTAGTCACTTTAGGGCCATTGGGAGAAAACTCAAGTAAGAAGACTTTTCAAAACCAAGAGGACATACTCCCAACCAGTGAGAGAGTGCCTCAGGAGCTGTCATGTTAAGAGTGTGCTGTGTTGAGCTGGAAAAGGCTTTCCTGCCCACGAGTTTGCTTCTCCAGCTGCTGAGGGCGCACAGAGAGCACAGTTCATCAGAGCTGGCCAGAAAGATCCTCTGTACTGTCATCTATTCTTAGAAGCTGTGTGCGTGGTAACTACACAGAGACCAACTCGAGTCTAATGGAAGGGAGTATATGTTTACAGGGACGAAAATAGTAGCACATTAAAGGCAAGCAGGTGCTTGACTGGAGAATGTAAAACCGTCTTTTCAAAAGAGGCTCTGGAAGTTTTTATTTAAATGTTTTCAGCAAAATAAACTGTTACTAGGAAAACATGTTGTTATAAATATAAGAAGGGTCTGCAGGCCTGAAAAGCATCTGGCTGGTTCCTCCTTCCTCCGTAATCCCACTAAGCCTAGATGCTCAGCAGGGGAGGTCGGATCTCCTTGCGCCCCCATCGCCCGTGGCTGCTGGCAGAGAACCGTCAGCTTTCCGAGCTGAAAGTAAATGCTCTTTCTTGATTAATGACCCCCGACCTTTCAAAGACTGTGTATGCAGAAACGTCTTTGACATTTGCAGGATATAACGGGCGATCTACAGACAGCACAGGATT
Organism: Equus quagga; assembly: GCF_021613505.1. Classification (NCBI taxonomy): domain Eukaryota; kingdom Metazoa; phylum Chordata; class Mammalia; order Perissodactyla; family Equidae; genus Equus; species Equus quagga. Next base: position 75,982,653 of record NC_060269.1, read on the forward strand.
TGTTGGAGGCAGTGCCTGGTGTAAGGAGGCGCAGTGGCACGCACAAGAGAGGCCCGTTCCGAATGCCCTCCTCAACTGCTGAGTTGAATTATGAAGAAAAGTCATTATTTCAGGATTTATTCATTCTGAATTTGTATTATTTGATAACAATGTATTTGGAAGTTTATCTTTCCTCTATTTTAAAAAGTTTTTTACTAAGCAAATTTATAAGGTAAACAAGATAACAAGGGAATTATTTGCTAACTTTTAAGTATCAAGTGTTTCTAAGGACTTTGGATGCAACCATTTATAAGCAATGTGTTAATAATACCCATAGATCATAAAACTTTGATGCATTAGTTGGAAATCATTTTTAGCTATTTATTTAAGGAGAATTCTCCCTAAATAATTTTGCTAGCTTCTCTCTAGTTATCCAAAGGTAATAATTATTGATTGACTAATTCAATAATGCAGGCAAAAGAGCATTTACTGGGTCCTTACCCCTCATTCAATAGTCAACAAAGATTTGTTGTGTGCCTACTATGTGGCAGGCCCTTTTTTAGGCACTGGGGACAATATCAGAGAACAAGAGAAAGAAGAAAAAAAAGGAAAGAAAATCTCTGCCTTTGTGGAACTTTTATTTTCTTAGGTGTTGGGATTAAAGCAATGAACATGACCTGCCTTCAGAGAGTTTACGTTCTGGTGGGAAAGATGGGCAACAGATCAGGACAGCAACTTTCTACATGCAACTGGATCGGTGTGGGAGGGAATATCCGGGGTGATGGTCATTCTGAGGTCCCCTTTAGAAGGAGCGGTAAGGGCAGATCTCCTGGCAATGTGAAGATTAAGCTGAAACAGAAAGGACAGAAAGAAGCCAGGTATTTAAGAGCCAGGGAAAGGGAGGAAGAGTTTCTCAGACAGATTGAGAACCCAAAGCAGGGAATTTTGCTGCTGGAGCGATGCAGACAGAGCTGCTGTGACTGGCGTTTCCTGTGAGCAGCCCTGGAGACAGGTGAGCTGGGTTACACATGGTCTGGACTTTATCCCAAGAGCAAAGGAAAGAGTTTTAAGAGAGGGAGTGGCAGCACTGATTTACATCTGTAAAAAGTCATTCTGTCAACGGGAGAAGGATTGCAGAGGGCCAAAGAGGGACTAGGAAGAGCAGTTTGCAGGCCACATAGGAATGGTGAGCGCTCGGACCACGGGGGCGACTCTGCAGATGGAGAGTAGGGATGGCTTTGGGATATATTTTGGAGGTTGATTTGAGATGACTTATTAAAGGGTGGGATGGGCATGAGCAGAGTAAAAGGGAAGGACCAGGTCTCAATTGTTGGAAGTGCTACTGATTGAGATGGAAAAGACTGGGGTAGAAACCAGGTTGGCCAGGGAAAGGGAAGGGTGCTGTGAACAACCACGAGCTCCCTGCTCACATGTTGCAACCGTGATGCCTATTGGACACCCGCATGAAAAGCTCAAGCAGCCTGTGGGATATATGAGTCTGGCCTTGGAGGCGATGTCCAGGCTGAAGGCAGAATGGTGGCAGCTGTCAGCCAAGGTTTAACAAGATGGGCCAGAATGAGATCACCTGAGGGAAGACTATGGATGCTAAGGGAACAGTTAGTCGACACATTTTTATTGTGGACTCATTTTGTGCAAGGCATACGCCTAGTTTTTGTGGGCAAACAAATGTGTAAGACAAAGCCCTTATCCTCAAGAAACTTACATTATGGACGTGAGAAAAAAAAAACACATTAAGGTGAAAGAAAATGTCAAAACAATGGACAGACAATTTATTAGTCCAAAGAGGAATTACTATGGGCCTTGAGAATAAGAGTCACTTTGTGATGATGATGGTAGTCTAAGGACCATAGTTGGGGGCAGGGGCTGGACGGGGATTCAGGGAGTGTGAAACCTCAGAACTGGATGGTTTGTAAATATGTATTTTTTTTTTGAAAGAGAATTGTCAAGTAATCAAAGGAGTTTGTGAATCAAAAAAGAGAGACCAATTTGCTCTTGGTCTTAAAAAGACTGGTTAAATTATAGAAGGTACAGAGAAGGAGGAAGGCTATTTCAGGAAGTGGAAACAGTACAAAAGAAGCATTCTGAGAGCAAAAAAATGCAAGGTAGCCTTGGAAATGGTTGGGATTTATGTAGAGCAGAGGAGAAACGGAAGCTGGGAAATAGGTGGGGACTGAAATGAGGACAATCTTCAATGAAAACTAAGGAGATTGGACTTTCTCCTACAGACTGTGGTGAATCATTGGATTCAGTTCAACTTAAAAATATTGAGCATCTGATACTTGTAAAGCAATGGGTAGTGTTCTGATTGGGGGGGTAGGGATGAAAAATCCTCCTGGAGGGTGAGAAGGGTTAAAATTTCTGCACAGCATAGCATAGTTGCAGTAATTAACATTTATTTAGTGTCCACTAAGGGCCAGCCCAGGACTAAGTGCTTAAAAGGGACTATCTAATTTAATGCTCACAATCCTACCGAGATGGACCTATCTGGGTAAAGGGAAGTTAAGTTACTTCTCCTTAGCTACACAGCTAGGAAAGGTAGAGTCCAACCCAGGCAGTGTAACTCCAGTGCCCAAGCTCTGGAACATGGGGTTGGCTGGCCCACATTATCCGGGTCACTGCTGCAGCCAGAGATGGCCATGAGCCCACGCTTCTCATGGGGTGCTGACGCCTCTGGAGACACCTTGGAGTTTGCCAAGCGGTAGGTGAAGTGATAAAATAAATATTGCATGTACTTTTATAAACTACCAGCTTTATTTCAAGATTTGAAAAAAAATATGAAAATAGATATGGGTATATTATGATTGTAAGAATCACATGAATTTTTAATGAATGTGTTGTATAACATATGTATAGCACAGCAAACAGGCACAAGCATACAGCTCGACACTCTTTCACAGACCTCACACGCCCACAGAAACACCTCCGGGCGCAGAAGCCCTCCTGAGACCCCACTGCCGCTTCTCTGACGCGAGCACCAGAGGGCCACTATCCTGACTCCAACCCCAGCGATGACTTTGTCTTGTTTTAGATTTTTGTATAAATAGAATCATATAGTGTCTTCTCTTTGCAGCTGTTTTCTTTTTCCTAACATTATGTTTGTGAGACTCATCTATACCTTTGCATGTGGTAATAGTTTTGATTACTTAATTCACCTTAGGTTTTAAGTAAAACATAGTGCCACAGTGAAATTATTTGCTTTCTTTAGGGAACACCCTCCAATCTTTTGAGAGTGCAATTTAGTCTCCTTTTCCCTTTGGTCACTTTGATGACAAAGTTTGAGCAATGCAGGAACAAGCACTGAGTTTGGGGTCAGAAGAAATGGATTATGCTTGCCCTCCTCTACTCATAGCTGTGTGACCTTGGGCAAGTCACCTAACTTCTCTGAGCTTCATTTCCTACCTTGATAAAATGAAGAAGTAAAGCTAAAAGCTCTCTTTGGGCTACCTTAGTATAAGTTGTCTTTGCTCTAATTCTAAGCTTAATGGGCTTAATTTAAGGAAAGTTTATAAAGGAGAAGAAATTATTTCAATATAAAATTATGTTTTTCTATTATAAGAGAAAAACATGTTTGCTGTAATAATGCAAACAATGCTAAGCTGCATAAAGGAAAATTTAACAATAATTGTTCAATCTTACCTTCCCACATATACAAAAACAATGTTAATCTGGTGTTTATGCTTCTCTGTATTTTCTATGTTGATACAACTCTAAGTTCACTTAATGAGTTTTATTCTTGTTGTTGTTGTTGAAACGGAATCATACTAAAACATTTCATTGTGTAATCTTCTTTTCATGTAAATCCTTTCAAGATTGGAACATATACTCCTGTTCATTTAACAGAATTAACGTGGACACAATGTGCCATAGCGTGTGTGCGCTACAGTCAATCAGCTGTTGGTCTGTGGATTGAAATTGGGGGGTTTCCAAGTGTTGCTATCACAACGAGCTGCAGTGAACATCCCTGCACGCATGTTCTTAAACCCTAACGTTCTTATCTGTGACAGACAGAAACTGTCAGATGGTTTTCTAGAAGGTTGCTTTAATTTGCATGATAGTACTTGAGTTTTGAGCAGATCTGAACGTGAGATTTCAAGCAAGTAAAGAAAGGAGATCTTAAGCAATTTCATAATTATTCCAAATATGCATAGAAAATAGAAAGTTGAAAAATAAAATATTAAGTATACTTATAAAGGCTTACGTTTGAAACTGCTGAATCTGAAATCAGATACATGAGGAGAAGAAATATTTTTCAAAGCAAAACAAAACAGAAACGTGATTTTAGCCCCCGGAATGGAATATCAAGAATTAAAAGGCAAAAAAAATTCCTCTCTAAAATCACAGAAATAGGTCATTCATGCAACTCTGTAGACAGGCAGCTGAGCTGACTGGTTATTTAAATTTGGTTCAACAGCAACCTGGAAAAACTGACAGTAACTTGTTCAAGCCCAGTGAGCCCGTCTTCCGGAGCTGCCTCTCTGAGCAGGGAGCCGCAAGCCAGCCCCTCCCAGGCCCCTGCTGCCCGCTGGCTAGGGAGCAGACCCCATCTCCGTGAGAAGGACAGACATTCAGAGCTAGGCTATTCAAAGTCGTCAGGATGACACGGAGGAAGAGTTACTTGTCCTGTCAATGTTTCATTTTGAGGCTGCTCTGAAAGGGAGGAGATTCTTTTATCCAGTAAGACCTGAACCATCAAAACCTCCACAACTCCCTCAAGAGAAAACCACAAGGAAACTGTTGCCTATTGTCCAGAACAAGTCAGGGGCCACGAGGAAGCAGGGGAATGGGCGAGGGGACGGGGAGGGCAAAACGTCTACGAGAGCAGAGGCAGAGGGAGAGAGACAGAGACGAGTGACTCCTTGCTACATATCCTGACTCCTGACTCAGGGGAAAAGTAAAGAGCCTTTTGCATCACCTCTGCCCTCTGTGTGCAGGCCTGAGTGTCCATTAAACTTGCATTTCTGGTGGTGAACTGGTCCTTCCTGTCCTTCCCAGTTTTGAGGACGTAGCTAAGGGTTGCATCTGCGATGGATGGGCATGGCACGCCTCTGCACTAACGTGCTCTTCTTTGCATAGGGGAACAGTGTTACTTATTCATCCTCGTGGTACATGCTGTTTTCTATTCACAGGCACACTTTCTCACTAATCCCGCCACTCTGTTTCCTTGGACTCCGTGGTGACCAGCTGGTCCTGTGTGCAGGCAGCTGGTCGAGGCTGTGGAACAGCTAGTTGGCCAGCAGTGGAAACAAGCTCGTGACCTCCACCTCCTGAACTGAATGCTCGATCATCAGCTGAGCACGGGCTTGGGTACCTCAGAGCTGGGCAGTCAGCGCTCCAGCACTTACTGATTGTGAAAAATCAGGCAGGCTGCATGTCTTCACTCAAACTCAATTTTTCATCCATGAACTGGGAATAATAATTGCTCTCTCATGGTGATTTTGAGAGGATTAAATGAACTGAAATATGTAAAGCATATGCCTCAGTAACTAAATAAATGGACACTCTTTGGCACCCCCAGCAAAAAAAAAGCCAATATGACGCCCTTCCTTCAGATATAATTCTCACGTTTTCTGACCTGGGCCAGGAGGAGAAACAGCTGGCCACACTCTGAGTGTTGAGCAGCAGCAGCAGAAAAGCCTCTTTAAAATCAGTGTGTGCAAATAGGCATGCAGGTGTTTATGGAAAACCTTGTACAAAATTTAAAGTAATCAGAGAATATCTCCCTTCTATCGCACCCCAGAGAATCCTGAGAACGTCTGTGCTTGGTAAAGCCTTTGTCTGACTCCTGGTTTGAGTCAAAGTTTCAACCTAGCTCTCCATTTCTCGTCTAGCAGTCTACACCGGATAAACTGTTCTTCCTTTTAAGTGATAGATCGCTCTATCCCATTACGTCCCTGTCAGAAACCTGGAGCATGCCCATATGCTTTCGCCAGGAGGTGGATGCTCTGGCCTTCATCTCAATTCCTCTAATCATGTTGAAGTTTCCCGTCCTAGGATACATCTCACAAGACTTTCAGGGAATCTAAGAACTTTCTCTGCAGAGATAAAAATAAGGACACTGAGTCATTTCCTGTGTGGTTCTCTGAGTTCCCATATAAAGTTATCTACCGAGAACACCTTGCCTGGTCTAGCAAGTGGGCCTGCTCAATGTGGGTTAATGCTGGGGCCATTACTCACCATTAATTCTCAAGAGCTGAGATCAGGGAGGCAATCACTGAGTTCATCTGTAAAAAAAAATGATTGTAGTCATATTAAGGAATAAAAGGCTCTATGTGTACCAAATGACTGCAGATTACTTCAACAGAGTTGGGAGTATTTCATGGTGATGTTTACTGACCCCAAACTCTGAAAATGCCAGAGGGCAGGCAGTTTCGGGTTCTTAATTGTTTTACCCCTACAAGTGGTCATAGTTTTTCATTTACCACTTTCTTTTTCTAAATCTTTTAGTAGTCTGTCCTACTTTAAATTCCCCACTTATTTTGATTTTTAAATAGAATTTGTGGTTTGAATTAAACCCTACTTTTTGGAAATCAACTTTATTTGAAAAAGATTTCCCTACAATTTTTTTTTCTACACTGCATTCATTGAGACAGAAAAGAGAAAAGAAGCCACACAGCTATTTGGGAGGTAAGTGCCTCTTTTAGGGAAAGCCTCTCTCTTTGTCTCTTGGGGAGCTTTGGCTGGGGCTGTGCCCTCTGGAGGAAGCCGGACTCTGGAAGCAGTCGTCCAGAACTGTGGGCATTCAGGAGTTATGCTTTAACCTACACCCAGGGCATCCGACCTTCCAGTTTTGTATTTGCCAACTGCAGGGAGAAACTGCTGAAATCTGTGGAGTTGTCATGACAGACGGGGCCATATGGAAAGTGCTGGAAAAATTCCTTCTTAGACTATAATTGCCTTGATGGGCAGAAACACTGTCTTCTATTCAGCTATGAAGTGTGTCTGACCCACAGTGCTTGAGGCACTGTTCAGGGTTTACTGTCCAAGGCCTCAAAGCAAAATTAAAATGGGGCATTGAAAATACTCTGCTTGGCTGAAGGAACCAATTATATTTTATTTCATTTCATTTATAGGGTCTTGTTCCTTAATCCCTGAATACACAAGCCGATGATATGAACAAAAAAAAACAAAACTAAGAAATAGTTATATGGTTTATTTGTGCTCACACAGATGAAATTGCCTAGTGGATGCGTTGCTCCCTTCTGACGGAGCATCTGGGTGTCCTGGAGAGCACGTGAGCATGGAAGGCAGCAAGGCTCTGCAGCAGAATGGTTAAGGCTCAGGCTCTGGAGCCAGACTGCCTGGGTTTGAGTTCTGATCCATAATCTTAACACCTCTGTGCCTCAGCTTTCTCATCTATAAATCACTACAATAAATGTACCTAACTCAATAGGTTATTATGAGGATTAAAGAAATTAATATACACATGTTTATAAGTGCTTCAAATAGTGCCTTACCCATAGTAAGCTCTATACACCTCTTAGTTGTAATTATTATTTTAAAGTTTTTTTTATCAATAAGAATCTAGGATTTTGTGCCATTAGCGTGATTCTCCAAAATCAAAAAGTTGATTGCAAATTTAGCAAATTCCCTCTCTCTCTCTCTCCTTCTCTTCCTCCTCCATCCCCTTCCTCTCCCTCTCTCTGTTTCCCCATCCCCTTCATTCTCTTCACCTGCACTCTGGCTTTCCATCCACATTGTGATACTCGGTGTTTCCAGTCTTCCCTCTGTCGTCATGTTTGTAATGGCAGTGACGTGGGCAGAAGTGAGCCGCTGTGGAGGAACGGCAGGGCTGTGCCGACCACATCCCCTTACGGGAAGGCAGGAGCTTCAGTTGTCAGGGGCTCCCACCCCACACCTCCCCCCACGCTTATCCAGAGGAAGGAACATTTTTCTGTGTGGGGGTGGCATTCACGTTGGAAGGGGATGGTTGATGGTGTTATTTTCGTTCCCCACAAATGTGGATGTTTAAAATAGTGCTTTATTCAATCGGCATAAGTGACACATAGACTATGTATAGTGGTGGAAGTGGGCCTGGCAGGGGACGAGGGCCAGACCTCACCAAAACCAAGAGTCGTGGTTCTCCACTGATAGCACCAAGAGATCTGCTCTGAGGATGCCAGCACAGAAGCCCCGTCATGGGTTGCCTGGCAAACTCACTTGCACAAATACTGAATTGTCTGAAATGGATGTACCTCAGAGCCAGTGAACTGGGCTTTTGGCTTCATCTCCATGGGGCATGCCAGCGGGTCACATTTCCTCTCTGAGCCCCACTCTGAGCCGCACTGCACTCCTGGAGGGTAAGTGCATTCGCTGTTTTCCTGCCTTTTGACTCGGCGCCCTGCAGCTCTGGAATTCAGCCAGTGTAACCGAATCAGGAGGCTGCAGCTCAGGCTATATTTAATTGCAGGTTTATTGTCTTGCCACGCTTTTAGAAGCCTAGGGAGCTTTTCTGAGATTGATTAGATATTGCAGGCATTTGAAGTAGTGTCAATGTTGACCCCACGTGCTCCTTTTTACTGACCACAGTTAAAAGTTTACGCAAAGCGTTATGGTCTTCAAAAATTGCCCTTCTGCACTTGGAGTCAACACAGGGAGGACCCGTGAAGGGAGTCTTTCTACTTTGAAGCAGACTGCTTCACAGAGCAGAACTTTGGGAAAGAGGGATGGAATGTTTTATTCCTATGAAAAGTGTTATTACCAGAACTCATCTGATTGGAGATGAAAGAGAAAGAAAAGGCACAGATTTTGAGGAAAACATAAAGTTTACCATATGTCCAAGGGAGATTTTGAAATCTCTCTGGATTGTCCTTAATTGATTTGCAATGCAATGCAGAATTTGAATTTTATTTAAGAACAAGGGAAAAAATGCATTCAATCAGACTTGGAAATGAAAGATGGCAGTGAGCAAAGAATAATTTCGTACTTGCTAGACGTGTCTCTACTAGATTGCACGGAACATTTGGTTGATTTGAGTTAGAACCCACACGCCTCCTCCACCCCCAGCCTTCTCTTTTCATCTTGAAGCCTCTTCTCTCCACCCTCAAGTGTGGTTTCAGCATGACTAGGGAATAGACACTAAAAATATTTCTGGAATGACGTGACCCACTCTCGCCCCATCCAGGAAAGGGACAAGGCTTCACAAGAAACAGCACATGCTTTCCTTTCATTTCTGGGAGGCTCGGGGTCGACCTACAGATGCTGCTCCTTCCGTGGCCGATGGCGTTCAGACTCCTAGCTGCCGACGGTGCCAGGCAAACAACTGGACAGAACAGCTCAGCCACAGGAAGCTGGCCACCGTCTCGGCCAGAGCAGCAGCCCCCCAGGCACAGACCACCTCTGCCACCCAGTCCAGGAGCCTTCCCACCTCCCTCAGCCTTGCCCCGGCCCCGCCAGAGGGGCTGAAGAACTGGGAGGTGGTGGCAGCAGCGGCAGTAGTGCCTATAGCCTTGGGGCCAGTCCAGGCACGTGGGACCCTGCTTCGGGCAACTCTGCAGCCTCTCCAGGGCCAGGGAGGGACCCAGGACAGCCGCAGAGCTCGCCACTGTCTCTTCCTATCGCTGAAACCTAGGCGAGGTCTCAGAATGGAAGCCGCCACTCCTGAGCTGAAACCGCAGGCCAGACTGCGGGAGGTGGGGGACAGGGTGAGCGGAGCTCAAGACAGTCAGGAGCTGAAGCAGCAGCTGCGGCGGCTGCCCAAGCCACCAACCTCCTCCCAGCGAGAAAGGAGACATGCGGAGATGTGCGCTTCAGCTGGAGTCCTGAGTGAGAGTCCCCGGACCATGAGCCTTTCTCTGGAGTGCCGGCCCAGGGATCAGAGGGCCCCTAGGAGTCCCGAGGAGAAAGCACAAGATGAACCCAGTGGTCAAGAGTGCGAGGCTCCAGCCTCCCGGAAGATTCCTGCTTCCTCAGAACTCTCCAGATCCCAGCTCTCCCACACTGAGGAGAGCAGCAACGTCTCTTCTTACTCCTCCTCTTCTTCCCCCATGGACAAAGCAGAAGAAGGTGGCCTCTTCAAGATGGATGATACCACCACACCAACAGGGGCTCTGGCCACCTCGTCTTCATCTTTAGGCTTTGAGAGTGACAGTGGTGAGAGCGCAGTGAGCTGCCAGCCCAGCGGAGGAGGAGCAGGGGGAGGAAGAGAAGGAGGAGGAGGTGGGGGAGGAGGAGATGCAGCCGAGTGCAGGGACATTATTGCCAAGTCTCAGGGCAGCAGAGACCCCCCGAAAAATGAGGAGGCGCACTACATCACCACCCACGAGATCCAGCTGAGTGAGGTGGAGCAGGACATGGATTTCGACGTGGGACTGGCTTCTCGCTTGGATTTCGAGGACAACAACGTCATCTACTCATTCGTGGACTATGCTTCCTTTGGTGGCAGCGACGAGACCCCGGGGGACGTCACCACCGCGACCGAAGAGGACGACGACAACAGCTGCTACCTCAGCACCACTCCTAGCACCACCGCCACCCGGACACCCAGCCCCACCAGCAGTGACGCCGCCCGCCCCAGAGCAGGCAGCAGTGGTCGCAACACCAGCAGCACGGAAGTGGGCAGCGGTCCCTCCGACAGTGACCCCACTCCCCCGCCCCCCGGGCCTGGCACTGCCACCCCGCGGGAGCCCTTGCCCGAGCCCCCGGACGCAGCTTCAGGGGCAGCCGCCGCCGCAAGCAGCTGTGCGAGCGCGGCCAGCCAGATCCTCCTATCAATCAAGCCGACTTCCCGGGCTATAAATGAGCCTAGCAACGTGCGTGCAAAGCAAAACATTATTCCTGCTGCCAAGCATGAAGGCGACATGAGCCTCCGCGTCTCCACAGCTGCTGAACGCAATTCAAGTTCGCTGAAGCAAGACCCGGCTGCAGCCGTGGCTCAGGACCATGCGAAGAAGTTCATCGCCGTCCCTGCCCGCCTGCAGACCCGGTGCGGAGCCATCCGCGCCAAGGAGCTGGCGGACCACTCCAGCGGGGCCTCCAGCGCCGTGAGCGAGCTGGACGACGCCGACAAGGAGGTGCGCACCCTCACCGCCCGGGCCTTCCGGAGCCTCGCCTACCCCTACTTCGAGGCTCTGAGCATCAGCTCCCGGGAGTCCTCCGCGCTCTCCGAAGTCGGCTTCGGGCGTTGGTCGACCTTCCTAGACTTAAAATGTGGCGGGGTTGGAGCCCGGGTGGAACAGAGCCTCCTCAGGAGCAGTGCGGCCTCGGCGGCCGCAGGCCTGAGGAAGGGAGGTGGGGCCAGGACAGCCGCAGACCAGCTCTACGTCCAGTCCAAGAAGTCCCAGACCAAGGCTCTGGAGTTCGTCGTCAGCAAAGTGGAGGGGGAAATCAAACACGTGGAGACGCCGCTGTGTTTCCAGAAGCAGGTCCAGACGGGCTCCCGCGTGGTCACCCTTCTCGAGCCTCTGAATTTACGCAGTGAGAGCAAAGCCAGCTCAGCAGCGGGGCCCTGCAGGGCCCCCAAAGTCTCCAGCAAGGGCCCCGGATCGGTGTACACAGACGATGGCTCCGAGACGTCAGAGAGCAGCAAGCCTGCCGCCCGCGCTGACGGCCCCCAGAAGAAGTCCAAATTTGCTTCCAGTCTGCTCAAAAATGTCATCTCCAAGAAGATGCAGCGGGAACACGAGTTCAAAATGGAGAGGGGAGAAGTCACCGACACCTCCCAACATCACCTCTCCAGCACCCCCAAGGAGACAGAGGGCCCGGCTGGGGGCGAGAAGCCGCGGGAGAGGGGCCTGCAGAGGCAGAGTTCCCGCCACTCGGAGGCCGGCTCTGAGTACACGGTGCTCAGCGTGTCAGATGCAGGGGGCGAAGGGTCCGTGGCCGGCTCCAAATCCCCAACTTTCAAAGCCAGTGCACCTCGGGAGAGCAGTGCAGGCTCCGGCAGAAATCTCGCTGATGCACACACAGAAGTGTGTGAAATTAAAAAGAGTGCATCCGAGACTGTCAAGGGCATCTTCCTCCGTAGTCAGAACAGCGCATTCCGGTCATGGAAGGAGAAAGAGGCAGAGAAGAGGGAGGAAAAAGCCCCCATCGGGAAGCTGAAACTCCCCAAAGGGGGCGACTGGAGGGCCGATCTCGGGGAGATCTCTGCCAGCAAGTCCACCATCATGTCTCGCCTCTTTGTCCCCAACATCCAGCAGACCCCCAAGGACAAGCAGCCAGGGAAGCAGGCCACCAAGTACCCTGCTGCCCAGGCCACCTCCACGGCGGTGATCAGGCCCAAGGCTCCGGAAATCAAGATCCGGCTGGGGAGCGTGCAGCAGCCAAGCTCCGACTTCAACATTGCCAAGTTGCTCACTCCCAAACTGGCCAGCGGCAGCGCCTCTAACCTCTTCAAGACCATTGAGGACAACAGCAGAACGCAGCAGAAACTCTTCCGGGGGGACAACTTGGAAAAAGTGCCCCAGTTCCAGGTGCGAGATGTCAGAGACAAGTCCAAGACCCAAGGCCCCCTCCACCAGGTGAGAGACGTCAGGAAACTAATCAAAGGGTCAGGGGACAGCAGTGACAAGGGCAGTGTGACCCCAGAGCAGGGGCTGACTGGGCCCAAAGCCAGGCCGCAGGCTGCTGCAGCGGGCGGGTCGGGATCCCTGTCCCCCATGGTGATTACCTGCCAGGCTGTAGTGAACCAGAGGGAAGACGGCGCAGCCCGCGAGCTGAGGGAGCACCTGGGCAAAGGTGGAAGCAGCAGGGTCTTGGATTCCTCCTCCCCTGAAGGGACAGTCTTGGTTCACAGGGCATCTGGCAGGCTGCCCGTGGCCACCATCGCCCCCAATAAGCCTGAGCAGGGCTCTTACCTGCCTGTGCTCAAAATCGTCTCCAAGGCGTCTGCTCAGAAGACCCCAGAGAAGGCCAAGGATGAGGAGGGCAAGGAGGAAGGGAAGGGCCCAAAGCCATCCCGGAACGCCCTGGAGAAGCTGACCGCCGCCGTGAGGTCCATGGAGGAGCTGTACAGCTTCAACAGGAACGAGTGGAAGCGCAAAAGTGACCCCCTGCCCATGATGATCGACAGCCACGTCCTGTCGCTCATTGCCAGTGAGGAGAGGGAAGGGGCCGGGGGTGCCGAGGGGGACCCCAACAAGATGGCCAGACGTCTGGGTGAGGGGGAAGAGCGGGGTGCCGGAAACAAAGGCGGAGTGGTCCTGCGAGGGGCTCCCCTGGAGCGTCTGCAGCGCAGAAACTCCAACCCGAGCTCCGAGAGCGTGTCGGCCCGGGCGGCGGCCTTCGAGAACCTGGCCAGGGAGAGGCCCCGGTCGCTCTACATTCCGCCCGCGCCCAAGGAGGTGGAGAGAACCCCACCCCTGCAGCCCCTCCCCCCACTCCCCAGCAACCGGAACGTGTTCACAGTGAGCGCCAGCAGCACCCAGAAAACTGGGGGTGTCGCCGGAAAGTTCCCCCAAGGACCTTCTCCAGAGAGTCCTTCAGCCGCAAAGGGCCTCAAATCGCAGGGACTCCGGTCCCTCAAGATCTCTCCGGCCACCCGGGCACCTCTCGATGAGATGACCAACAGCAAAAATGGCAGCAATTTGGAAAAGAGCAACAGTGATTGTGAGAATTACCTGACCATCCCCCTAAAAGGAAGCTCTGCCGCTGGGGAGCTTCCAGGCAGGCCAGGGGCTGGGAGGGAGGGGCCCCCAGTCTCCTCGGCGGCCACTCTCTGCAGCTTGCCCCCGCTGAGTGCCCGAAGTCAGGTCCCCAGTAGCCCCAAAGGCTCTCAGGTCAGTGGAACCAGCCGGCCAGCTTGGCGTACCAAACCCGACAACCTCCGGGAGACGGTAGCTGCCCCCGCGGGGCCACAGAGCCCCGAGCACCCCCCTCCCACCATCTACCACCAGCAGCTGCTGCCCTTCACCCTGCAGGGGGCCCAGCCCCAGGTGCTCTGCTTCTCCCCACCTGGCATGCCTGCCCCCGCACCTGCAGGCCCGGCTCCGGTCCCCACAGACCCCTTCCAGCAACCCCAGCCTCAGCAGACCCAGCGTAAGATGCTCCTGGATGTGACAACTGGCCAGTACTATCTTGTGGACACACCGGTACAGCCTATGACCCGGAGACTCTTTGACCCCGAGACAGGGCAGTATGTGGACGTGCCCATGACCACCCAACAGCAGGCTGTGGCTCCCCTGTCCCTCCCTGTGCCTCCCTTGGCCCTGAGTCCCGGTGGCTATGGACCCACTTACATGATCTACCCTGGGTTTCTGCCCACGGTGCTACCCACCAACGCCCTGCAGCCCACACCAATTGCTCACACTCCAGGAGGTGGTGAGCTCTCTCCCATGGCGGCAGAGCCCCCCAGCAAAGAGGCAGCTGCGACATTCACCGAGGTCCCATACTTCATGGCCTCTGGTCAGGCTCCCGCCTCCTCTTCCTCCTCTGCCCCAGCAGCCACATCCCAGCTGGTGGGGGCCAAGGGCTTCGCCCAGCTGCACGGCAAGCCTGTCATCAGCATCACTTCGCAGGCCTTGGGGCCACGGATCATTGCGCCCCCTTCCTTTGATGGCACCACCATGAGCTTTGTGGTGGAACACCGATGATGAGCAGTCACCAGAAAACAGAGCAGAGTGGAGCAGCTGCTGGTGAGTGAATGTTACTTTGATAATCAGGTTTAAGAGATTAAGAGGAATCCTATTTCTTTGTGTTCGAAGACAGCAGGGAGGCTGTCTAGAAATGGGCGCTTTGGAAGAATAGAGCAAAACCCCATCACATTATTAAAGAGCTAATTTTCTTGCCAAGCTTCCTCCTCTCCCACTCCTCAGCCCCCGCTCTGGCCTCTCCCCTTTGACCTTTTCCAACTGCCTGAGTGTTTTTCCCACCGGGAGTGGGAGGGAAGTGCACCTTGATCTGTCAGGTTTGCCTTTGGTGAAGGTTGGCAGGGAAAGAAACGAAAACCTGGTCCGGATTTCATGGGGTGAACTTCACTCTATTCCTGGCAGTGCAGTGACACCAGGCAGAACACCCTGAGAGATCACTGGGGACACCGTTATCTGGCTGCTCCTCAGAAGGAAGGAGAGTCAAAGACTGACATTTTCTCATCAGGGAGTTTTCTAAAGTCTGCAGAAAGGCTTGTCTTCTGCCACCGCATCTCCCTCTTGGTTTCTTATACAAAGAGACTATATTTTTTAAGGTCTGGTTTTTCTGTTTTCAGACGATCACAAGATCAGAATACTTTTTCGAGTCTTTAAGGTATCCCACGCGCACACACACACACACGGCTTCACAGCTGCCAGGAGCTGCAGCGGCTCCTCAGATGGGGCTGCTGTGCTTGGTCCAGTCTGTTCAGACTGGATCTACTGCGCTCTGCTTATCCCTCCCAGGCTCCTTTTCAGATCTGCGTTCTCTCCCTGCAGAGAAGAATCGCTCCCACTGCCCCTCTAAGGGAAGTCAGATAAAGTAGATTCCTGACACCTGGTCAACCCAAATTCACAGGCAGGAATCCTTGCTGTAAACACAGTCCATGGAACTTGAGAGGAAGTGCGAGCTTGGCTTGTCTGAACCAGGACACTTCAGGTCAGACGTGTAAGATAGGGGCCACCTTCAGATATGAGTACAAAGGTGTCAGCACTGCGGAGACAAATTTGTCCCCTCATTCTCCTGTTCTCTTCAGATTAGGACGGGCTGACATCATAAATGCTTCTAGGACTTTTACTCCTTGGTAAGATCATACTGAAGCAAGAAAGGAGATGGAGAGGAGAGAAACCCTTTCTATGCTTTTATGAAAGAAATAAGCCATTTCTCTTTTCTGAACTGAAAAAGAACAGAGGAATGTCGTTTCTTTGTGCAGTGAAGTAGCCTTCAGTTAGGAGGTAGGTCGTGGGATGAGACTGGCGTGTGCTCTTGGGCCTGCAAACTCCCGGCACTCGTGATACTCAGGCGTCAATGAAACTGCTCCTCACAATTTATCTGAATGTCAGATGATAGAACAGGGCATTGCAAGGTATAAAACCTTTTCAAATTAGAGGATTGTTACTGCGTATCACGTTTACTGAACTACAAGGCTGCATTAGGTCACTGTTTAAAACTCCTTGGCTCTTTCTCTAAGAACTCAGGTGAAAGCACAAACCTCATTGTACTTGCAATCTAGAAGTAGACGGCTTGATTCCTTCCTCTCCAAGAGTGTGCACCAGGCGCTGTGTGAGGATCACAAAGAAAGAGGGGATTAGGAAGACTGAGAATGAATAGTGCATATTTTGTCTGATGTAGAAAACAAAGAAAAATTCAGTACACATGCAGAAACGACTCAGAATTAGAGAATTCGTTTTGCAGAAGGAAAAGAGTAGCCTCTAGACGAATGCCTTGTAATCTTCTGGCCAGGTGGTCAGTTTACCTGAGACTGTTTCGCAGCAGCTAATCCCGCGAGGCCTTTGTGTGAGCTGTGGAGGCGCAGCAGCCCAGGAGGGGAGGGCGGGCAGCCCGCGGGCCGGGGCACGGTGCCCTCTCAGCAGCTGCCTCGGGCCTTCCTCCTGTCTGCTGAGTCTGGAGAGATTAGGCCTGGAGCTGCTTCCGTCAGACACAAACATAAATCAGAGTTTTTAGTATTCGAGATTTGAACAGTGATTGTTTTGAAAGTTGTTCCCTTTTTGAAGGTATAGCCTTTATTTTTGTCTACAGCCCTAAAGGGCACAGAAAGACAAAACCTGGCTTCGCGATTTAAGAAGACTAGTCAGAAACTAATGATTAGTTTTTTGTGTACAGGCAAAAATCTAATTATCCTAACTCAGATTACTAACTAAAATCCTTCAAAACTCACCTTCTTGAAAGTTCTCTGCCATTTTCTAAAGAAAAGCCAGATAAACAAAAGAGTGTAATTTTTTTCCTTGTGTGAAAAAAATTTTAGCGCTGTTCAGATACATCAAAAAAATACACTGTACATACTCATTCATCAACTGAGGCTCATACGGGCGGTCGGGTGAGAAGTCTTGGAAGCTGGTTTCCGTTCAAGATTTCCTTTGAAAACTAGACTTATCCCGGAGATTTTCCTTGAGGTAGGATAGGGTTTTACGTGCTCCCTTCTACTAAGAAGTCCCGTAAATGATTTCATCCAACCACAACATTTCAGAGAGAATACTGGGACTTAGAAACAAACGGTTTTGCTGAGGTCCCTGGACAGTGAGAGAGCCAGGACCCGTGGGCTGGCTCCTGGCTCCTGGGCCACCCCAGGCTCCCTGTGGGCTGCTCTGCGTGTCCCTCAGTAGGAGCCTGGAGCAAAGGAAGGATGGCAGAGGAGCCTAACGAGTTCTAAACCGGTAGCCAGGACACCTGGGAGCTACTCTCTGCCTCTCTGGACATTTGTAACACGAATGTTTGAACGAAATGCGCTAATTCTCTCATTCATTCAACAAACACGAATTACATGTTTACACTCTATCAGCTGTAGTCTACTCCCGTGAGGCTGTAAATGCACATGTGACCTGGTGTTGGCCCACAAGCCAGGAGCCTGCGCCAGCACGAGGACACACCCCAACACACAGAACTGCAAACCCGTCCATCAAGTCCTGTCTTAACCGTTAAGATTCCCTCCGGCTCAAATAATAAATATTTCATCCTCTATTTTCAGCTGTACATTGTGATAGGAAGATTTGCTTCTTCCTCCTGTATATATCTGGGCATAACCAGCTGTTGTGATCTTTCTTTGATTATTCTGTTATGAATTTCCCTTAGTTTTGCTTTCGTAGGTGGGTCTTCCGAGTTCTCTTCTTCCTGTGGTCAGTCTTGCGGTACTCCTCAAATTTTGCCATGTCACGGCTCATCTAAGAAGCTAAGTCGTGATAGTATTTATTTTACTGTCATGTAGGAATGACATTGCACGCTGTGGACCATCACAGCCTGGCACCCGGGGCCGGGGATGGATAGCCACGGCAGGAGCCGTTCGCCACACGCCAGTGTGCAGGGAGCCCAGCTGCAAAACCTCACTGCTCTCTCCTTCTTGCCGGGTCTTTTCTGTTTTAGGCCTTTGTGGTTGGTTGATTTTTGTTTTGAAAGTCCCTTCTTTACAGGATCTTAGATGTCTTTTCTGATGAAATTTTTTTGTTTTAGTTTTCTGTCATTTGAGGCACGTAGCTAGATTTTTCCTTCCCCAATGTATTGTCTCATACTTTCTCCTGCTCACCCACTTAGATGCCATTTTATTGTTTTAAAATTTTAATTGAGACTTGATACTAAATGCCATTTACAAGGGCATAAAGATAAAATATGTAATAATAACAAAGGAAAACTTTAATTGGTGCCGTGCCTGCTGCTTAGTGGGTTTTACAATTGTTTTGTTTCATTTGAATGTCTTTTTTTCCCTGTGGGCCTATCCTTTGGTTCCTTCATTTCTGATCATGCTTTATATTGCTCCTACATCACTGGTCTTTCTTTTCTCCTTACTTCCTGGGGTTATTTCTCCCCCTGAGTGGAGCTCCGCATGTCAGCAGCTGTAGGGGAAAGAGGCCGGGCCTGGACTCAGGGGCAGTTACCTTTGTAGAGAGTTCCAGGGGGCCCAGCAGGGCCCTTCGATCATCAAACCTTGTCCCCTGTGTTCAAATTGCAGGAGGAGCTTGGGGCTCAGAGAGGTCAAGTAAACCTTCTTAAGTCACAGTGTGCCTTTGGGGCCGAGTTGGACTCAAAACCTGCATTGTTCCAGACCAGAGTGTCTTTTCCGCCCGCTTCTTCCTTGTTGCTCTCCAGGCCCCTCTCTGTTTCCCCCCAGGGCCACTCTGCCTTGGTGGTCCTCCTTCCTGGAGTCTGGCCCTCTAGTTTGCTTCCCTCCTTTCTTCCTGGGCCATTTGCTGGAGAATTCACTTTTTGTTCTTTGCTTTTTTGGTTTTTTTTGCTGTTTTGTTTCTTATTGTGGTTTTACCTTTCCCATTCACTTCAAGTTGATGTAGTTTAATGCCCCATCTTACTTTTTTCCTTCAGCTTTGTCTGTAGTTTGTTTTTGTCACAGACTGGACGGCTTAACCGGCAGGGCCCCTGCCAGCTCCCTCACCTGCACATTCTATGCAGCTTCGTGCACGAGGCCAGGTGGCTGGGCTGCAGACTCCAATTTCATTTTCAGTTCATTCCACAATTGCATTCCTGAATCAGTTCATTTATTTCTATTTTTTTTCCTAGCTTGATTGTGGCTTCCTCTCCCAATTATTATATATAGCTGCTGTTTTCTTTTACTGTCTTCCTGGTGTCATTTTTGCCTTTTCTTTCCTCACTTTCTCTTTTCTTAGATTGTAGCTTTCCTCTGGCTTATTATTTTGTGGCTTTCTCCATAATTTTATTGCCTTTATATTTTCCTCTCTACCCTCTGTAAATTAACAAAAAATGAAAAGTAATACCTAATGTATATTAATCATTTATTGTGTACCAAGACTTAGCATCATGCCATTTGATTCTTTAAACTAGTAGGTACTAAATTTATTCTTATTTGATGAATGAGAAAATACTTGTCCCAGATCAACAGGTCACCTACAGCCAGGCCCGTTGAGCTCCGGGCCGGCGCTCTTGCACATGACCCGTGTGTGCCCACTTCTCTTGCTCTCTGCCCTCTACGTCTCTGTTCCTTGTTGTGAATTGTTCCTCTTCTCTTGTCTGGAAAAAGGGGGAGGGAATAACCTGAGAAGTTGACCCTAAATCTGACAATGTCTAGCATATACTAAGCCTCTATGTGTGTTTTTCTTTTGATTAAGAAATTAGCTATCCTTAGTCATTAGAACATTGTATGCCCCAAAGACAGACAGTTTCAGCACTTCTAGTGGCTGTGGCTCCCAGTGGTGGGGAAATTGTGCACGTGGGGAGGGGCTGCTGTGGGTGCCCCCCTGAGAGGGGGATCCCTCCTGGATGGCAGTGGGTTCATGCACTTTAATTGCAGGGGGGCTGTGTGGCTTTGACTGCAGTCCGAGTATGTGCATCTTGGTGTCAGGCTGCCTCTGCTCAAATTCGGATACTCTTACTACTCTGGGCAAGTGATTTGCCCTCTCTGGAGCTGAGTTTTCGCAACTGTAAAACAGGGATACCCTGAGGAGTGTTGTAAATATTGAGTTATAAGACCATTACAAAGGACATAGTACCCAGGACGTGGCAGGTTGTAAGAGTTTAGTCTCCCTGGGGGACTAGAACCTCATACATGCCTCAGGACCCCCTCATCTCAGGCCTTAGCAGGGGCCTTGGCCAGGGCAGAGAATCAGCACTTGTCCTTGTGAACGTTCAGGCAGCCTCAGGGGCCCAGACCCAGGATTGCTTTGCATTTCCCCAAACTGGAGGCAATGCCCACAGCTCTTCGGCCCCATTTGAGCTGGCTGATCCCTTGGGGCAGGCCAGCTGGCAGAGGTCAGGGTACTCTAGTATCCCCCAAGGCTTTCCAGAATGTTATACAACACTGTGCATGGCGTGCCAGCTGCCTGTGGTGATTGTCCTCTCTGTCTGGGCACAGGCCTGTGTGGAGCAAGGGAAAATCTGGCCCAGCATCCCTGCTGAACTGTGTCGTGTGTTCTGGTCCTAAAGTCGCTGGAAGTTATCCAGGCCACACTGCCTGGTCACACGGCATCTTTACTGACTTCTTCATGATCCTCTGATAGGTTAAACTGGACATTTTTATTATTTTATTCTTAATAGGAATTGGAGTAAAACTTTATTATTTTCAAGATTTCAACCCAAATTCCTCTGCAGTTAATGTGAGCAGAAGCATTATCCTGTGAATGAAGACAAAAGCAATATCTAGAGTCTGGATGCCTAAAAACAATGCCAGTAGCTGGTGTAGTCCAATTTCTCCTCCCGTGCTTGGTCTGCTCTCCCCGTCCTGTCATCCTGTTGTGTGCTCTCTCTCTCTCTGTCTCCCCTCAGTGTCAGGGAGGGAGTCCTTATGAACCTTGCTTCCTGACGGGTCTCAGCCTGAGCTGTTGTTAAATCCTTGGATTTGCACGGAGATGACTCTTCTTGGTCTTTAATTTTCTTTTCCTCCCCTCGTCATTACATTTTTTCCCCTGTTGCTGCTCTATATGTCCTAAGGTCCAAAAACTTAAATTTGCAGATGAGAAGTTTCCAAGCCTACAACGGTCCCTTTCATCTTGAAGGTCGTTCCTCAATATAAAATACTAAAGAATAAAATAAACAAACATGAAATATATACATGCGAGCTGTAAAAGCATAATTATTCTCATAGACCTCTTTTTTCTTAAGCATATATTTAACACGGGTCAGTTCCAGGTGGCAGGATTTGAAATCTCCGTGGCAGCACGGATCTGATTGCAGATAATTGATTAGATAGCAATTATTTGATCCTTCTTGGAGGTTATTTTTCACGTGATAGTCTTCTTCATCCCTAACAAACATTACCTGTAGGCCACTCTATTTCTGTCTTCATAATATTATGTTCAAATATCAACTCTCAAATGTTAAAAAAAAATGTTCTTTAGGCAAAGTTCTAGTAGATATCCTATATAGACAGTGATCAACAGAAAGAAAAGGGCTAATTTTCAGTAAGCTTATGAACATGTCAATGCTTAAATTACAATGGATTTAGCTAAATCATAGACTCTAACCAGTATATCTCATTTTAGACAAAATGCACTATATGAAATTCAATATAATTTAGGTAGTGATCATTCACTTCACAAGAATTCTCAGTGTAGTGTTCACTCATTTAACTAGATTAATAACTCATGGCAAATTTCTAATCTTTCAATTTAATCTAGGTCTCATTTCATCTTAGGAACATATCTCTTACCCTATTTTATCCCTGCTGTGGATGATTTCAATGAAACTAAATATTTAACTCTATAATCATTTGTGAATAGTTGATTGTGTTTAGTTCAAGCTAAAGTGAGCTTCCACTGTGAGCAGTTTCTTGAGGTCAGTATACCGTCTGGAGATTCAGAAACACGTTTGCCAAACATGTAAGTGTGAAATTCATCATGACTAATATTGAAATTAGTCAAATAGTTAAATAAAATGTATTTTGATGTTTTTCTTCTTCTTTAAAAGTGAGATTTACTTTTAGAACTGACAATCTTTTCTTTGTTTATTTATAGGAGCAAGAAAGAAAGATGGATGGTTCTGCTTTAATCTGAAAGTTGCATTGTAACAGCGCTAAGAATTCATCTGAAAAACTTCTTCTACATGTGTTACTCTTAGTTTTTGCTTCTTATAAAACAAGTGTGTAAGTTTCTATATTTTCTTGAACAACCCCGTTAAGACAGTTTGTGTTATTTTAGTTTTACTAAGCTGATTGAATGGTTGCATTTTTCCTGTGTAAAACTTTCTTTTTATACTTTAATACGGGATAGAAACTTTCTATTTGTCTTTCCCTCCTGCATTCGTGACTAGGCAAACAATCTCTTAAGTGTTCTCATGGTTCAATCAAAACACACGACAGAACGAGCTTGGTTCTGTTGTAAACCAAGCCAGCAAACCAATATTTGGATCACAAATCTCCTTATAGTTTCTTGGAATATATCAGGACTAGCTGGCAGAGTTGTAGCACAAGTCTGCATTTTAAATATGCTGGGTCTGCATTTTGAATCAATACCGGTCAAGCCTAGTCATTCTCTTGGTTATGTTTTACATGTTCTTTTATTTGGTTTAGCATGATTTCAAACGTGGTTGTGAAGAACAGTGGTTTTAACTTTTGTGCTTTGCTTAAATTTTCCCATTTGTACAATGCCATGACACTCTTTGTTCCCTTAAAATAGAATGGCTTGAAATACTAGAGAGCCAGCGATTATTACATTTAGAATGAAGTTCTTAGTCTCAGAAAGGTATAAAATATCCGTTTCTCTCTAGGAATCCAACCTTTGTTATGAGTGTACAGCATTATTTTTCTTCCTCAATGATTCCCTGCATAGTTGCATACTCCTGCCTCCCATGCATTGTTTGGAGTGTGAAGAGAGACTTGTTGGGGTGGTAGAGTAGAATGTAAACTCTGATTCAGTGGTTCCGATTCTCTGCAGCCCTAGACACACCAATAGCAGTGACCCAGGATTGCATCACTTGCTCCTTACGGTCTTAAGAGATGTTGAGAATCCAAATCACAGAATCGTTCATCAACATGCGATGCTGCCTCAGTTGTAACCCAGTTCTGAAGGTTATTTTAGTGAGCGTTCACAATGAGTCTTGAAGAATTGATTGAACGGATAAATATTTAGCTTGTCATCATTAATAGTATGTCAATATATATTTGACAAATATTACATTGAAATATTTCTTACTTTTTAAAAGAATAACTTGAAGGTTCTCCCAGACTTTCTTTAAGGAATCTGCTCTTATTTACTTATTTGTTCAAAGATAAAGCATTCTGGTAATTTTTTAAAAAGCCTTATTTTGATTTTAATGATCATTAATATTGGTTTCTGCTTAAAATTGCTTCCTGATGGCAGAGTTTTATGCTGCTTCTTACTGAGGGTGTGAGTGAAAGCTCTGAGGCTGGTTTGTGTCATCTCATGACTTCGTGGCTGTGCCCCCCATGTCATTTAGACTTTTTTTAAGAAAAAGAGCTGAATTTCACTTCCAGGGCTCTCCATAAAGGAATTTTACCCTAAAAAGAAGTTCTGTGGGGTAAAAGGAAAGATTTGAGGTAGAAATACTCAGCTCTGGTCACACGTTGATCAGTCATGGAGCTGGTGAGCTGTGAAATGAAGCGAGAGCCTCTGAGGCATGAATCATGAAATGTGAAATGGCCTCCGTGTACAGAAGAGAGGCCCTCATGCCATATTGGGGAAAGCATCCTTCCCCTGTCATCAAGGTCGTCTTACCCAGCTCCATCAACAGAGTCGCCTCAGAACTTACTTCACCTTTCACCACTGGGGAACTTCTCTTACAGCACCAGCCGTTCCTCATGTTCAGTAGAGACTGGCTGGGTATGAGGTCATTCAATATTGAAACAAGAAAGGAGAATCAATTGCGAGGATCTCAAACCTGTAATACTCAGAGCAGTGCCATGAAATCTCAAGTATCTGAACACATTAATATAGGATTTGGGTGGATACTGTCAGAATTAACAAGACTGTTTTAAGACTGCCTGTGACTTTTAGGAAAACCCAGTGGTCATGTTGAGTGTCAACTGCTTGCCAGGTCTTCAAAGAGACATCTCCTTCTCTAGAAAATGTGGTAGAGTTCTTATCTATCCGGGGCCTGGGGTCCTCATAAGCTATTTATCATGATTTATCACCAGCAGATCTGAGCCTTAAATTCTCACATTGAGGTAAACTAGGACAGAAACTAGGAAAGAAAGGAGAACTTTTCATTTGTTGGTTTTGTCAGAGAAGCCATGTCCTCTGAGAAGCTGCCAAGGATGTAGTAAATGCTCAAGTGGTTAAAAATAGAGCTTTAAAGTAATAGTCAATGAACACCATGTCATCTATGGATAATGTAATGGTTCTCTATTTTTCATCAAACCGTGGAAAAACAAACCAAAGCTGCTAGGCCATTTGCTACCTCAGGTGATAGAGAGGAACGTTTTAAAGACATTAGGTCAATCTAAATGCTCATTTTCAGTTTATCATTTCTTGAGGTTGCATTGATATTTGAATGAAGTGGTTTTCTCCTTCCTTTTTCAACCAAAGTTAAGTGGAATAAAACAAGAGTCTATGAAGGTTTCTGACCCATAAGATTATTACCCTAACAATGTCCCTTTAACTACTGAAATGTCCTTTTATGTTTTATGTACGCAAAACCATTAATAAAGCATGCAGCGTTTCCTAAATACTGACTTGAACTTGAAGCTAATTAGAATTGCAGAGTCTGACTTTTCCCTTTTCCTCTCAGGTTTACATGTTTGACTCAGTTTTCCGGAGAAACCACAGGACATTGTGTGTAGAAATCTTGACCCATTTCCTCTTTTCACTGTTGGCTAAATGATCAGGTTGAAATAGGCTCCATTTGAATTGTTTTTGGAAAACTGAGCACATTTGTAACCAATATGAAAATCTAATTCACCAGAATGTATTCTCTTCAAAGCACTCACTGAAATTGCCCTCAGGATGAAATGAAGCCCAGTTACCCAGTTAGTGACTTAACATATAGGCTCTCTGTATGTCTGTATATGTCTGTGTGTATATGGCTGTCTATATATCATTGAGTAAATAAGCTAAAACAAATTACACTTTGACATCTTTATGATAAATCTCAAATGTTAATGCACATTTCAAATTCATCCTTATCTCACTATGAAATATCTAGTAATATAAATTTCTTTCTTAATTTCATATTTGACTTTATTATCCTTGCCATTAATGATTTAATGCGTTTTAATTATTTTCGTACTCCATGTGTTTGCTACAAATTGAATGCTCATGCTACCTGAAATAATACTTTGGACTGCAGGACAGTATTGATTCCTAAGTAGATGAACTATAATCTCATGAGAATTATATAGATATATAGAGATAATCTATATCTCTCTCTATATATGTGCATGAGAAAATACATTCAGTACTAGTCTCTGTGTTTAAAACTATCACGGTATACGTTTTCCTATGTGGTGCTTGAGGAGTTTCATTTTACAGTTTACGAGGTGTAGGTTTGCACCCCAAATTCTCAGGGTATACTATTTTACCCAAATACTTGAAAGAAAAAGGTGCCCTGTATTTTATCAGTACTGTTGAGGGAAAAAATTATGTGTAGGTTTGTTTTAGAAAATTACTTATACAAATCAAATTCATAAAATCTGTTAGGCTTTTACATAATTCCTAAGGAGATATACATATAGATATGATATATATTTTCAAGAGACTGTTTCTATATTATTAACTAACTTCTGTGTCCTAAGTAGACCTCACAGGTGCATAAAATCATTAATAAAGCATGTAGCATTTGCTAAATTGTACCTTGAGCTTGAATCTAATCAGGATTGCAGACTCTGGTCCTCTGGAAAAAGTCATGTCCATTCGTGGCATGTGCGATCACAAGGCCCAGGGGAGGATTCTGAAAATTGGACTTATTTGTACGCCCCGTGTGTCAGAAGAGACTGGGTGTTTACAGCAGTATTTGTAAGCTGTTAACAGTCTTGTCTCATGTTGCAACTAGAGCATATTATTAGATTTATTCCTATGTAATTCATAATGGTGCAGAATAAAACACACACACAACACATCTAATTTGATTTCTTTTTTTGAGTTTCGTAATTGCTTTTTATAAGCTAGCGCTAATGGCTAAAAGTCCTTTCCAGTGCTCTCTGAAATTACCTGTGATACCTGTGTCTATATTATAGCAGGTGCTTCTTTCTCCCCCCCGCTTTGAAGTTGTAGGTTTCTATATTTACATTTAAATCATATTATTGTATAGAAAAGACAGTGGTGGTTGAAAAGAATGTGAAGACTGAGCAAGTTATGTCCCAAACAGAGGAGCGTAAATTGTGTGGGAAATGAAGAAAGACATTGGATAATGCTGACTTATACACCTGGCTGTGGAAAACGCCAGTGGTAAATAGAAAGAAGGTGAAAAATTAAACTGCTCTCAAGACGAGAAATCTCGGTGGAAGAGCCCCTACCTGAGGTTTGGTGTGACTCAGTGATAGAATGCAGTGAGCTTGGCCAAAGGGACTGTGAACCCAGCCCAGCAGCTCTGAGAATTCCGTTCTCAGTGTGTTGCAGATGGAGAA
The DNA here is from genome assembly GCF_021613505.1 of Equus quagga. Lineage (NCBI taxonomy): Eukaryota > Metazoa > Chordata > Mammalia > Perissodactyla > Equidae > Equus > Equus quagga. Next base: position 76,009,210 of record NC_060269.1, read on the forward strand.
AACGACTTAGACAAGGACTATGAGACTAGCCTGCTTACCTTTCATTGCCAGCATTTGTCAGTGATTGTGCAATCTTGTGTAATGGTCTTCTATTTTGACTCCTTTGAAAAAAAAGTGTTTTGTTGTTGTTTTTTTCCAGTAAAAGTAACTGCAAAGAAAACATGCATTGTTTGTCTTTATTTTAACTGAAAAAATAAGCTTTGGACATTTTCATTTTCTTCTGTCTTCTAACTTCAATCCTTCATTTAACTAAAATACTTTATCATAATTTCTCATATCCAGGTTGTGTTAGTTTTCTATTGCTACGGTAACTGCAAATTTAGTGACTTAAGATGACACAAATTTATTATCTTACAGTCCCAGAGGTCAGAAGTCTGGTATGGGTCTTTCCCTGTACGCAGAATATTCACCTAACCAACTCAAGGAATCTAACTGCTTGCGTCATTAAGTAGCATTGTGAGGAGCATCTACCAAGGTTGTGATGCTCTACTGACACCAGAGAGCAACCCAGACAACAAGTGTCCCCGAAGGCCCACACTGAGGCCCAGGAAAGTAGTTGTGGTTATCCCCTTCAAAACCAGAATATAAGAGGCAGACAATTTGGAGACTTACTGCACAATGAGGATATCCCAATGCTGTAACATGTCCCTTAAGCCAATCACCAGTCAACTGAAGTCACTATAAACCTTCAGATTGAAGCCCAAAAAGGACTTGCACCCACATTTCATGAAGAGGGACATCCACGGTTCCTCACATATGTCCAGGGGTTGTGGGTTTTACAGGGAAGAAGAATATTGAAGGCAGTTCCAGGCCTTATATTTCCCTGAGTCACCCCTGGCTTCCAGCTCTTGTTTCCAGTGAATTCTCAGACTCCATTTTCCATCTTGCCTCAAGTGTGCACTGTTTTACTCTGCATTCATTGCATTACCCCACCGGGCTTCATTGCAGTGCACCCGTCCAATCCTGAGTATTCCAGACTCAATGCTGTATGTGTGGATTTTGCTGAAGGTTTAGGGTGCATGGATGGAGATTAGCAGGTCCTCCATCTTAAGACAGCCAGCTGCATTAGCAAACACTTTAAACCTGAAACACTGACCTACCTGTTCTTAAATAGCCGCATGCCATCTCTGGCACTAGATAATTTTCACTGGTTGTTGAGTTCAATTGTGCTTCAGCCAACCCCCACCTTATTGCCAGAGCCTCTCCCTCTCTTCATCCTCTGCTTCCTCTGCTCCTTAGCTTGCTGGCTCAGAATCTTCTAATTTCCTGTTATTTCTTAAAGGTGGTAAATAGAACAATTTAACCACCTAATGAAGCCCTACTAATGCAGACCCACTGTACTATGTCCAGAATACGTCATCTTCATAACCAAATAGACCCATTGTTCTAGTTACGTATAGCTGAGTAACAATCCACCCCAAAACTTAGTGGCTTAAAAAACACAAAAATCATTTGTTTAGCTCATTAATCTGCAATCTGGGCAAGGCTCAGCATGGGAGGTTCAGCTCTGCTTCACACAGGAGACTGGGGAATCTGCTTCCAGGATGGCTCACTCATGTAACTGGAAAACTGATGCTGGCTATCAGCTGGGAGTTCAGCTGGGGCCAACCAGGGGCTTCAGTTCCTCTTCTGCTGGGCCTCTCCATGGGCCGCTTGGGCTTCCTCAAAACATGGTGGCTGGGTTCCAACAATGAGTATCTCAAAAGGCAGGAAGAAGATGCTGCCAGTTTCTTAAGGCCTAATTCAGAAAGTGACACAGCATTACTTTCACTGTACCCTATTTGACAAGCCATCACAGAACCCAGATTCAATGGGCAGGAACTCAGATCCCACCTCTCAACGGCAAGAGTGTCAAACAATTTGGGGACATGTTTTAAGACCACCAGCCTCATTAAGGGATGTTTTTAAACAGATATTTTTGTTTAAAGGAAATTCTAAAGTCAATTCTTACATTAGTCTAGGCCCAGTTAAAGATTCTAGAAAGATCTAGAATGAGGTAGTCTATACAAGTTTTGGTGGGCATGCTTTTTTGTGTGTTGGGCATATATTGGAGTCTCACAAAGCAGAAATCACTGTTGTATTTCCAGTGTAGAGGGAAGCAATGTTCTTTAGGAATGAATGAATGCCTGCTATATGCCAGGTGCTCTGATTCATGAAGAGGTTAGGGTTTCAGGAAGCCTTTAAATATGGTGAGAATGCCTGATATGCTGATGAAGCCATTTAGTCTAAGCCTTGTCAAAGGCATGGAGATTGGAAGAGGAAACTGGCTAACAGCCACAGAGAAGAGATCCATGCCAATGACCCAGCATGCGGCAGGGAGGGAGAAAAGATGGCTAGGTGTGAAGAGAACAGGAAAACCAGAGCAATAACAGGAGAGGAAAGCGAAGAAGCTGTTCGGCTGTGCAGGGGGCAGGGAGCTACTGAAGGGCAGCAAGGGGAGGGGCGCAGGGAGAAGCAGCATGGCCAGAGCCCTCTGATAGGAATCTCACCCAGCAGAGGAGGGAGGAAAAGAGAGTCATCGAAGACACCTCAAAAACTGAAATTGTTTTTTCCACCCCTTAGGTTACAACCTGATCAACAGATTGTCCCTTGAGTGCAGTCTCCCCTGAAGGCTTATATACCTTCAGTACTACTGGGTAGAGAGTAAGAATAGGTTTCATTATATACATATCTATAGACACAAAAACACACTAGATGGAGTATTGCAGAATAACATTATCATGTTGTATATTATTATAATGTGTGAATTGTAAAGAGATAATATAAATTACCTCTAGCCTGTAGTTAGCATTCGGGAAATGCTAAGCACTACAAAATACCTCTCTATTATAGCATTTCTGCTTCTGAAAAATTCAAATTCACTGCTACACACATTGCTTAAAAATACTCAAACTGGGGCCAGCCTGGTGGCACAGTGATTAAGTTCATGTGCTCTGCTTCTGTGGCCCAGGGTTAGCTGGTTCTGATCCCAGGTGCGGACCTACACTACTCATCAGTCATGCTGTGGCAGCATCCTACATACAAAATAGACGAAGATTGGCACAGATGTTAGCTCAGGGCCAATCTTCCTTACCAAAAAAAAAAAATCTTCTATTTATAAAAATAATGCTTGTTCTTTGGAGGAAATTTAGAAAATATTAAAATATTCTAAAAACTGGGAAGTAGGGAAAATTCTTATTCACGCAAAGGGAGCTACTACACAAATCACCTCTAGAAATAAATACCTGTAAGTGTATTTTATACTTACATGCTATTTTGTAGTCGATTTTTGTGAAGAATATAATCAGGTTTCTGATTGGGATTCATTGAATCTGTAGATTACTTTAGGTAACATGGGCATTTTAACTGTTTATTCTTCTAATTCATGAGCATGGAATACCTTTCCATTTCTTTATGTCATCTTCAATTTCTTTTAATCATGTCTTATAGTTTTCACTGTATAGTGCTTTCACCTCCTTCGTTAAGTTTATTCCTAGATATTTTGTTCTTTTTGTTGCAATTGTAAATGGGATTGTATTCTTGATTACTTTTTCTGCTATTTCATTATTAGTATATAGAAATGCAACGATTTTTGTAAGTTGATTTTGTACTCTACAACTTTCTGTAGTTGCTATTATTTCTAGCAGTTTTCTGGTGGATTCTTTAGGGTTTTCTACATATAGAATCATGTTTTCTGCAAACAGCGAGAGTTTCACTTCTTCCTTTCCAGTTTGGACTCCTTTTATTTCTTTTCCTTGCCTAATTGCTCTGGACAAAACTTCCAGTACTGTGTTTAATAGGAGTGGCCAGGGTGGGCACACTTGTCTTGTTCCTGTTCTCAGAGGGATGGCTTTCAGTTTTTCACAGATGAGTGCGATGTTGTCTGTGGGTTTGTCATAGATGGCCTTTATTATGTTGAGATACTTTCCTTCTATACCTATTTGATTGAGAGTTTTTCTCATAAATGGATGTGAGATCTTGTCAAATGCTTTCTGCGCATCTATTGAGATGATCATGTGATTTTTATTCTTCATTTTGTTAATGTGGGGTATCATATTGATTAGTTTTGAAAATGTTGACCCATCATTGAGTCCCTGGAGTAAATCCCACTTGATCATGTTGTATGATCCTTTTAATGTATTGCTGTATTCAATTTACTAATATTTTGTTGAGAATTTTTGCATCTATGTTCATCAGCAATATTGGCCTGTAATTTTTCTTTTTTGTGTTGTCTTTATTTGGTTTTGGTATCAGGGTAATGTGGGCCTTGTAGAATGTGTTACAAAGAGTTCCATCTTTTTCAGTATTTCGGAATAGTTTGAGAAGGATGGGTATTAAATCTTCTTTGAATGTTTGGTAGAATTCGCCAGAGAAGCCATCTGTTCCTGGAGTTTTGTTTTTTGGGAGGTTTTTGATTACTGTTTCAATCTCTTTACTAGTGATTGGTCTATTCATATTCTCTATTTCTTCTTGATTCAGTTTTGGGAGGTTGAATTTATTCATTTCTTCTAGTTTATCCAATTTGTTGGCATATAGTGTCTCATAGTATTCTTTTACAATCCTTTGTATTTCTGTGACATCTGTTATAATTTCTCCTCTTTAATTTCTAATTTTATTTATTTGAATTTTCTCTTTTATTCTTAGTGAATCTGGCTAAGGGTTTACCAATTTTGTTTATCTTCTCAAAGAACTAGCTCTTAGTTTCATTGATCCTTTCTACTATTTCTTTAGTCTCTATTTCATTTATTTCTGCTCTGATTTTTATTATTTTCCCCCCATTTCCTGAGTTTTGGCTTTATTTATTCTTCTTTTTCTAGTTCTTTTAGGTGTAAGTTAGGATTACTTATTTCAGATTTTTCTAGTTTGTTGCGATAGGCCTGTACTGGTATAAATTTCCCTCTTAGTACTGCTTTTCCTGCAACGCATAAGTGTTGGTATGTTGTGTTTTCATTCTCACTTGTCTCCAGGTATTTTCTAATTCTCCTTTGATTTCTTCATTGGTCCAATTGTTGTTCAGTAGAATGGTGTTTAGTCTCCATGTATTTGTGACTTTCTCAGCTTTTTTGTTGTGGTTGATTTCTAGTTTCATAGTATTGTGGTCAGAAAAGATGCTTGATATGATTTCAATCTTCTTAAATTTATTGAGGCTTACCCTGTTTCCCAACATTTGGTCTATCTTTGAGAATGTTCCATGTGCACTTGAGAAGAATGTATATTCTGCTGTTTTTGGATGGAATATCCTACAATGATCTATTAAGTCCATCTGTTCTAGTGTTTCATTTAAAGCCATGTTGTTGAATTTCTGTCTGGGTGATCTATACATTGATGTAAGCAGAGTGTTGAGGTCCCCTACTATTATTGTGTTGCTGTCAATTTCTCCCTTTAGGTCTATTAATAGTTGCTTTATATAATTTGGTGCTCCTGTGTTAGGTGCATATATATTAATAAGTGTTATGTCTTCTTGTGGAATATCCCTTTTATTATTGCATACTGCCCCTCCATGCCTCCCATTGCCTTTTTTATCTTGAAGTCTGCTTTATCTGATATAAGCATGACTACACTCACTTTCTTTTGCTTGTCATTTGCCTGGAGTATCATCTTTCATCCCTTCACTCTGAGCCTATGTTTGTCTTTAGAGCTGAGACATACTTCCTGGAGGCAGCATACTGTTGGGTCTTATTTTTTAATCAATCCAACCACTCTTTTTTGTCTTTTGATTAGTGAATTCAGTCCGTTTAAAGTTGGAGAGATTATTGATATATGAGGGCTTAATACTGCCATTTTGTCTCTTGTTTTCCAGTTGTTCTATGTTTCCACTGTTTCTTTTTCCTTGTATTTCTGATGTCCACTGCAGCTTGATGGTTTTCTGCAATGGTTTTCTCAATTTGCCCTTTATTTGCGATTTGTAACTCTCCTCTGATTTTTTTTTTATTGTGGTTACCGTGAGGTTTGTATAAAAGATCTTGCAGATAAGATAGTCCATTTTGTGATAGCCTCTTGTCTCCACTAGCCTAAGTAGGTTCCATCCCTTTCCTCTTCCTCTTCTATGTTTCTGTTGTCACAAATTATTTCTTTGTGTGTTATATTTGTGACTAAATTGATGTGTTTATAGTTATTTTTGATGCCTTCTTTCCCTTTATCTTTTATGTTATAATTAAGTGTTTGCAAACCTATTCTGATAGAGAGATGCAATTTTCTGATTTTGTCTATTTATATCCTGGCTCAAACCTTTGCCTTTTTGTTTCAGGTAGGAGTGCTTCTTTCAACATTTCTTGTAAGGCAGGTCTAGTGGCGATGAATTCTGTCAGCCTTTGTTTATCTGGAAAATTTTTCATTTCTCCATCATATCTGAAGGATAGTTACACTGGATAGAGTATTCTTGGCTGAAAGATTTTGTCTTTCAGTATTCTGAATATTTCATTCCATTCTCTCCTAGCCTGTAAGATTTCTGCAGAGAAATCTACTGAACGACTGAAAGGGGTTCCTTCGTAGGTTATTTTCTTCTGCCTTGCTGCCCTTAATATTTTTTCTTTGTCATTGACTTTCGACAGTTTTACTATTATATGCATTGGAGAAGGACTTTTTGCATTGATGTAATTAGGAGTTATATTGGCTTCATGTATTTGCATGTCCAGTGTCTTCTCCAGGTTTGGGAAGTTCTCAGCTATTATTTCTTTGAACAAGCTCTCCATTCCTTTCTCCCTCCCTTCTCCCTCTGGGATACCTATAATCCTACATTACTTTTCCTAATTGAGTTGGATGATACTCAAAGAATTTCTTCATTTTAAAAAAAATCTTAGTTTTCTCTCCTCCTTCACCTGAAGCTTTTCTAGGTTTCTATCTTTGAGGTCATTAATTCTCTGCTCCATAAAGGTCTACCCTATTTTTTATGATTTTGACATTATTTTTATCTCATTAATTGTGTTCTTCATATCCAGAATTTCTGTTTGGTTTTTTGTTTTTAGGGCTTCAATCTCTTTGGTGGAGTATTGCTTCTGTTCATTAATTTTATTCCTGAGCTCATTGAACCATCTTTCTGAGTTTTCTTGTAACTCATTGAGTTTCTTTATGACAGCTCTTTTGAATCCTCTGTCAGTTAGATTGTAATCTTCTGTGACTTCAGGTTTGGTTTCTGGAGACTTGTCGTTTTCCTTCTGCTTTGCAGTATTACTGTAGTTCTTCATGGTGTCTGATGCATTGATCCTCTGCTGGCACATTTGTGGTAGTAATCACCTTTTCTTACTTGGGCGCAGCTTTGTTTACTTTGGTTCTGGTCTCCTGGGTCTCATGTTCCTCCACTGACTCTCCATGGGCTCAGATGCTTCTGTTCCCTGCACCACCTGCACTGCTGTTCCTGAGTTGTCTTGGGGTGCTGGTTGCACCACTGGCAGAAGTGCTGGGTTCATGATGTCACCATCACTGGTAGGGGCAGGGGGACCTGGGGACTGTATACAGCCCTCACTGTTGGAGCTGGTGTTGGTGTGGCCACCACTGGGTGCTGGGTCACCAGTTCTGCTGTGATTCTTGTTGGTTTTGGTTGCAGATTCCCCCTGCCACCACTGGGGTGGGGAAGGAGCTGTTTTATCTGTTCCCGCCCTGTCTGCTGGTAGCTGTGCTCATCAGCCACTCTGCCTTTGTGGAGGCCAGGCTGCAGTCACTTAGGGGGTGCCTTTGTGCAGGCTAGGCCACTGTGCTTGGCAGGGGTGGTGGTGCTTGCATGGGTAGAGCTGCCACTCAGGCAGGGTGCCTTCATGAGCGCTGAGCCACTGCCAGTCAAAGGAGAGTGTTCTCATGGGCGAGGCTGCTGAGGCTCCTGGGAGCTGGGCGACCACTGCTCCACAAGCATTCATGAGGGGGCCGAGGTTGCCCCCACCTCCACTCACAGTAGCGCTGGCTGTTGTGTGAGAATCCACATCCTGGATCACTGTGGCCAGGGGTGAGAGGAGGCACTCCCTTAGTTCCATTGCTTCCTTGGGTCCAGTCCACCTACCTTCAGATGTACGACTGCAGGGATCTCTCAGGCAGCCTGTTGTGCTGTGTAGGGAATCCTGTGTTAGTTAATGGATGTCCATTTAGTTGTAGCTTAGAGGGGAGAGACAAAGGGAACAACTCACTCTGCCATGATGCTGACGTCTCCTTGATACTTTACTTTTTTCTTTTGAGGGAAGTGTAAGAGCACTGGGCCATGAAGGGAGCGTAAATTGCTTTGCTGTGGAGGTTCTGACAGAAATCTATCTTCTCCAAATGGCACCTTAGCCTTCCTGAAGGCAGTGAGCATCCCGAAGGTTATGAGTGCACTGACATCCACAGGGAATAGCTCAGCAGTTACTGAACACTGACTAACTAGGGCATGGAGGATATTAAGGAATATATACATGTTCCTGAACATGCGAAGCTTACACTTTATTTGGGAAGATAAGATATTTACATAATAAAAGTAATTTTTAATTTATTTTTTATTTTTTTATTTTTTAAAGATTTTTTTTTTCCTTCTTCTCCCCAAAGCCCCCCAGGCTTATATATTGTTGTATATTCTTAGTTGTGGGTCCTTCTAGTAGTGGCATGTGGGATGCCGCCTCAGCGTGGCTTGATGAGTGGTGCCACATCCGCGCCCAGGATTCGAACCGACGAAACACTGAGCCGCCTGCAGCGGAGCATGCAAACTTAACCACTCGGCCACGGGGCTGGCCCTGAAAGTAATTTTTTATTAATGACATGGTGCAACAGAGAAGGGCAGACACCCCAGTTGGTATCAGTTAATTCCCAAGTAGGTGGTATATGTAATAAGTGTACCTGAGAAGCAGGTGTCTCAGTAGCTGGCAGTTTATATGCACAGGAAATATAGTGGGAGCTGAGCTTGGTAAGATTCATTTGGGCATAAGGGCAGGGGAAAGGATGAGAGCAGAGGAACTGAAACAGCTGAAGGTTGGTGTGTTTGCAGTGCATGCTGCAGGAACAGGAGGGGTGTTGTTCATGAAGAGTAGTGCACATGAGGCTGGAATGAAATGTTGAACCTGAGTGTGGAGAGGGAATTGACTTCCAGGTTCAGGAGCTTAGACAGGATCTTGGTAGGTAGCAGAGTACAATGGTTACATGCTTGACTCTAGAGGGAGAGCCCTGAGTTCAATCCTGACTCAGCCCTTCAGTTGTAACCTCTTGGACAAGTCGTTGAATCTCTCTGTGCTTCAGTTCTCCGCACACAAGGAGTGTATAATAACAGTTCCTACCTTATAGGGTTGTTATGAGGATGAAATGACTGGAACCTATGAAGTGCCTACAGCAGTGCATGGCACCCAACAAGTGCAACGTAGCATGTTTGAATTTTCTGTTGGAAGACTTTGAATACGCATAAATGATTTTAAGTCTTGAAAACTGTCTTATCCAATAAATGCTTTGTATTCACCATTGCCTCCTTAGATTTCACTAAAGAGCTAATATCTTCTTTCCTAATTAAGGAATATATTAGAATATCTCTACACTCAGGGCTCTCTGTGTATCTAAACAACTTGAAAGATTCATGTCACACTGAAATCTTACTCCATGACTGTGATTACATGGTTAATCTTCAGGCAAATTTAGTGAGAGAAGCGTTAAAAAAAGTGGGAGTAGTTACCCCAAAACAGAAGGAAGATGATTTACTTTCACTAACAAAAGCAATCAGCTCATTTAAACCTAAAGCCTATTCTGCAAAGAGAACATCCAAACTTTTACATGTAATCCTAGAAGATTATGACAGGAATCTTTCTAGTAAAAATAGAAGGATGAAAATAGCTTACAGGTTTATATGATGTTCCAAGTCAACTGTGAATAAATTACACTTTTATTAATAGGGGGCAACAAAATATTACTAATTCTTTCTAGGTTAACTGTAATCCCATGATGGAAGGTAAATGATTAGCTAATGTACCTCCCTTGGTGGACTTTTTATTGATCTAAATCTTTATATTCTTTTCTAATCTCATCAAACAGAAAATGCGATTGTACGGTAGGCTTTCTGAGCATTGACAATTGTTTGTCTGCACACTCAAGCTGAAGACAAACTGACCATACTCCATTTGAAGGTTTCAGATGTCATGGGTAGTAAAAGAATCTGATACACTGCCCAAGGAAGAGAACCACTCTGGTTAAGTAATAGCTGGGACAGAGGTAAGAAATCACATGGCCTAGCTCAAATTTCACCTCCTTGGTGATGTTTTCTTCATCTCTCTCCCATTTATGCTCTCTTAGGATTTTGAATACATTTCTTTTACAATATTTGTACCATTGTCCTAAAATTATTTTTAGTTATATTGCTTCCTTCACTTCCTTCACACTATACTGAGTTTCTTGAGGTGAGGTGACCTATTTTTTTTTAACCTAGTACATTTCTTGATCCTAATAGACTCTCCATATTGTGTGGCATGACTGATTAAGTAAATTAATAAGTTGTAGGGAAGGACTCATCATATAAGCTTGGACTGGATTTCTTCCATTTTCCTCTCCAAACTCTTCTCTACCCTTCCGCCTTTGTGGATGATCTGGATCAACAGGCACTCTTGACCTCTACCTTCTGACTGGTTTCAGCCAATGGGTACCATAGGCAGGAGATCAGAGGAAGGAAACAAAGTGAAATCACGGGTTGGGTTCCCTGCTTCCCTCCAGTCGAGGGCTTCTTGCAACCCTTAATTCAAGACCTTTGCTCCACACAGCCATGCTCTCCAGCTTCCAGTGATCACGCTCTCTCATGACCTGTCAGGCTCCCTGTCATTATGAGCCTCGGGGTCCTGCACCATGCCTTTTGGTCTCCCTGTTTCCTGCTCTTACCTTTATAAAGTTCATTGAGCTCTTCTCAAATTACCAGTTGAGATGTGCCATCCCTTTCATGCAGCAACCCAGTTCCTGCAGGGAGCCTGACAAAGAAAGAGAACCTGACAGTGAGGGACATGGTGACTGAGAACAGGCAGAAGTGTAGGCACAAATATGACGTTCCGCTCAAGTCCCGAAGAAGGACAATGACTGAGCTGGGATGCAGCCTTCTTCCAGTATTTTCTTCCCTCTCAAAACTGCTATCCATTTCACTTACGATGTGGAAAACTCTTACTATTTTGTCGAAGAACACTACTGGAACTTGCTTATTTTATGGCTGAGTTTTAGATTCATTTTATGCTTCCTCACGAAAGTACTTACTCTTTCCTCGTGGTAATTATCAGATTCACAGAGAACAAAGGCAAAGGAATTTAGTAAAGATGGAATCGGTGAAATCTGAAGTCTTCTTGGGTGTGTGCAGACATGGATGTAAGTCACGTTCTTACAAAATATGAGAATAATTTTTACAATCTGAAAGTAGCGTTTTCATGATAAGCAAATAAACAAACCTGATAATCTTCCTAAAACCCATGATTCTCATGGGTAAAAGTCCAGACAACAGTTTCATCCCAAGGAGTCAGAACATAAGGTGTTGGTTTATTCAGGAATTCCATAGGACCACATATTAAAAGTTAATATTAGTGAATACCTATTAAGCACTTGCTATGTGCCAGGCACTGGCCTACTCCGTCACTTCATCCTCACAACACCCTAGGAGGGGCTCCTCATTGCACAGAAGTGGAAGCTGAGAGGCTTGAAGGTATCTACAGCAAGATTATGTGGAAAAGGTGAGATTTCAGATGTGCAGGAGTATCTTGCTGCAAACTGCCCTCACTGCTCTGCTCTCCTGCTGCCACCTTCCTGGATGCTGCATGTGAGAGGTTCTGATGTCCCATCTACCGCACGGAACCCTGAGAGTCAGAGGGGGGAATGACCACTGTGCGCTCCAACCAGTGCAAGGTAGAGGTAGAGATGAAGTGCGAACAAACCTCTTTTATTAAAACTGATCATTAATGAATAAGAACACTGCTCACTACATCTCTAATAATAAAAGCAACACTAATGATAGAAGAAAATAACATTTATCAAATGCTTGTGCTTGGCACTGTACTTTACCTGTGTTGTCGCAATGAATCCTTAAAACAACCCAGGGAAATAGAGATTGCCACACCCATTTCAGAAAGGACAATTGATTGAGTCACATGCCTAGATCATTCAACTGGTAGATGGTGGGACTGGAGTTCCAAGGCAGCCCTCCTTGTCCCGCTCCCCTGCTCCCCCCACTGCCTCTTAGTTGACAGCTAAACTGATGAGGGGCAGTAAAGCTTCAATCAATCTGAATCCTGAATAGATTCCTAAGGCTGGGATAGACACCTCGAGTTCTGCTTCCCCTCCCTGTGCAGGAGGGCATTTAGACTATGTTCAAAATGTGTTTTAAGCTTTGAGATAAGATCTTATGAATTTCAAGTATATTTCCTAGTGAAAATAGAACCAAAGCCATCGCTAAATGAGCCTTCTTCTCCCGTTATGTGGTTGTCACTGTCTGTCACTGCTATCGCCCACCACCCTCTTCACCACACCGTCATCTTTGCCATGTCCCCTCTTACCACTTCCATTCAACGCTGTCCTGGAGGTTCTAGCCAGGGCAATTAAGCAATCAAATGAAATTAAAGACATCCAGATTGGAAAGGAAGTAAAACAGCCTCTGTTTATAGATGACAGGATCTTTTACATAGAAAATCATAAGGAATCTACCAAAAGATATTAGAACTAATAAACGAGTTCAGCAGATCTGCAGGATATAGGATCAATATACAAAAATCTATTGTATTTATATACACTAGCAATGAACAATCCAAAAATGAAAGAAAACAATTCAATTTACAGTAGCATCAAAAATAATAAAATGCTTGGAATAAATTTAACAAAAAAAGTGCAAAACTTATACTCTGAAAATTACAAAACATTGTTGAAAGAAATTAAAGAAGATTTAAGTAAGTCGAAAGATGCCCCACATTCATGGATCAGGAGATTTAATATTAAGATGGCAATATTCCTCAAACTGACACAGGTTCAACACACTCTCTATTAGAATCCCAGCTGGCTTTGAAAAAATTGACAAGCTGATCCTAAAATTCATATGGAAACTCAAAGGACTCAGAATAGCCAAAACAATCTTGAAAAAGAACAAAGTAGGTGAACTCACATTTCCCAACTTCAAAACTTACTAAAAAGCAACAGTAATCAAGACACTGTGGTACTGGCAAAAAGATAGATATATAGATTAATGGAACAGAACTGAAAATCCAGAAATATTTTTCAACCTTAAAAAAGAATGAAGTACTGATACATGCTACAACATGGATAAACTTTGAAAATGTAATGCTAAGTGAAAAAAAGGCAGTCACAAAAGACCACATATTATATGATTCCATTTAGATGAGTAAATCTATAGAGACAGAAAGTAGATTTGTGATTGCCTTGGAGTGGGAGCTGAGGAGATTGGGGGTAACAGCTAAAGGATACGGGTTTCTTTTTGGAATGATGAAACGTGCCAAAATAGGTTGTAGTGATAGCTGTATAATTTTGTGAATATGCCATATTTGTATATAATATAAAAATTGAATTCTGTACTATAAATAGGTGAATTGTATGACATGTGAATTATATCTCAATAAAGCTGCTATCAAAAAAATGCATATTTGTTATTGCACATTCAGACCTGCCTCGAATGATGAAGTACCCTTCATGGCGGAAGGGACAGTTGGCAAAAGAAAAAATAGAGGTCTACGAGTGGACGAGGAACTCTGATAGTGTCAGAGAAAAACACACAAGAACCACAGAGAAAGGGCACTGACTCCCAGAACTCTGTAACACAGCTTCAAGCCTTGTAGCTGCTGTCCCACGTTTGTCACTTTCATCACTACTGTCTATATTCTTTTAGTGGCAAGTTTTTAAAACCAAAACGATCTGGAAAATGTAGTCTAGTGGATTGAGAGAGCACGTTCTGGGGCGAGATGGCTTATGCTTGAATCCTAGTTTACCGTTTTCTCACTGAGAAAACGTCTTCTGTGGGGTAAGGTAAACGTCTTTTGTGTCCCAGTTTCTCTATGTATAGTTGTGCTGTCCAGTTCAGTAACCACCAGGCACATGTGGCTGTTGAACATTTGAAATGGGACTAACTCCAAAGGAGATGTGCTCTCTATGCAAATTATGTCACATTTCAAAGACCTAATCCTCCCCCTAAATAAAATATCCCATTAATCCTTTTATATTAATTACATGTTGATATGATAATACTTTGGATATATAGGGTTAAAATATATTATTAAATTTCATTTTACCTGTTTCTTTTTATTTTTTTAATAAGGCTACTAGAAATTTAAAAGTACTTATGTGGCTTACGTTATATTTCTATTGGACCGTGCTGATCTAGAACATGGAAATAATAAGGCTGCCTGTTAAATACAGTTATTGTGAGAATTAAATGATTTAAGACATGTAAAGTCTTTAAAAATACCTGGCCCATAATAAGCACTAAATAAATGTTAGATTAAAAATATTTTGGAGGTGATCAGGTTCAGAGAAGCAGAGGGCAACTTGTCACAGGCAGGACACCAACGAGAGACAGGGAACGGCAGTAGCACTTCACAGAGGAAAAGCTGCAGGCTCAACCCTTAAGGTTTGCAGGAAGAAGCCGGCTGGGCAGAGAACCGCATCAGAGGGCTGTGTAGCCCCCAGACAGACATCTTAGCGGAGGGCAAAACCATCTGGACACTGAGGTTTGAACCAGTGAAGTGGTCAGAACTAGAGGATAGCAAGCGAGGCTTACAGTTACATTTCTGGCTCCAATATGTCACTTCAAAATGTGGACTATCACTCAATTCCTCTTAAATTTCCAATTTATCTAGAAAGAGGTTGATGTTTGTTCTGTGCTTCAGGTTTCTTGTTTCTTTGGAGCATGTTAGACTTGCTAAGTACTATCCATTCTCCAAATGTGTGGCTGTGTTTGACTCTGCCAGGCAGATGAGCTGTTGGGAAGCGGCACAGCACTAACGTCCAGGACACCGCAGCCATCACTCTTAAGTAAATCATCATTTTCCATTTCACAGAAGCAGCTGTGATTTGTTGAACATGACACGGCTGAGGTTCCTTAGCCCATGAAATCTTCAGCTTAGTGCCCTCACTCACCTTGCTTTTGCTGCAGCATGAGTGTCTTTATAGAGGGCATCCTCCAGGGTCAATGCCACCACCAATGACACAGCGCCCCCACCTTTAGTTTTTGATTTTTTTCTCTTTTCTCAGTAATGTAACAATAATGGTATCAGTCCCCTCCTTTATGAAAACTGGGCTTAGAAGCTTGTTTTCAAGTTGACAGGTCCTTAAGTGGTTCTGAGTATTAAAAATGAGGGCGATTTTCAGTGGCCCATTTTTCAAAAGGCTCTGACCTCCTATTAGAGAATCTAGCCCGTACTATAGAGCCAGATTTATTTGTGTATGTGTCTTGGCTCAGAAAGTGGCAAGAACAGAGAAATACGGTGTTTGCAGTAATGAAAGACAAAAGTAATTCGATAAGATTTACACATATTTATTTCATCACACATCATTCTAAATGGACAACCAATGGCAGGCTAGCTAAGCTTCCACTGTGTGTGTGTGTTTAATGGAAAAATGAGCACCTGTTATCGGTTTTGGGTTTAACACTATAAACACATGTATCTGTTTGATTAATAAATATTTGAAAATGTTTAACATGGCTCTTTTAATTTATACAAATAAAGACAATCTTTCCTTGATTTCATATTTTAGAAGTCCAAATCTATTAGTTTCTCAAAGCAACATTCTCTTTGGCTGAAATTCTCTCAGCTATTCTGGCTTTTGTATGATTGTAGTCAAACAGATTAGAATTTCCACCACAAAACAATAGAATGAAAGGTAAAATGATGAATATATGAAGACATCCCTTATAAAGGACAGTGTCAAAAAGACACAGCACAAAAAAAATCAAATGGAGCTTCTGAAATTAATGTCTCTGATTCTTATGTGCTAAGCTCACTATTTTTGTAGGGCAGAAGGCAGAGGACTGAATGCTTTCTTTTAGCAATCTAACTCTGTGGTCTGCAGAAAGATGCGATGGTATGTTCTAATTCTGCGCACCTTCTATCTCAATGCTTAGTAAAACTAACAATAGAAGAGATAAATATTAATTCTTGAAGTTGGCTGACAAAAGGCTTTAAAAAGTCTTGTCCCCTGCTCCTACCCTCCCAAAAAAGAAGAAAAAAAGGTCTTTTTTTTCCTGATTGGGCAACATGTTTGGTAGAAACAATCCACATTTAAGGTTCTATCAAGGGCTTCATACGCACTGATTGAAAATTGCTGAAACAAAATTGGGTTCTTGTGAGTATGGCATGTTTTGCTTTGTTTTTTCATAAACAATAGTTTCTTCTTAGGGCAGAATGATTCTCACTGTATCAAATGGGATCCGAGAGAGGTACCCGAAAACTAGGATCGTTGCTAAAAGTGTCACGTACGTTGGCTCAAAATTGACACCGTAGGGAGTATACTGAATAGGCCCAAATTTAACTATTTGAGGTTTTTTACAGCTTTTTACAAAAATCTTAAATACAGGTAAATATGTAAACACTGTGCTCTCAGAGAGCAAGTACTCCGGCATGTCACATTGTATCCCTTCTGGGGAAACAGGTTCAAGCCAACAGCACCCATCAGTTCAAAACCAACTGTTGGAATTACTCTCAGGTTGAGGGGCAAACACCGCCTTGCACATCTCAGAGTTCTCTTGGTGGAGCGGGAATTCAGATCCTGCCACCAGCCTTTCTTTTCTTCGCCGAGAGATATAACCTCTGCCTGTGGACAGCCTTTCATACTTTGTCTCAAATTGCCTGCATAACAACAACAACAATAACAAAGTCACACACACATTGAAGCCACCTCACACCCCTCAGAGCCAAATGACTGAGAGTACATTGAAGCTTCCTCTCAAAGCAACCTGAGAAGGGGCCTGAGCGCCAGACTCCCAGCTCTCACTCCCGTGAGTCAGGCGATTTGTTTCTTCCCCTTTCTTTTCACACCAACAGACTCACTGTATGCTTCAAATGGCTGGGAATGGGAATCCTGCCATACATTTTTCTGCAATGAAGGACTAAATTCCTTTCAGCCTTTTGGAGATGCTGTTAAGCTTTGCAGGCCTTGCTATGTCTCTCACCCCACATTCCAGGAGCCCCACCTTGGGAGCACTCCCCTTTTGAGTAAGTAGCAAGTCCAACTGGACTTAAGCTGAGAATGCTGACAGGGAAACATTCCCAGAGCTCTGGCCCGAGTGAAATGTAGAACCAGTTAGCCATGTGCTTCGGTTGGTGGTCACTGCATTTTGATTTTCTATATTGCATTCATGGAGGTTTATTCTGGACACGAGTTATTACAAGCTAGCAACTGCTTAATATTCTGATTATAATCCACTACCTTTTATTCTGTAAAAACATAACCTACACATATTTGTACTTACATCATTTTGCATTCCTTAGCTGGATCATGAAAGGTCAATCAAATAGAGAAGGTGCTCAGCTCTGGCCTACTTATGAAGAGTGAGATGTAGGCTATGGCTTCATGGTTAGTGGTACGTGTCAAGGAGGCCTCCATAACCAACAGAAGAGTCAGTGCTACGGAGACCCAAGCATGTGACTTCCACGTGACAGCATTGTTACAAATATGGCCTCAAGATTCAAAGGACACAGTGTGAATGAGAAGCTCTAGAGCGGAAGAGGTGTCGAGAAAGTTATATGGACAATTACATGTATATTTGGTTTTGAAGACACTAAAAGTTCTGCTGAAAGCGTTTTTTTTTTTTAAATTCAAAATCTCAAACTCTCAAGCTTGAGCCAAAACTTAAACAAGGTCAAAATGCTGTTGTATGGATTACCTAAAAATTGTGACTTCACTTGGGCTCTTAAGCCACGGTAAACGATTGCTAGGTGTTTTGTTTTGAACTTTCTGTCCAGGAGACAATTGTGAAGATAGCCAATAATATATATGCATCCGTGGGGCCGGCCCCGTGGCCCAGTGGTTAAGTTTGCGCGCTCCACTTCAGCGGCCCAGGATTTCGCTGGTTTGGATCCTGGGTGCAGACATGGCACCACTCGTCAGGCCACGCTGAGGCGACGTCCCACATGCCGCAACTAGAAGGACCCCAACTAAAATATACAACTATATGCTGGGGGGATTTGGGGATAAAAAGCAGAGGAAAAAAGAAAAAGATTGGCAACAGTCAATAGCTTAGGTGCCAATCTTAAAAAAATATATTTATATATATATGCATCCAGTACTTTGCTGAAACTACATGGCAACTCTTATAGTAAATCAAATCCTTTTGTTTCCTTGAAGAATTACTTCTGGATTAGAACATGATATTATCTTCAGAATCAAATAAACTGGTTAGTCACTACAGTTTCTTGGTATTCTAGAAACTGACTCTTTTTTCAGACTTATCAATTATTCTTTTACTCATTTAAAGAAAATTCATGTTTCACTGGGTTTTTACCATTTTCTTTTAATTTCTGAAACCAAATGCTCAAACTGAGTGCAAGGTCCTAGTGAACTGGGGACGGCCCTGGAACATTCCATGAGCACAGCTTCTTACCTGAACGGTGCTCCATCCTTGTCCATCTGCATGCAAACTAAGAATGGGTACTGAGAAAACTGTACTGTGGAGATAAACTCCATGGCTGCTTCTGTTTCTGCACTGACTTCCAGGCCAGCTTTCACAAAAGAAGAGTCCACGGTGATGTCACCAGTTATTACCAGAGCCACCCTAAGGATTTGGGTAAAAAAATCTGTTAAGGTCACATTTAACTGAGCTCAACTAACAGCTATAGTTTCACAGGGTCTGAACTTGTGATGCTGATGACTATAAGGAAACACTTAAGGGACCAATATGTGACCTGTGTGTACTTAGAGTTCTGTTGGGAGCCAGGGCCTGAGTAGTCCCTGGGATTGGGTGGGAAGGTTTGTCCTTGCCCTGAGCCCACCCCTAGCCTTCAGTCCTAGATGTGCGAGTGAAATGTCTATCAGGTACTACTGTTTGCGATGGCCATACCAAGGGCCAAGGTGAAAACATGCCTGGAAAGTTGTCCTCTTAGGAAGTCAGAAATACCTGAGTTATCTTAAAACAAAGTCTAAATTCACCAAGAAGACAGCTGACGTTTATAATAATTTTCTTGGTAACTAGCTCTCTCTTGGTTTTTATGTAACTATTTCAATTCCATTTCATTACTTTCTCCAAAGGGTCTCTAGAGACATAAGTCTATGGTTGCCAAGCTCTTTGAGGAAATACTGTGTCACAAAGAACCATTCCCACAGTGGGGCATGTAAAATGGGTGTCCAGGAAGGATAGATATGGTGGGTTCTCCAATAATCCCCCAGAGGACTGGACAGAGATGGAATTGACTAGGGAATGTGGCTTGGATGAATGAAGAGGAAAAACGATCCCAGTAGAAGGTTTACCTCTAGGACCAGTCTCATTTATTTGTAGACCTTAAGTGAATTTGTGGGAAATACTCCCACAGTTAAATCAGAGTTGTATGTCCACGATTTTTGGTAGGGGTACTACTTTTTGTTGTGAAACGTTAGAGGCCCTGCTGCTGCTGTTGTCAGTGGAAAAGTAGGTCAGAGGCGGTATTGTTTAAACCCCCAAATCCCTGAACACACCTTCCAACATCTTACACTCAACAAAGCCTTATGAGATGGTCTTTAAATTGAACAAATGAAAAAGTGAAGCTAGATTGGCTACAGTGTGGATACTGGTAGATTCTTAGGGATACTGTGTCCTTTTCAAAAATCGAAACTCTTTTTGTTCTTGCTGTTGTTGATTTCTTCCTGCAAAGAATTCAATTCAGTTTAATTTGGGGAAAGGTCTATCTAGAAAATCCTTCAGAAAGAGGAGAAAGATGACTGATTCAGTGGGAAGCCCTAAATTATATTGCTGATCCCTCTGATGGTCTGCTCCATTTCTCACCCTTTGGTTCCTTTACTAACACTGTGGGTCACCTCTCACATTAAATGTGCCACCTTTTGATTGTTCTCAATTCCTTCATCTACAGTTTAAAATAAATCAAAAATTTAATTTTATCACTTCTATCTACTTCTGTCCCACCATATTTTTAAATACCAAAAAAAGGCAAAGATTAATCGCATTTTCCATTTTTTTTTATTCAATTCTATAATAAACAGAAGAAAAATTCTTTTGATGAACACACTGGCTCAGAGATATTATTTTATGTTCAAAGTAAAACATTTCACTTTGAGCTGATAGGTAGATTAGAAAAAACTAAAGGAGCTGAGAACATTTTGTTTAGAAAAATGGATGCTAACAAAAAACTCAGGGACTCCTCATGCTTAAGATTTAGATTCTACTCAAAAGTGATCAGCTTTTTATCTTTCTCCACTGAAGACAGCAAAAGAAAAGATTTCAAATCCCAACAAGAGGGATAAGCTAAAAAGTTTACTTCAAAGTAAAATTTCCTGGCAGCACTGTCAACACTGAAGTGGAGCCCAAGAGAAGCGAACTCCTCAAACGTGCGGCGTGCCGTCGACGGGCGTTTTCAAAAGCAAGAAGCTTCTTGGCTGAGTCGTTTTAGGTACTGACTTTCTCACAAGCAGCTATGGAAAGAATGACTTCTCATGGTTACTTCCTACTCTGTGATTTAATGGTTACAAATAGAAAGCATAGATTCTGAAAAGTCAGAGAATTAAACAATTCCAAAACCATATCTCGGTGGTTCTTTGCATAGAATATTATATGTATGCTTACCGATTGCTCACCCGAGTTTTAGACTCACGATACCACAGACTAAACTCCATTGCCCCTGAAATATCAATGGCGAGACCACCCTGGACCTCCATATTGGCCTTTAGTCCAGATTGCAACTGAAGCTCCTAGAAACGAAAATATACATAGTAGTTATAATAAAAATAAGCACAATTTAGCCAACCCATTTCCAAAGGCACATTCAACCTCCTGCTGGACATAATACCATCTGAGTTGTGTTAATGTTGGAGTATTTCCCTAGGCTTGGAAACACATTATTCTAATCTTGATCACTAGAAGTAGACTGCTGGTTTGTTAGATTAGTCAACTAAAATACTAGAGAAGTGAAGCACGAATTGAGAAGGGTGTTTTCTTTCAATCATTCCCTCATTTTGGTAGAGGCAAAGTTTCTCAAAGTGTGGTCCCCTGAGAAACAACATCAGCATACTGGGAACTTGGTAGAAATGCAAGTCCCATACCTACTGAATTAGAAACTCTGAGGGTAGGGCCCAGCAATCTGGTGGATTTTTTTATTTTTATTTTTTTTTGGTGAGGAAGATTGGCCCTTAGCTAACATCTGTTGCCAATCTTCCTCTTTTTGCTTGAGGAAGATTGTTGCTGAAGTAACATCTGTGCCAATCTTCCTCTATTTTGTATGTGGGATGCTGCTACAGCACAGCTTGATGAGCAGTGTGTAGGTCTACACCTGGGATATGAACCAGCAAACCCCAGGCCGTGGAAGTGGAGCACATGAACTTAACCATTATGCCACTGGGCTGGCCCCCAGCAATCTGTGTTTTAATAAGCCCTCATGTGCTTCTGATGCACCTAAATTTGAGAGCCACCAGCCTGGGGAAAATGAGGGCATCTCCATCAGAAATCCAGGCATGGCTTTGCGGTTGGGTGAGGGGTTGAGCTAGATGATCTCTTGAGGTCCTTCAGCACTTCTCTAGCTATGTGCCGTGTCAAATATAGACAACTGCATCCTGCTGGCAACTGAAAGGCAGGATAAAAACTGCTGGTGCCCTATGCAAGTTCCAGGAACTGCCTAATCAAGCTAGGAAAGGAAGGCAAGGCAATTTAACTAAGCCTTAATACCTGCTGTTTGACAACTGGAATATCAAATTAACAAACAAGTCCAGCATGAACTCAACAGCATGTTCCAGAGACGGCACTCATTTGTAAACACAGTCCATCCTGAGAAATTTTGTAGTTGTCTGAAACCCATTGTTTTGTGCCGTTTGCCCACCTTTAGCCCTCAAGTCTTGCATTTTCTATGTATGTTAGGGAGGGTAATGTTGGCTGAAAACATCTTCAGTTGGATTGCAATCAGATTGCCTGGGGACAGTGTCGAAAATGATAAACGTCCTGGGAAAAAGGCTCAGTATCATTAATTTTGATCTCTCTCCACGATCTTAGGTTCATGGCAAGCGGCAGCATGACTAAATTCTTTCTGTAACTGCCTTGCTCAGACCAAACAAGCTGTGCTTTCACCGACTCAAATGCCTTGATCTCCTTTTCTAGAAAGGATCACGTTGATCTCCCTGAATTCTTTCCACGTCCTAAAAATTGTGGCAGGAAATCTCATTCAAAGGACTTGCTTACCAACCAGGCATTCTAGAGAAATCTGATTGTGGCATGAAGCTACTTTCAATCTCAAAGACGCTTGGCTGAAAGCGTGAGACTCTCGACACAGAGCTCAGGACACATAGGAGAGAGCCCTAAGGATACTCACAGCTACATTCAGTCTAGAACAAAATAGGATGTGGTAGGATGCAGGGGTTGTCTAAAGTATCATAACTAATATAAAGGAATACAAATTATCCTGAAAAAACTACAATAATCCTGCCCAAATTTTAAGCTGTGCCTATGAACTGGAGAACCAAGATACCAGAGTTCTGCATGCGCACTGTAGCTGTGATTGCTGCCAAATGAATGCTGCTGTGTGTCCTGCCTCAGAGGTGTTTCTTTCTTTGGGTCTTCTCCTCTCTTCCCAATGCAAAAATTATCATCTTGTTAAGTTCATCCAACCCACAAAAGGTCTACGATGTG
Organism: Equus quagga; assembly: GCF_021613505.1. Lineage (NCBI taxonomy): Eukaryota > Metazoa > Chordata > Mammalia > Perissodactyla > Equidae > Equus > Equus quagga. The sequence goes on from NC_060269.1 coordinate 76,031,906, forward strand.
GACTTTGGCCTTCCTGCTGACCATATATTAGATGGATGTCAAAACACACCAAGTGCCATGGAAAAGAACATTTCCTGGCTATTAGACAACGTGCCTCTTACGGAGAGAGAACATTTCCACTGCAGTGCGGATTTGAGGAGTGCCTTGGCTTTCTGGGAAGATTCCATTTCTCCCGTGCAAAGGGATCATGGAAGAACTCTTACATGCCACCACAGAGGAATTTGCTTGGACCCCCATAACAGGCCCAACCACTGACCCCTGTAGAAAGACAAACCATTCTTTCTTTGTGAGAGGGACTAAAGCACATAGTGCAGTGGTTCTTGCTTGTGAGGGTATAAAATAAGCGGAACTAACAGTTTTGAGCACCCACTGTGTCCCTACTGTGTCTACATTTGGTGTCTCATTTCATTCTTATACTAATCTTCCATGCTAGGCATTATATCTGAAGATTGACAAGAAAAATCAGGCTTGGTGGCCACGCATGGAGCCAGAATGAATACTCAGACTGTCTCTAGGGTGGAGACCTTTCTACTCTCAGACATGGCTAGCACGAACTCAGAGCTCTTGGTTGTCTCCTGGTGTGCAGGAAGCCTGTTCTCAGAAATATCGCGAAAAAGAGCCTAGGCTTGGTCCTTGTTTGACCCAGAGTGCATGTGTGTTTAAACTTTTGACTGTGAACTACAGGAACACGATCCTGGAGCTTTGTATTTGTAGCTAATGTGGCTCCTTGGATCCTTGACCTTTGCTCCCAAAGGTGTTTCTTACCAAAGGTGTTCAGACACCAATACTTTGACAACTCATCCCATTGCTTCCATTCGGGAAAATATGTTCTTTGCTAGATAAAAAAGGATCCCCCTAATAAGCTGACTTTAGCAGACATCTTTCTCTGAAGAGTAATCCAATTAGCCGAAAAAAGAGAGAGAGTGAGCACAGAGTAATTCCATCTGCCCTGGTGGCTGTGACAGGCTGCCCACTGCCAAAATTTCCTTCAAAGTCAGCACTTGACCTAGAGTGGTATGTGCCTCTGAAGCTGGGGTGGCATTACTGGAGTGCTCTGCAGAGCCAGGGTGCCTCACACAGCTTCTCTGTATAGTAAGCCCGGATCTGCCAAATACTCCACTCTGAAATACAGACACTGGGTTATGTTTAATAGCAACAGGACCATCTTTTTCTTAGAATATCCCTTAGGTGCTCTTGTTCAATGAATAGAAAAACCTTACAAGATAATCTAGATCAGGAGCTGATAAATTACGGTCTGCAGGCAAATCTGGCCCCTCGCTGTTTTTGCAAATAAAATGTTGTTGGAACACTGGCGTCCTCCTTTGTTAATGTATTACTGATAGCTGTTTTCACTCTACAATGGCACAGTTGAATAGTTGCAACAGAGACCACGTGTCCCACAAAGCCTAAGGTATTTACTTTCTACTCTTTACATAAAAAGTTTGCTGACCCTGATGTAGGTTACTACCTATGTTTGCATCAAGCTTTACACCCGATTCAGACCATCAGGCATTGTTGAAGGGTAGCTGAGCACAGACTGATGGTGCTGAACTGCTATTATTCCTGTGTCCTAGAATATGGACCACTCCCTCAGCACTCTTAGGCCTTCTTTAGAGATTCGTTCACTAAGAACGCATCTCCCCAGAGCCAACACTGCAATGGAAATGTGCAGTGTAAAATTCTCATATGGTCTGAGAACTTTTCTCACGTGTGTCCTTGAGGATTGAGGGACATGACAGCCACTGTTGGTTGCCCTTCTTCTCTTCATTCATATTAACGGAAACACAGTTTCATTCAGAGCGACAAGGCATCCATTGAAAAACCATATTTACCAGCCTGCCCTGCAGCTAGAGACATCATATGACACAGTTTTGGTCAATAACAAAAGGGCTTCCTTTTGTAGATGCTTAACTTTTACAGGAAGAGATAGAGATTCCAGGACAGTTCTTTAAAAAGAGTCAGACTCTGCTGCCCCTTCCCTTCCTCCTTCCTGGAATGAGTCGATAGTGCTGGCAGTGTAGCCATCAGCTGATAATCACGAGGGGACAAGCATGGGGGACAAGCCACAAGTAAAGATGACTGAGCTGAGGGAAGAAGAGCTTGGATCCTGATAATATCTTAGGGTTTCCATAACGACCCTGGACTAGCTACTTCCAAATATTGGTTACATGGTAAAAATTGAACTATTTGGTTAAGCCACTCTAAATCGGCTTTTTGTTACAGACGGCATTGTGAACTGATGTGAGGGATAATAAAGATGGGGAATTGACATTTAGTTCTAACTGACAATGTTTTGGAGGAGTTTTAGTAAAATTTAACATTTAAGCTCTCTCCCAGGTCTTAAAATCTATGATTTCACAACCAGAATCCAACAAATGAGAATCCTCAAATCATCCGGCAAAGAGCGAAGATGGTAAAAACTTTGGCTCATCTGTTTTAAATGCCTCACTTTATGCTAGTCCTCCCTTATCCGTGGGGGATATTTTCTAAGACCCCTAGTGGATGCCTGAAACCATGGATAGGACCAAATCCAATATGTACTATGTTTTTCCTGTACATATATGATGACCATATACCTATGATAAAGTTGAATTCGTAAATTAGGCACAGTAAGAGATTAACAACAGTAACTAGTAACAAAATAGAACAATTATAACAACATACTGTAATAAAAGTTACGTGAATGTGGTCTCTCTCTAAATATCTCCTTGCACTGTGCTCACCCTTCTTCCTGTGATGGTGTGAGATGGCACAGTGCCTGCGTGATGGGAGGAATGAGGTGAATGATGCAGGCATTGTGACCTAGTTTTATTTTCTGGACTGCGGTTGACCATGGGTAACTGAAACTGTGGAAAGCAAACCACAAATAAGGGAGTCATACTGTATTAGTAAGAAATCCTGTGTAAAGCTATTAAGCAACTGCCCAAGAGCACATAGAAAGTAAGTAGTGGAGGCAGAACTCAGACCTAGGCGATTGCTCATAAAGTTATTAAACCACAAAAGCGAACTTCCCAGGCAAATACTATTGTCTATAAATTTTAATCCAATCTCCTTGAGTATTTTCAATATCGTAAGGATGATCTGAAGAATGCAGTTCAAGTGAGTGAAAGTACTCCTATTCTCTGATAATGAATGAACCTTTGTAAGATTCTGTGAACACGAGAATTTTGAGTAAAGAGTCTCCATGAAACACGTAGTTGGTGTCAGTGGTTGTTTGTGGCTCTACTAACTTGGCAGGGTCAAGACGATGCGCTCTCTGGATCTTCATCATAGCTGTCATGATAAATGTCATCGGTGACTTAGGAAGCCATGCAGTTCAGTGCCTGCCTTCAGAATAAATATCATCTATGCCCTCGTGCCCAGGAAAACCACGTGAAGAGGTAGTGCCACCTCTGCTCTGTTGTATCCTAGGTTATTTTCTCCATAAGTTCTCATTTCTGTTAGCATAAGTATTTTCTCTTTTTTTCTTTCAGTTTTATTGAATTGACATTATATTATATTATATTGAGTATTTTCTCTTTCGCCTTAACAGTGAGAAGTCTGAATCAGCTAATAAAGGCAAACACACACACACACACACAATCACACACACACAAACCCTGCTTACCTACAGCAAAGGAGAAAAGGAGAAAGGGCACCAATAGCAAGAGGACCGAATGCTTAGAATGTGAGCTCCAAGGTGAGTGGAACTTGGTCTTGTATCCTCCAAGCATAGAGCACGTTGAAACTGTGCCTGGCACACTTTAGAGATTCAACAAATCCTTGCAGAATGAATGAATTACCTGGGAATGGTCTATTAGCAGAATAAGTCCTTTCACCACACTGATTGGGTCACTGGATGTTGTCAGCATTTTGGACATCAAATCACTGTATCCATTGAAAAAAGTGACAGGTCTGAGCTGAACATCAAAGAGGATGGCTGACATGCCGGCGTAGGAGTCAAGGTTCTCCTCCCCCTCGTCAGGAGTGGCTGCAATTAAGGCCTCCAGTCCTTGCGCTTCAATGACTACCTGGGGAAAAATGGATACATCAGTTATGATGTGAGCTCCCCGCCTTTATGTAAGTGATGGTGAGCCTTCTGAGCTATGGGTAGAATTTTCCTAGGGGTCAAAAGTTCAGGGGCCAGCCCTGTGGCACAGTGGTTAAGTTCACATGCTCCACCTCAGCGGCTCAAGATCGCAGGTTTAGATCCCTGTTGTGGACGTAGCACTGCGTGTCAAGCCACGCTGTGGCAGCATCCCACATAAAACAGAGGAAGATTGGCGCAGATGTTAGCTCAGCGACAATCTTCCTTAAGCAAAAAGAGGAAGATTGGCAACAGATGTTAGCTCAGGGCCAATCTTCCTCACAAAAAAATAAATGAAATAAAATTCAAATATCTGCAGTAGCTAGGTAATAAATAAATAAATAGACAAAAACGAAAAACAACTCTATGCCTGAATATAAGGTGAGCTAGTTTTCTTCACTTAATCCTCACAGCCACCCTCTGAGGTACATATAGCTTTATCCATTTTGCAGATAAGGCAAAAAAAACCCTGCTCAAATGGCAGAGGTAGGATTCAAACCCCTTCTGTCTGACTACAAAGGCCATGAGCTTTTGACTTTATGATATTGTCCGAAAGACTCTCAGTCTCTCCAGGACTGTCATACATAATGGATTGGCTATCTTGTAGAGCCCCTAAAAGGAGAGGGAGAGGTGTTGGGACAGTCGACCTAAGGCTTCTGCTGTGAGAGGGTGTGGAACTCTCTACGCCATGACTCACACCTTTCCATGCCAAATTTTTCTCTCTAGCTAAAAGAAAGCTGTTGATCGCCATGAAGAGGGCTCATACCCTGAGCTCTACCATACATAGGAATCCTACACATTCTCTGTGCTCCATACCCAGCCCCTTGACCACTGGGTGCTTGGCATTTCACAGTGCATATCAGAAGACAGATGGTGATTCCTCAGGACAGAAGGGCACAGTATTCTCAGCAGAGTCCTCTCATGGGGTGTGGTAATATAATATTGATATGAACTCACGTATATAGCACTGGATCATTTTTAAAGCTTAAATGAACTTATTTAGAAGGTCATAATTTGATAGGCATGAAAACTAAAAGGAAAGTATGTTTCATAATTAGGAAACCTTTATAGATTGTCACCAAATTTTAGATAAAACCAAAGGGATGGAAATCAGCCAGTTGTCAAAAGCTGATACTTTATTCTTTTCTCTCCTATCAGTATTGAAAAATATAGAACGACTCTTTAGAAAGCCATATTCTATTATGAAAGTTTTTATTATGGGGAATCAATCTCTTCATAGAAACATCCAGAGAAAGGAAAATATATTCCAGAACTAATATATGATTATAAGAAATATATCTGTGAATAAAAATAAAATATTTTTTAAAACTTTTGTGAGAAATACTGGCATGATTTCAATTTTGTGAATATGTATACCTTTGAAATGGCAAATGGAGGTTTGGCAAGTCCAGTGAACCAAAATACTTAGGTTTCAAGTTCGTGTTTGAAACTCTCTCTGGGATTATGAACCATACCGCCTCCTGCAGATGACGGAGTCACGAGCAACTTATGGCAGAAGCCACCGCTCAGTTCTGCATTCTACAGTGTTACCATCAGTGCATATTTTATTCTACCTCAGACTAATTTCTTACGTACTTTATTAAGCAAAATTAATGGAAAAAGAGTTACCTGGCTGCTGTGAAGATGAGCCTTCCCAGTGTACTGAAAGATATTCAGGTTACTTCTCCTTAGAATGCCAGAACCAGAGTAAAGGATGTCAAGGCTGTAAGTAGATGCCGAATGGGGACTACCTAGTGACAAAAAACCCTGCAATTTAATAACAGTTCCAGCATCATCCAAGCTGGGGAAGGGCATGGAGGGAGAACCCCTTTTTGGGTTACGTACGTTCCATGTAGCCAGTATAGGCAGAAGAAGATCCAGTTTTGGAGAAACGGTCATAATTATGAGCAACCATGTCCTTCAGAACTCGACGGACCATTTTGCTGCAACACGTAAAAGGAAGAAGCTGCACATTCATTGTAATGGCTATTTCCCAAGTCAGATTTGGAAAGAAATCAAACCCTCAGTGGAAAAAAGAGGTGGCCAAATTTTCCTCCTGCCGCTCCAAGACTGGAGAGGTGCCAGCTGAAGCCCCAGCTTTGGGATTAGGGCTTTCCCGTCCATTCCTCACATACGTAAAATTCAGTTTGGTATCAAAATGACAGCAAGGTGTGGATGCCTGGCTATGAGATGGCTTAAAATGACTGATGGACATACCTCAGGAGTGGACGACATACGATCTTTGAATCACCATGGTTCTATTGTTCAATAGTATAATGATATATAACAGTCAAGTTTCCAAGAATTTCTTCTATTTCCAATTAAAAAGACATGTCAGTAACCACTGTCTCCTCTAAAGGAAGTCTTAGGCCTTACCCCATGTTCTGTCTTGCCTATCTATCTAAATAGTGTTGTGATCTTTCCAGTCCCGACTACTTAACACTAATCATATCAGTAAGAATAAAATTGTGACAACACAGCAAAAAGTATTAAAATAATCAGCTATAGACATCTGGATCTAGAACTGAGGTAGAAAATGATTGAGAGGAGGGAATGGTAACCTTACAGGTTTTCCCCATAATACTACTAGTTTACAAGATTTTAGCCTGGAGAAGAAAAGATGAGAAAGGTCAAGATAGTTGTCCTCAACTATTCAAAGGGCCTGCATGTGGAGGAATGATTAGACCTGCTCTGCTTTACTCCAGGGATAAAACCAGGGCCAAGGGGAAGATTTCAGTTATACAAAGAAGCAATGGTGCGAGTTTCTGAAAAATGACCCAAGTTCCTCAGAGGAGGTGAGCCTCCTGCCACTGGAGAGGTACAAGCAGAGTCTGGATTCCACTTGCCAGGAGACTAGACCTGCACACTGGAGAGACACACCAAGCAAGCTGGCCTTTCCCGTCCCTCCAACTCTAGCATCTTTGTTCTCAGAATCTGACCTGCAGTGTTTGCGATGCTTCCTCACCTTTCCCAGGCTGCTCTCTACCCCACTGCCTCCCCTTCATTGTCCCTAAATCACTAAATTCACCAGACAAGGGCACCAAACACACCCAGGGTCTCCTCCACAGAGTGCCTTAAAAGCAGACCAAGACGCAGAAGTCCACTCTGTCCCCCAGGAGTCCCTGGCTTCTTTCTCCCTCACTCATCTGCTCCATCCTTCTTCCTTATTGTCCTGCTTTCCCTTCCACTCACTCCCTCCTGTTTCTTCTTCCTTCAGTCTTCTTACTCCTTATTTTCTTTCCTTCAATATTTTACTGATTTTTAAAAAAATGTCCTTTATCTATTTTCCACCCTCGCCAATGTCTGTTTTCCTTTTCAGCTGGGAATGCTCAAATTGGATCTTTCCTGGGGATGGTGCTCCGCACGTACTCAGCAGGGGAACTAGACATTCCCTCTATGGCTCTCTGATTTCAGTGAGGGGTGTAGAGAGCTCGGGGGGCCGCTGTGAAGAGAGGCGTCCATGAATTCAGGAGAAGAGACGTGGAAACGGGAAGGAAGATGAATCCAGTAAGCGCGCAACACAGTCTGCTGCTCCCACGCCTCACACCTTGCTAGTCCTGAAACATGGGCCATGTCTAAGGTTTTAAACTTAAACGGTGAATTAATTTTGGTCTGTGATAAATGAGGTATCAAAGATCCCTAACATTTGGAAAGTCAAGGTCAAAGACTGTTTGGTGAGAACTTACATCATTTTGTTGTGCTATTTGTAAAAATAGTCCTATTAAAAATGTAGTTGAATTTGAAAACATTACAAACATTTGGCAATATATATTCACGAGGCTGAACGGGAGACTTAGAGTAAAAATCACACCCAGAGTTCCAAATCATAGTGCCAAAGCGAAGTTCTTTTATCTGGCCCACCGAATAGTTCTCATGTGGGAAATTCGGCAAACTCTTTGGTTTTATGCAACATAGCCCAGCATAATGACCACAACCATTATTAACAGCCACACGTGTACCACCCCAATATACAAATAAGCTTGACTAAGCAGAGACAGGAGCACAGTATCATACCTTGCAGGCATTTCAAAACGTAGGATGTCTTGAACAATGGAGAGCATGTATTTATTCATTTCTTTGGGAAGCTCCCCAATAGACAGCAGGATGTTTTTCACTTCCATGTAGGATGGATTGCTATTTAAAATGACAGCAGCTGCCGCAGTGCGCACGGTCTTCTCATGAACTTTACGATTCTGGTGGTATATCCTGTTTAAAGTCTTCTTCACCTGTTCAGAAGATGTTCAAGCTTAGCTGGTGCACATCTAGATTTTTAAAATTGATACTGTGGCAGGAATAGTTAGTGCTCTTAAAAAGGCACATGCATCCCTACATTTCTCAGGTTTTTTTGCAGTTAGGGCGGGGCCGTAATTCTGGCTGATGGACCGTGAGCAGAATCGCTGTGGTAACTTCTGGGCTGAGGCAGTTGGAAGCTGGCGTGCCTTCTCCCTCTCTTCTACTCCTGTGGTGAACTTAGGGCCACATTTCCCCTTACTTACAGCAGGTAGAGCACAAATGAGAAATAAACTTTTGATAAGCTGAGATTTGGAGGCACGTTTGCTATTGTAGCAAATTTTTAGGTGTTACCGAACTAATTTAGATTTTTAAAGATACTACTGCTATGTGCAGTGGGGCTCTGGGGAGAGAGAGCTAGACGAACTGACATTTCCTTACAATGAAGTACCTCAGAATCTTCCCTTCTTTTTTTTTTTTTTTTTTGATGAATAGACTTCATTTTTTAGAGCTATTTTAAGTTCACAGAAAAATCGAGCTGAAAGTACAGAGAGCTGTGTACTCTCTGTGCCCATCTCCCCTCCTCCAACACACACACACAACTCCCCCTCTGTCAACAGCCCGCACCGCAGTGCTACATTCCTTATATATGATGAACCTATATTGACACATCATTATCACCCAAAGTTCATAGGTTACATTAGGGGGCTTTTTTTTTTCTTTAAAAAAACAGTAACACCAAAGAAAATTTGCAAAAATAATTGCATTTTGTGGTGACAAATAATTTTGTTGGTCACTGGCATTGCCTAACAATAATGTGGTGTGTGGGGTTCTGTACCAAGCACTTATAAATATTTCTTTCATTTCTCCTTCCCTCTGCCGTTTGCTATCTCCCTAAATGTTGGCCTGGTTCTCAGGTCTATGGGAGCTAAACAACTCTCCTGAGCACAAACAGCTAGGAAGGGACGGAGCCAGAATTCATGCAGGGGTCTGTCTGTCTCAAAAGCCCGTCACACTGCAGCCTACCAACTTTGACACAAAACTGGTGACAAAGCGCCTAGCTGCAAACCGGAAACACCATTCTCAGCAGACGGTTTATCTTGAGGTTTACAAACATTCTCTGCCCTAACAAAAAGTTAATTTAGCCAGCTTCCTGAAAATGTAGCTGTAGGAACCAACACAGTAAGACTTAACCCCAGATATTTCACAACGTCGAAAAGTTTCACAGCATCTTAAAACTTACAGAAGTAAAGATATTTCTGACAAGATTTGTTTCTTACAATAAGAGAACGTGCCTCAATATTTATGCCTCAGGGTACAGAACATCATCTATTCAAAATGTGAGGCTGCTTCAGAGTAGCCTTCAACTCAATTTAAGAGTTATTCTTAAACAAGAAAGAGATTGTTAGTATTGGAAAAAACAGGCTGACAGCATTTGACTCATGTTTAGGCATATTTTCTTCCTTTTGTGAAGGTTGGGAACATTCTCGGGGAGTTTACCTCAGCAGTTATGAAAGGGACATCGAATCTCTGGAGAGTGCTGGTAGCAAGGTGGCTGACAGGGCCTTCCCCCGCCTCGGCGTACTTCAGAAGGAGAGGGATGCCTTCTGGGAGCAGGGCGTTCTTCAGCGCCAGCAGGTACATCATGGTGTCTTCTTTTTTCTCTGCTTTTTCAAGTCCTCTCAGGATTAACTTCTTGGCTTCTACCACAGCCTAAAAAATCACAGACTTCCTCAGACGTATGCCCAACCGTTCATTACACAAGGCTTGAGCAAGACTGGCTTCACTTCTGCGTCCAAGAAAACAACCTCAAGCTTTAGAAAGCTTTGCATTGCTTGCCTGGCTGAGGCACACAATGAAAATGAACAAGTAAAGCTTGGTAAGGGTGTGGTGTGTTTTTAAAAAATACATGCATTAAAATATTCTTAAGAAGTGATGAGTATAATTAATAATGGACATATTTACTTTTGAAGACATTCTGAACGTATAAAGTCACTTTTAAAATTCCCTTGTAATTGATTGTTCGTGAAACTGCCCATTCATTGAATTTCTAAAGCAACAATTAGATGGCACCTACGTGGTGCCACATGCTTTCTCTTAAGTAACAATTTGGTGAAACTGCTTAGAAATCCACCACAAGGCCTCATCCTAAATGTTTAAAAAGTGCTTGTTTCCATCTGACTCCAAATTTGCTTAATGCTGCCACACGGTTCAAAAAATATTTCTTGACTGTGGCGTGTATTTTGCTAGGTACTTTTCAAATATGTTCTTTAATCAGAAAAGGCCTTTTTCCGGGCCTAGAAAAAATGGAATTGAGTACAAGTTAACAATTTAATGGAAAAGCAAATTAGAAATAGGGCGTCTGGGTTCTGGTCCTTGCCACTACATGCGTTTTAGGGGCTTCAGTTTCATCTTTAAAATAAAGATTCCTAAGATCTAATTCATCTACTGAATTTGTCAAACTCTGAAATTAGGCTGCAAATACACACACATACAAACACACACATGTGGGGGAGAGAGAGAGAGTTGAGGAATGTGGGGAGATATACAAGGCCCCCAAACAGACAGAAAGATGCTAAACTTCATGTGTAATTACAGAAATGCCATTTCGCAGCTATCAGAATGATACAAAAATTCAAAAGTTTGATAACATGCTTTGTTATGGAGGCTGTGGGAAATAGGTGTTCTCATCCGTTGCTGGTGGAAGCATAAAACTGTACAATTTCTGTGGAAGATAATATGGCAAAAGCTAAAAAATCTGAATTTTGATCCAGCAACCCTAGCTCTGAAGTTACATCTCCAACCATAAGAAAAAATGTACCTAAGATTATTCATTTCAGCATTGTTTGTAATAGCAAAATAGTGGACACCACCTAATGATCATACAGAGGAGATGTGAATGAACTGTGGTACACAGACAGATGGAGCCTAGGCAGTTGTGAGAAGGAATGAGGAAGATCTCTGTGAACCAGGATGGGGGGATTTCCAGGGCATAGTGTTAAGTGGAAAAGATAAGATACAAGAGAGTCTATATAGAATGTTATGGCTTGTGCAAGAAAAAAGAAGTAAGAATATGTGTGTACGTCTGCTCACTGTGCAAAAAGAAACACAGAACAGAGAAATCAAACACCAATGACACTGCTTCCAGAGAGGAGGTAGGTGCGAATGGGTGGAAGGGGCCGGGAAGGGAAGGAGACCTCTTCGAGAATGTTCTCAGAATGGCATTTTGACTTTTGAACCATGTTAATAGTTCATATATTCAAGAAATAAAATTAAAATCAAGGATGGAAGATTGCTAAAATTGAATTCAAACAGAAATGAATGAACTTAAGCATATATCAAACTGATAACATAACTAAACAGAAAAGAAAAAGAATCCAAGAGACTTTCGAACATAGAACTCTGTACACATTTCCTGAGATATATTCTAAGGAAAAAAGGAACTGTGACGAAGTCTTGACCTTTATTTAGTCAGTTTATCTTTTGAAGTGATGTTGGTGTACCAATTCCAAAACTATGTTGTGTGTGTTCCAGGACTGAGCAAATGAATCAATATATTGATGTTCTTGAAAACCAGTGTTTTCTCTGTGGGAGAAGGAAGATGTAGCTATGGAGTGGGGAAAGGAGAGGAAGAACCTTGTCATATCGGATTGGAAGTAAAGGCAGCACTATGAACTCATCATATAATAAATACAAAAATATGCGTTTGTCCATGGTTAGAGCCTAGATGCAACGGCACTCAAGTAACGAGAAATAAAAGCATTTACGAGTAAAACATTGGATGTCAGATGTCTGCAACTCACTGTCAAGTGGCTCAACCAAAATAAAATAAAATGAAAGAAAACAGAATTAGTTCATGGAAATATGGCAACATGTAAACAATTGGCAAATATAGATGAAGGGTATACAAATGTTCATGGAATTGTACTATTCTTACAACTTTTCTGTAGGTTTGAATTTTTTCAAATATGAATTTGAGGAAAAAAGAAATTAGGATGCAGGAGGACAAAATTTAAGTAGAAAACAAATAGAAAAAAGAAGTAGGGGGCTTAGCACTCTGTGAACTTGTCTAGTTGCCATTCAGACTGTCACAGGGCAGTAGCTTTCATGCTAGTAATTGCTGAAAAGCTATAGCACTCAATAGGATGGCAGGTACCTTTGGGGTAGTATAAGTATTGTCCCAATAGACAACTTAAATTTGTACTTAGAATACATCTTTTTCTTTCTATCTTTCTTTCTTTTTTTTTTTTTTTTTGGTGAGGCAGATTGGCCTTGACCTAACATCTGTGCCAATCTTCCTCTTTTTGCTTGAGGAAGATTGTCCCTGAGCTAACATCTGTGCCAATCATTCTCCATTTTGTATGTGGGACGCTGCCATAGCATGTCTTGATGAGCCTTAAGTCTGCACCCCAGATCTAAATCCGTGAACCCCAGGCCACTGAAGTGGAGTGTGTGAACTTAACCACTATGTTACTGGGCCAGCCCCTACATCTTTTTCTTTCTATTCATATGTCTTTGATTTGGGCAAAAGATAGATTATATAGCAGAAAGTTGAAAAGAAAATGTGCATTTACTACAATCCATCTAATGGCCAACTCTAATTATCTTCAAAGATGCATCTTTTAAAAGTTGCTCAAACACATTAACAAAATTGAATGACGGTGATAGTGGATAGTTTACAGCTACCTACAAGGTAACTTTAAAGATGTGATGAGAACTAGGTTGTTCCATTATCAGTAGAACTTTAACTTTCCTTCTCATGCACGTTCTTTTCTCTCCCAAGGCTCCATCCACTCTCTATTTCTGACCCTGACTCCGATTCTGGGCTGCAGATAGGTGTGGCCATCTGCCTATTGGACAACTCAACTTGGTGGCCCAAAGGATTTCAAACTTAACACGGCCAAAATAAATTAACAATTCTACCCTCTTCCCACCCCCAAACCAGGTTCTACAAACTTTGCTTAAGCGGTTGACATCACCATACATCTAGTATCCTAAACTGGAAGCTTCAAGTCAGCTAGACTCTTACTTCTTTCTCATTCCCCACATCCCTTCACTGACTAAATACTATTAACTCTATTTCTTAAATGGCTCTTAAATCAGTCTCCTCCTTCACCCTACTGACCCTACATTAATCCAGAGCTTTAATAATTCATGCCCAGGTTGTTGCAAACGTTTCCAATCAGACCTCACTGGCTGTAACCCAGCCAACACCCAGGCCATATACCATTTTGCTTCTTTCTAAATAGAAAATCTGAGCGCGTCATCCACCTGCCTAAAAACCACATTGTTCTCCCTTCTCTCTGTGTACTGAAGGCCAGACTCCTTAGCTTTTTACTAATAAAGATTCAGCCTACTTTCTTCTCTCTTCCCCTTTTCTGCATCGCCCCTCTCACTTATCTGCCTTACAAACATATGTATTTTGTGTTCCAGCCCCACAGAATTTCTCACTGTTCCCAAGCATACTAGGCCCATTTTGACTTTGGGCTTTTTCACACATTGTTGCATTTCTCCTAGAATGTCCTCCATTCCATAGTTCTATCTCTTCACCTAAGAAGCTCTTCTAGACTAAACTCAAATATTACTGTGTTCATGAAAACTTCCCCCCAAACAGAATAGTTTGCTACATCTCTGCATTCTCAGAGCGTTCTGTTTATATTTCAATATTATTATTTATCTGTTTGCAGTTGATAAACTAGGAGTTCTCTGAGGATGGCAGAATATTTTGTGCATCTTTTCATTACAGGATTAGCATCACGCCTAGCACAGTGTAAACGTTCATTAAATACTGCTGGATGGATGTTTCTATATGTGAGTTTTCTCTTTAGCCAAGAGGTTTGATATCTGATTGCTGAAGTAAACCAGCTACTCAACAATTGTGGAAATTGAAAAACATAAGAAGTCATAACTCTTTGATGTCATAAAAATTATGCAAATTTGATTTCTGCCAGAACTTAATAAGCTGATACTCAAGCATTTTCAATGCCATTATTCTTAGTGATCTTTTTCATAGTTTATGTTCTAGTTATGAGTTCCCTCTCTGGGAATTATTTGGTTTCAAGAATGTTCTCTCTCTTGTTTTTAATAGCAAGCACTCAGCAAAATAATATAGTGATGTCTTTTGGAAATAGAAGAAAAATACTGACTGGAAGCTGGTTGTATAATAAATGTGGACAGAAAAAAGACTATGTTTTTACATATTCACCATCTTTAATCTATTTTCATTATAGAAAGATGGACTGTGTTGGATATTAATCCATCTGGATTTTCCACATTTAGTTATGCTTATGGAGGGCTTTGTTTTATTTTAGTGAGAAAGATGTTAAAACTGATAGTCCATTCAGGCAAGTGGGGAAGTTTTGAGCAAATGAAATAAAAAATAAAATATAAAGTTCTAAGTAATTAGAAGTAAGTAAATTCCCACCATTAAAACTCAAAGCTGCGAACCACACTTATGATAGATAAAGTCCTGTTCTAGGAGGTAGCCCTAGAGGCTGCTATTTTTCTAAAAACAAGAACTATACCACACACACCATTCAAAGCTGATACATAGTGGGCAGGCAATAGATATTGATGGGGGTTAACGGACTATGTGCTTTTTAGCAAGTACTTATTGAACATTTTCCATGTACCAGGCACCATTTTAACAATTGGTGTTGAACAAAGATCCATTTCTTCAAGGAGCTTACATTTCAGTGAAAGACAGAAATAATAAACATAATAACTGAATTATAAAGTATGTTACATGGCGATAATTGCTATGTAAACAGGGAAAATAAAGAACGGTAAGGGGATTAGGGGCGCCAGTGGTGGGCAGCACGGTGAGTAGGACGTAGGATGGTCTGTGACTGTACATATAACACCTGAGATTGGATTCACACTTACTTTGAGTTTGCAGTCTTCATTCTGACACAGCTTCCTGACGAGGGCCCCAATGACGATCATGACAGTTTCTCTGATGTCATTGCTCCCAAAGGAACCTTTGAACTTACTCTGTTAGCCAAACAGGGATAAAATGACTTACCAAAACATTTAAACATTTCCATGGGACATTTTTAGTTAAGAGACAAAGTAACCAATGCCTGAAGAAAATGTTTTTATGTTCCTAGATTGCAAACTCAGAATTTTGCTTTGAGGACACTTAGACATTCATTGTCTAGCTTTGAATTGAAGAGTGAATAGAATATCCCCTGTCCAGACATTCTTAACATCAGTCTGTGAACTCCCTAGAGGTTTATGGATTGAGTTCACTGGATCAGTGAACCAAGAAAACGGTATGTAAAATTTTATGTATGGGTGAAAAGGGGTTTCATTGCTTTTATCAGATTCTCAAATGAGCCCATTTTCCAAAAAGATGATGAACTATTCCACTAGATCATAAGGGGATAAGTGCACTTTTTATTTTTAAATTTTGGACCTAAAAGAAGTCTAGCTTTTGTTTCAAATAATTTTTTTTTTTTTTTTTTGCTCAGGAAGATTTGCCCTCATCTAACACCTACTGCCAATCTTCCTCTTTCTGTATGTGAGCCACTGCTACAGCATGGCCACTGAGAGACGAGTGGCGTAGGTCCACACCCAGGAACCAAACCCGGGCCACCGAAGCAGAGCACACCGAACTCCACTACGCCACCAGAGCTAGCCCCCAAATTTTTAAATATCAGAAGAATTGTATCTGTTCAGTGTACTGTGTATTAAATACAATGAAGATTTTTGAAATCAAAATAAATCTTTTAAAATCAACTTTTGAAGCATAACCAAGACTTCCATCCAAAATTTTGTCCCGTCACATTACACAATAGGTAAACACAATCTTTAAATTTCCATATAGTTTATGTTATTTAGAAGAATTGCGAAGAGGACATTATGTGAAATAATTTACTATACAGTTAACGATTAATGGATAAAAAGAGAGTCCAATAGAATTTGAATATAAATAAACGGAAGGCTCTAGTTTCAGCCCTCACTCTGATCTAGCAACTTCCCTTTACTGCTTAGATTCTTAGGAGGTTTTCAGCTGCTGAGAGCGTTTATTTTCCCAGTGTTCATTAACTCACAATGAGGGTTCTCAGGAGTTCTTCACTGGGATGGGAGGCAAATCCACAGGCATAGAGAAATCTCTCCTGGAGGATAATGCTACTGTCACTTTTGAAATCCAAAAAGTCCAAAATGGCATCTAATGAGTCTGGAGTCTGAGCAGAGGTGACGGCATCCACCAGCTGAGGTCTACAAAAAGGCACAGTGATGGATATCAATGTTTAGGGTGCTTAAGAAATTACTTAAAATCTCTACCATTCACAGACTTTCCATTGGTTTGAGTTTCCTAAGGAAGTGAAATTTTTTTATTTGAACAAAAGAAAAATGAATGACTTTCTTAAAAATACCTCTACATTTTATTTTAATTCTCTCCTTTAAATTCAGTGTATACTCAGAGTACACAAACTAATTTTACTATATTAGCTAAGCCAAATGTAATTTGGAGAACTGTAAACAAAACTTATATAAATAAATTATAAATTAGGTTCAAATTCTTTTCTACATGGGTAATACATAAAAGCCATAGTCCCCAAAATTGGTTCTCTTTCTCTAATTAGTTTTGCAAATATACACACTTCCCAAATGCCTAATTTAACTCAGGTAGGATTATTTAATAGAAAGATAGAAAATTCTTTTAACTTTAATTTGTACCCAAAGGAGAAGTTTCGCCATTTTTTTTTTTTTAAAAAGGACCATGGTATAGTTCAACTACAATAATTATGTATGGACAGACAGGAAATCCCATAGGAAAGTTCTAATTGCATATTCTAGTCTAATGGAATCTTTGATTGGTTGAGTCTGGGATGGTAAAATTTCTGAAACTAGTTGTCATACTAATAAACACATTATGTATGTAAATATTATATTCTATATCCATATAAGCACACCATATATGTGGTTAGTCCTTTACACTTTACAAAAATGATAGACTTGCATGATATCATTTTGATCCTAACAAAAATCTAGGGAATAAAGCAAAAACTGAGAGATAATACTTATTAAGTGCCTATTATGTAAGCACTGCATTCGACAGTTTAGGCGGACAACGTCTCTTTTGCTTTAATTTCTTCATCTATAAAATGGGGCTAAAAATAGCAGTTACCTTATGATTGTTGAAAGGATTAAACTACGTAATCTTTGAAAAACACTTAGAATAGTTCTTGGCACATGTTAAGCGATCAATAAATATGTGCTATTATTAACACAATCACCTCATTTAATCCACTGAACACCTCTGCCAGTTTAATACTAATTTTCCCCCTTACATATGAGGAAACAGACTCAGGGAGATTGAGTCATTTGTTTGCATCCTGTAACCGGTAAGTGTACAGCTGGGATTCGAACTCAGGTTTTTCTAACTCAGGAGTCCGTGATCTTTTAATCACATCAGTGTTTCCCAAAGTGTTTTCCATGCAACTCTAGTACTACAAAATGCTTTAAGAAAAGGGATTCTCAAGGTCATGTAAGTTTAGAAAATGTTTATGGAAACATCTATAATATTATCTGATTAAAGATGCTGAAAATTTCTGCAGCAAAGAGAATTATTTGACTTAGTTTTATGCAGTGTTTTTCAAACTCAGTGGCCTACAGAATCCTTTTGTTTTGGCATACTTGTTAATATTCTGCGAATTACAGGATACACACAATAGACACTTTGGGAAAGGTTACATTCCACCACCCTGCCTTTCACCATCCTACAGTAAATAGAGGAAATTATTCTCTGAACTTTACAGATGTTGCAAGTGAGGCTCAGAGAGGCTTAATGCAAATGACTTGATTAAAGGTTATACGCCATTGGAAGTAAGAATTTAAAACTACGTCTTCTGATTTTAGTTCATCCTAGTATCCTTTCTACTACACTATGCTACGTGTGTCAAATATGATACAATATTTTCAAAATAATCTGATTTAGAAAATACATCAAATACATGAAGTCATCCAGATCATTGCCACCTTAAGATTTTTAGGATACAAATAAGGTTAAGGTCTAGTTTTATATCTATTCTAAATCAATAGCTAATTTTTGCTCTTTCTTGTCAGTATTTTTGTGTTTGATATAAAGACAAATCACCCTAAGAACACATCTTAAAGTTCTAGGATTAAAACAGGGTCTGAGAATTTATGAGTTTGTGAGAAAGCAACCAAGTATAGTTAGTCATATGGAATTCCTATCAATTTTTTTTAATATCCTCAAGGCAAGTAAATGACAAATACAATCAAGAATAAATAGACTTCTCAGAAAAAAAGCTAAATTCTTTTCTTGAAAATCTGAGTCCTTTGAACTCAGTGACTACTGCTGCCATGTGTCCGTGCAACTTGGCCAATTACCACTTTTGATCACGTTAATGGCCCGTTTCGAGTGTTTGTCAAATGAATCGAGCCATATTCTATATCACGAGGATAACAGGTAGCACACAGCTGAATTTGCACTTAGAAATTCTACATTACAGACAAAAAACTCTTGCAAAGTAAATTTGAGAATTAAGTCAACTATCTTTACTGTGCATGTACAATGAATCACACTTTCACCAAATATTCAAATAATGCACAGATTTCTTTTTCTAGATTCTTTTGGCTATTTACCTCAGTTCTCAATTTTCTACATAAAACATTGCCTCAATGGGATGATCATTGAATCTTTAATGAAATCATATTTTTCCATTGAAAAAGTCATACTCTTTTTTTGTTCTTATAATCAACTCTGAAATCTTTTCAAGTGTAAGTTAATAGTTCTGGGAACACAATTTCAAAAACCATGAGACCACACATGCACCATGGTGTCAAGATGGAGCCTGCCCTCCTCTATCTATGTACCAAGCTAGACCTGATTTAAACTCATAAATACTCAAAAAATGTTCATTCTGAGTCACTGCTAAAAACTTGTTACTGCATTTCTGACCAAGTAACTGTTAAATTACAGCATTGTGGCATAACTGTTGGATGAAAATGCAAAACAATGAAATAATTGATTTGGAGGTGGGGCAGGCAGTTGGTTAAAAAGGGGTCTTTCTTGCTTAACAAAAAAACAATAACCCAGAAATGCTTCCCTACAGACGACCCCACACGATGTTCAGTGAACTTACAGTACTTCCTTGTTTTCAGCCTTTAGGATTTGGAGGATCTCTTCTTTCTTCGCAGTCCTGAGGTGCTGAATGAAGGCCAGGAAGCTTCTGACAGCCTCAGCTTTGGAGAGGTTGTCAGGCTGCAGGTGTTTTCTGGTGAAATGCCAATGCTCTGAGAGCTGCAAAACATGGCGGCAGGCTCATACCCCATTCAGAATTCTGAACATCCACATTTACAAGGGATGTTCTCCCCAGAAAAAATTTTTTCCTCAGATCTGACAAGCAAAAGAAGCTTTTTACATCTTACCTCCTTATACCTGATTGCCCTGCTCAGAGGCACATATAGAGGCCTACCCAGCCTGGGGACGGTTCCTCCGTAGAAGGATCGTTTTTGTCTATTAGTATTTAGCTCAAAGGACCTTGGGCTTCGGGCATATACGTCATTCCATGGTTACACCAAGGGAATTATATCGGAGGCCAGGCTTTGACTACCATAGTGAAATTGCACAGAATATTAATTAATGGCATCGGAGGGGAACAATGATATTGGAGGGGGAAAGAATCAGAATTGCTGAAGAAAGGTGTCAGGTTTCTTGTTTACTGAAGTCTCACCGAAAATCCATCTTTGTATTAATTTGAGCTCCCTATTCTATCTCTTCACTTTATTGTTTGTATGAAAGCAATGTTTAACTATTACTGAGGTCTGAACTGTTCGTTACTCATATGTCAGAGTAGTATTTAGATAAAGGTAATTCTCATACACTCTATTGCTATTCTACTGTGGTTTTAAGAATAGTAAATAGTTCTAAATAATGACATCTTTTGGCTTTGAAATAAGCTAAAGAACTTATTTTTTGTAGTTGACCACATTTCCCCTAGTTGCAAAGAATGCATTAAATCCCATTAGTGACCTCCAACTCTCCAACTCTGTGGTAATCAGCATGCTACCAGTTTTTAATTTATTAACTCCTTCTAATAAGCGATATACACATATTTTTCTCTTTTTCACATCCTTTTGGTTATCTAATCTTAGGAGGATATTCCAAAGCAAAATTCCAGCTGTACTTAGCTAAAGATTTCCTGAGTCATTTCTAAGGGCAGAGAGCATATCAGTGTGAATTTAGATTTTTTTTCTCTAAAGCATTGCAATTGTGACATTATACTGAAGTTGGAAAAGCAGATTTCTCAGAGACATAAACCTTTCCTACAATAATGATGAAATAATTATCAAAAATCTTGGATGGCTCATGATGCTTAATAACTATGGGGGGAGAAATTAATAGTTCACAGCATGAAAAAGATCATTGGTTTTATTAGTCACCTTCCTAAACAATTTCCATCTCACGTGACATTAGAAAATTACACTGGAACATTAAATGATATATGGAAGAAAAAAACAAGTAAAAAATAAAATGAAGTTTGAGAATGATGATTTTCTGTTTCATTTTGGTTTTCCCTTAATTCAATTTTGATAAATTTGAGAAACTAGTAAGGAATTAGTGCCTTGTACTTTAAGCAAATTATGGTATTAGTTCTTGATCATTCTACTTCCCTGAACACCAATAAGACCCACGGGAAGAACATCTTCTGGTAGCTAAGAACAGAGCATGAAGCCAAGTGTTTGCTCTCTTGACAAGAGGTTAAGTATTATGAAATAATGGACCCGAAAGTCATTTCTGTGGCCATACATCACAACTGACTCATGCAATAAATGAAATTTCTCTTTGTTGTATTAAAAGTGTTGTAAGACAATTTGTACTTTGACTTGGGGACATGCTATCTCATTCTGGCTGTAACTATAGGGCAGTTTGGGGTATGGTACAGAAGTCTTCCCTAACTTAGGCAGAGAGCTTGTATCCTTTTTTAGTCCTCACAGCAATACTCAGAACACTGAGCTCAGTAAAACATTTCACCTGTGGACACATCACTACTAAGTGGTAGAACTTTCTGGATTCGGATCACTGTGCGCGCTCTTGACACCATATGCTTCCCCCTAACTTCATTGGGCCCTTATTCCTCCTGCATTCTAGGTGCCACTTTTAAAAAGCTGCCCTTACATCATAACATTCTTGATTCGAGATGAGTGGATGGTAGTTATTTTTAGTTATTGTTATATTATTATTCATCATTGCAGGTGCATATTGTTAAGCTACTGCCATTCTAACTCAGTAACGGCTGGTGGTTCTTTATCAATTTTCTTCATAGAATTAACTGAAGCTTCCAGTGGAGACAACAGGAAAATAAAAATTTTAAGGCATGATTATTCCCATATTTGGCCACACAATGCAGTTCTTCACACTTACAGAAAGGCATCCTTTGCATTTACTCTGGAAGACCTGTCCCACAATGGGAAGGGCCACATACTTGGAATCAACTGCTTTAATTATGGCTGCAACCTGCTTTCCAGGCTTCAGTCTCGGGCCTTCTTCAGTTGTCCTTAGCTCTAATTTCTGCCTGCATATAGAGGAAGAGAAATATCACATTAGCAGCCTTCTTTTAAGTGAACAAGCTACAGATTGCCATTCTTTTGGCAAATAGGATACTAATATATTCAAATTGTGTAAGTCCATGTCTTTCAAACTGCGGTATCTCCAGTGGTAACAAACCTCAAGATAATTATGAAATCTTTCTAGAGCAATAATTTTATTCAAAAATTTGAAAATGTAAGTCTGAATTTTCAAACTATTATGACAAGGTAATACAGGGGAAAAAATTTGCCTGGATGCTGAACAAGATATGCGATGTCACCTCTTTCAAATTTAGCCCGGCTTTCTGAAAACGATATCTTCAATACGACCATGTGTCACTTATTAACTAAGACAACTAGGAAATCTTATTTTCCAAAAATAGCCTCAATAATATTTTTCTCTGATATGCTCTTTTAGAACTTTGCCTGTCTCTCATCAGGAGGTAGTGTGTGCATCCCTTTTCTTGAAACTGGGCAGAACTCTGTGACTGCCCCGACTAATAGAGGACGGTGGAAGTGACACTATGTGACCTCTAAGGCTAAGTCATACATAGGAACTCAGCTCTCAGATGGCATGCTAGTAGTACAATTACCTGTGGAGACTTGAGCTGCCATGTAAGAGGTCTGGCTACCTGAAGCTGCCATGTTGAGAGGCATATGGAGATAAAGAGAGACGCATGAGGACCCGCAGTAGCTGAGTCTTCCCAGCCCAGGCACCAGATAGGTGAGGCAGCAACCTTTGAACGAGTGCAGCTCTAGGCAGTGACCGTTTGCTACTGCATAACAGATGCCAAGCAGGTCACGCCCAGCTGGGCCAAGGCAGGCCCCAGAATTATGAGAGAAAAAAAGAAAATGATTGTTCCTTTTTATACCGCTAAATCTGGGCTGGTTTGTTATACACCAACAGAAATCTGATGGACCCGATAAGCAATTAAAAATATTTAGTTTGTATGAAAACAGTATATATATAGTACAAAATAAACTGCAAAATTCTACTCCAGATGAGGCTTCAATAAAATTTCAAAGCATTTATAGTTTGAGGCACTTCTCCAAAGATTTTGCATCCATTCACCTCTGACGTTAGGGCTGCTTCGGAAGAAACATGTGCGAAGCAGTGGCATAAGGCCTATTACATTTAATGCTAGAAAATATTCGTTTCTGAATTAAAATCTAAAAATATCACCTACTCTTAGATTTAAAATTCCAGTTCTTAATCCTGTGAGATTTATTCTGACCAGAGAAATTTCCTCCAATTGAAGAAACAGGCTTGAATATTTGTGTTATAAATCACACCAAAAATTCTGTCACATTGCTTTACTATGGAACTTTTACGTGTTGCTTAACAACAGTAACAAAAAAACTCTGGAGGGGAAAACGTGCGAATGCCACTACTTTTTAACCTGAACATTAAGATCATTTGACAGAGAAATTAGAAAATGAACTAGAATGAATCAAATAGTTTGTCTTTTTAAAATTTAAATTCTATTCAATAAACAATTGATTTTTAATGAAATTCTATTGAAAAATAGAACTTTTATCACGTGCCATATTATTGTAGATGACGTGAAAAATAAAGATGAGCAAGATAAAATCACTGTTTTCAAGGAGCTCATAGTCAAAACGAGGGAGCACAATACACAGACACATACACACACACAAATATGTATATATACACTTGTTTAAAAGCCAAGTACAATGGTATATCAAATAATAGAAAAGAAAATAAAAATTCTCTCACTTTGATACTATTTTCCCTGAAATGGTTTGTAGACTGTTCAGCCCAAAAGCATGTGTCTCTTCTGCAAGCATAGCTACAACAAAGCTGTCTTCTATCTTATAGGTAGTGACAGATGTAGCTTTTGAAGTGACACCCAAGACCTAAATAAATAAATAAATATTTATAAAAGTCACAAGTAATCTGCTTTTTATCTTTGAATCAAGTCAAATAACAAACTCTCTTTTAATCTTCAAAAGAGCTGCCCCTTCACACCCTCCCCCCATACCCAAACTTATGATATATTATAACAAATCTATTCATTTGATATATATGAAACTACACCCCAAACTAAACATTTTAAATATTTCAAAACTATATCGTTACCTTATTTTTCTATTATTTTAAATTTAATCTCTACAAAATGCGATTGTTTGAATCCCTCAAAGAAAGTGATATCTATCATACCTGATTTGGGGTTGTAAATCCAGACCTCTCTATTTTGCATGAATCCAAGGCCTTAATTTTTGTCACTTTGTCTTGATGAGCCTGGTAAGTCACTTTACAATCCCCAGAGATATCTACCTAAGAAGAAAAGTAAAAATACAATGTTGGGATTCTTGTATAGACCATTTGAATCTTAGTGGGAAGTGGCTTGGAAATTGGGGTCCCTAATACACTGTTGGGAACTGCCTTTTGTCCAGGCTGACAAGATAGGAAGACAGGAGAACTCAGTGTTTCCTGCAGCATATAGACTCTTTTCTATCCTCTTTGGTTGAGTCTTTCTGGTGCCTTCTAATTGCCCCAAGAATAATAATAAAGGATTTCCTACTTCTCTTTAATATCTAATAAGAACTGGACAAACGGCTTGGTCATAACCAAAACCTCTGGGAGTTGACTTTTAATGCTGCATCTAGGCTATGTGTGTGTGTGCACATATTTTGACCAGCTGAATATAATGAGAAATTCTTAAAATCCTGTGGGATTAATTCAACTCATTATAAATGACATCAACAACTTGAGTGCAGGCAAATCTATCCCAATACAGACTCTGCTTAGCTTCTCTGAGCCTCCCCTTGGGCATCTGCCAGCACCACTTCAGCCTCTGTTCTAGCAAACTAACCAACAATTTCCTTGGCCTAGCCCTACCATCAGATTTTCTCACCCACTCATGGGTGGTTGAATTCAGACTAGGAAACTTGGACTCAGCTCTACCTTTGACTCCAGGTGTGATGCCAGGAGAGCCACTCAACTTCCCTAGTTTAACCTTAATTTCTTTGTCTGTAAAATGAAAGGGGTTGGTTTAGACCAGTGGTTCACCAAACTGACAACACATACAAATTGTGTGAGAAAACTGTTAAGATACAGATGCTCAGGTCCTCCGTCATCTATTGAATCAGAATCTGTGCAGAGCATCCAGAGAATCTACATTTTTATGAAGCTCCCTGTAGGACAGACATGCACAGTCATGTCACTGAAATGCTCCCCAAAGTTTTCTGCATCTCTAACATTTAGTCATTCGATAGGCCTCCTTAGTATAACCAATTCTATTTTCCTTTACCCTATATTTGAGTAATAAAATGTTGGGGTAAATGGCAATTTGTTTCATACGTAAATGAGATGACTACCTAACTCAACTTTTCTGAGCATTACCACAGTAGTAACTTTTTTACTGAATTTTTACAAAGAGAAATCCATATAAACAATTTTGGTAACTCCATTGACAAATAAGATTCTGGATCCTCAATACTAGTAAGTACCTCATTGGTGGTTCCAGAGCTTAACTGCATCTGAAATAGGCTAGCCAGGCCTCTCTTGAGATTTTCTATGGCCACTGGCTCATTTTGATATGAGTAGAACTCTTTGACCTAAGGGAGAAAAAGGACAAGCACAAATGAGGCAAAAATGCATCATTTATAAGATTTGGTTAAATAAGTGGCAGGAAGGGTCAGATTCTCACTCCTATCAATTCTGGGAGAAAGAAGTTTGTTACTCCAAAGCCGGGGTTTCTTTTTCTGTGAAAAGAAGCTATTTACATTCTAAGAAGCTAGACCATCAGAATATGGAATTTCAGGAGACTGATAAGGAAGGCTCTTAACGTGATGGACACAGCACAGGGAAGAGAAGAGAACATTGACGTAGGCTGGGATTTCTGTGAAAACAAGATTGCTCAAGGAAGAGAAATCAAGAGCATTCTCCTTGAGCATGTCGACATGTTCTCTACCTGTAACCCTGCTTGAAACAAAAAACCCCCAAGGTTTACAACAACAGCAGAGACAGAGGTTCTTGGAAGAGAACAGCTATCACCACTCTTGAGACTCCTGAGATGGCACAGCCTCTATGTGATAAGGGCCAGATGTGGCCATAAAGTCCATGGACAAAATTCCACAGGGGTGACTTTCTTTGGCCCTCCAGAGCATTCGTGTTGGCCTTGGGTATAAGGAGATTCAGAGGTTGGAAGATTTGAGGCTGAGAATGCTATTACTGTCTGGCCAGCTTGAGTTCCCTTTAAGAAAGAAGGAAAAGGAAGTTGAAAAGAGGAGAGTGACTGTGATTTGGCTGCAATAATAAATGGCTTATCTTAGCTTTGCTTCATCCTTGATATTTATGGGCACAAGGGTGATAACAATGTCTCATACAATTCTGATAATGTTTAAGAAACAAGGACAAAAATACAAAGAGAATTTTCTGGAAAGCAGTCTGTCATTTTTCACCCTGTATTAACTCCAAACACTTCACACAATTTAGAAATAGAGGACGGATATAGCTTCCCTATAAAAATTCCCAAAGTCTATGATAATTTTAGCTGAGCTTTTCTAACAGAAATATCCTGAATGCCTTCCTATTTATCTTTAAAATCAACCATGACTTCTCAAGCAAAACAGAAAGCTCAGTAATTATGCAATGAACTCCATTAATATCAATCTGAACAATTCAGCCTACATGAAAACTCTCTCATACCTTAGAAGAAGAGAATATTTTATTTGAATTATCCAAACAAGTGCCTGAATCTCTATTTCTATTTTCTACATATACTCTGCCTAGTGACAGATTTACTAGGTACTTTATTCGGCAATCAATTTTAGTTGTTTCACTGGACAAACCTATAAATGTTGGAATTGTGTTTGTCCAGGTTAAAAAGGAACTGGAATAGTGACCTCAGCGTCTGAAAATCCATGCTATCATATTCTCAAACAAATCACTGGCAATTTCTCAGATCCAAGGCTGAGTTTTTGATGTTCTATTTTGCAAACTGGGTCTTTCCTTTGAAAAATTACAGTGTAATTTCCTTTTCAAATATTTGGGAGTATGATATCTCCAGATATCATGACTATTAGAGGTTCATAACCAGATCCCTTGAGCCCAGATACAGTGAGAAGGGCTCACTCAGTGGCAATATACACATGCCTATGGCCTGCAACTCTTCTGGCCTGTCTTAAATACCTCAGAAAGCAAGAGGAGCCATTAAGCGGGAAAAATACTTGTACTATCATCAGTATCCTCAATTTCCTTCCAGGCTACAAAATGTAGCTGAACTACTCATAAAGTTTTACCTAAAATTTCAGGAAACCTAAAATTTCAGATTTCACCTTTGGACCGTGCATAAGGTTAAGCGCTCCTCTATTAGGGGCCCACTTCTATGGATCAAGTTTTGATCTTGACCGCTAGGTCCCTAAGAAAATGGTGTTAGATCCTTTTTTGTTCCTGGCAGTCTGAACAATGTAAACTGCGAGACAGAAAGAGAATGTTTTTTTCATTCCTTCTGTTAGTTTTCATTGTTTCCCTAGAAAGGTGGACAAGTCTCTTTTCCTTTGTATGACTGCTCGCTTTGGGGCCTAAAATTCTGTTCCTTTACTGCAGACCAATGAGATCCAAAATGAAGACAGCACTGGTATCCATATTAGCGAAATGTCAAAACTGTTAGAATTGGGCTGGCTTTAGATAATTAAAAAATTAATAATAAGTCAGAACTTTGCAGTTCAATTCACGTGGCTGTCACAGCAATAATTTAAATTCATTCTCTCTCAATAGGAGCTGAGTACGTTTTACCACGTTCAGGCTGTAAAGCTGATTACTTCATTCAGCTCTGAAATGAGCTTTGAACATTTCAGAGCACAGGACTCTTATCTACGTCCACAGTCCCCAGAGCGCCCCGGGAGCAGCAGCGGCTCAACCCAGTTACAGACTCGGCCTTTAACCCAGAGGAACCGAGCGCAGAGGGAGACGGGTGGGCTGTGGGGAAGGAGATGTGGTGCCTCTTCCAGCCAAATTCCGAGGGCCAAATTTCCCTTTGGAATCTGTAGGGATTATTAGTACTTTTCCCTTAGGAAAAAAATGCTTCTATAAATTCCCTTAATTTATACATTCTTTAAGGAGAAGGTAACGCAAAATTCCATTAAGTGGCCAAAAGCAAAAAGAAACAAAAAGAATCCCAGCAAACAGAGATTGGTCATTTGATTTGGTCTACTTAGCGGGAGCCACGTCTCTAAACGTATCTTTGACATGTGTCTAAGACAGAGCACAGCTAGGAAATGGCACACTGGAAACCAAGAAGGGAAGAAATACATGGAGAATTAGAAGGCTCTCAAGGTGTCACATTTCTTTTAGAGGTTCAGTGTGCACACAGGAGCCACACTGCGAGGTTCAGATAGCAAACCAATGCTTAGATATGACACAAAATAAAGGGCCGGCTCAGCAGCAAAGTGATGAATTTAATGGATACTGACTGGGAAAACTAGAAATGGAAAGCAGGTAATTATCCAGTTAACTGGATTAGCATTTCAGGTCAAAAAGGATCCATGCAGTAACTTGAGGCATCTTTTGCTTGTTGGTGTTAATCAACTTAACCAGAAAATGTCATATTCCCAATTTCAATTACGGTTTGTAGACAAAACTAGAGTCACACCCAAACACTTACATAGGGGAGATGAGTGGGCATGGGAAAAAAAGACGTGCAATAAATACGCATCTAAGTGTTTTAATGGGCTCTCCTTTATAATGCAAATATAGGAGCATAAAAAAGGGGCTCTGGAAGGACAAAAAAATACATGCTGATGAGCATCCTTGAAATCACAGAAATTCCAGAAAGTAAAACTTAATTTGAGCCTGGGGTAGAAAATACTCTTTAAGAAAATTGCCGATCAGCAGTTCAGTCTTTCCTTTCATAATTTTTCTCATAGTAAGCTGAAGTGATAGTTCAATAATGATCTTTCTAACAGTGATGTGGCTGAAAATTCCACGTGGCTTGTTAGCCTCCAGGGTCATGTCTTTTCCCACAAGTACTTTATTGTATAATTAAAAAATACCATACTGCACTTTAACCTGTGGCTACAGTAAACCATCATAAGTCATAGCTCCTCCAGAATTGGCACGTTGGAGTCACTGAAATAGTGATGTGGCAGCTCCCTGCCAGCCTTTGAACAGTGAGGGTACTGAGTCCTTTTGTGTGTGTAACAAAAGACTTTGTACTCAACTGCTGCCCAAGGAGCTAGAAAATGATTGGTTGTCACTAAGATTGTAAATGCAATTAATATCTCATGGGTTTAAGTGTCTTAGCACATTGGAAGGCCAGAGAAGAAAATAATAGTATTTCATGTTGTTAACAAAGTTGTGCTATATGAAAATCAAGTGAGTTAACAGATACAGTGAAGATTGAAACAGGAATACTACAAGTCAACCAAAGAGGCGGTATTTCCCCAAATACTTTCCAGCTAGAAGAGAGTATACATGGAAGGTTTCCAGCCTAGACTCTGAAATTAGACCTTCCCAGCTCCACCACCTGACAGTTGTGTGACCCTAGGCGAGTTTCTTTACTTCTCTTAACTTGGGTTTTCTCATCTAGTACAAGAGGATGATGAAGCGGCACCTTCTTCCTAGGGCTGTCATGAAGATGAAAGAGCTAACTCCTGTAATGCCTTCAGTCAGCCTCTGGGGCACAGAAAGTGCTCAGTACATTTTAGCTATCATTAAGCAAACAATAAGCAAAGCCTTTCTCAAAGTTCAACTCATTTGAGCCCCATATAACCTTATTTGTTCATTCCTTTAGTTTACAAACATTTGTTGAGTTCCCACTATGAGCAAGGCAGTAACATACAGAGATAAAGACACAATTGCTGCCCAAGAGAAGCTTACTCGAATGTGGATGGTGTGCAGATAAAGAGAGGGTTACAATACACTGTAATAAACCCAGGGGAGTATGGGTTTGGGAGAATGTTAGGAAGCTTCCTCGAACATCAGGTCAGTCAGTGCACGGTTCTTGGGGATTTAGGGAGGAAGGGAGTGGAAGGGCATGGAGGTGAGGGGGAGCGCCTGGAATACAAAGAGGAACAGGAATTTCTCTCTACCCATAACCTAACATGAACACACATGGCCAAAATGAAAGTAATAAGGGCCTTGAGTGAGCTGCAAAATGTTAAGAGGGTTCTAAAGAGGGATGGCTATTTCCTGATGGCTGGAGGGGTGTGAACTTTATGAAAGAAAAGGCTTGTGAGCAAAGCTGAAGCGTGGTATATTGACAAGTAGAGAAGGAAGAGAAGCGTTATTGAGATGGTGATTCATATTTGATTGTAGGAGAGGTGACAACACAAGAATGCTTCTTGTGAGTCCTTTTTTAGTACTTTAGATAAAAATGTGCATTGTGATTAGCGATATATTGTCTGAAATTTATATTTAAAGGTTCTTTTTCATTTTTATTTTGAGTCTAGAGAAATTTTAGAAATTGTAAACTTTTAACTAATGATCTCTTTCTGTTTTTCTGCTTTAGTTACTAAAATTGAGCTTTCATCTTTACTGATACATTTTTATGCATGTCAATATAATATCTATACTCTTCATAAACCCACAAATATAATGCCTAATAATTCACTGATCACAATTGCTTCTCAATTTCAAAGATATTAAGACCATTTTAACAGACTAGAATCAAATCATAAGTAATGCACACTTACAGAATTTTCTGAGCAAATTTCCAAATGAATATTATAATATTCATTAATTACTTTATACATAAAATGCTTTTCAAAGTCATAGTGTTAAACTAATCTCTAAACGCTGTGTTAAAAATCAACTCTACCTTAGAAATGCTATGCCCTTTCAAAAGCTTCAATTTTATACTTTAGCCAGATATTGATATTCTCATAACAAGTTAATATCACTTATCTAAATTAGATCACTTCATTCTCATAATTTGTCTACTTTCCTAAATTTATCCAATCAGCTGTGACGACCTGTTGTGTTACAATATCTTTCTAATCCTTCATAATTTAATAAGAAATGCACCTTTTAATAACACCTCTCATCAATAAACATTGATTCTACTATAAAGATTTTCATAAAAATAGAGAACATAAACGGCTAGAAAATGTGAGTTTAATGCCTTGATTTACTTCTGAAACATTTCATTTGCAACTTCTATTCATTAGTTCTTGAAAAAATTCCATTTACCATAAATGTAGTGACACCATGATCACCTCAAAGTAATTTCTACTGAAGGGAAGAAAAACCTGAATTTGGAGAAAAAAGGTGTGGAGCCCCCAGTCACTTTCACCTTTCCATGGATTAGATGAAGGAGCACAGGTCTTCGTAAAGCTTCCAGGTTCTCCTTTCCTATGATTTTGGGTGGACTTTTTCCTTTGAAAATGCTCTGCTCTCCTCTCTGCTGATTTACACTTTCAACATTTACGTCCTTCATCTGGAATAATGGAAAGAAACCTATTAGAAAACTTCCTATGCCTGTTTCCATCAGAGTCTTTTAGAAAATAAAATGGTAAAGCAATAAACAGAGCTGGCCATAATTTCGTCTGTTGTTTCTCAATTTATGATTCACAGGACCTACCCATTAACTTCAACAGAATGGAGAAGGTATTCAAAAATTAGGTAAAAATACTGATACTCAAAGAAATCTGTGACTTCAGGTTTACAATAATTGTGACTGGAAGATGGCTCTTTTATGCCACTGTCACTCTCCTCATTCGTTTTGAAGTGTTGCTGTCTGTCTGATCTCTTCACTTTCTGCACTTTTTGTTTAAAAGGAATCATGCCTCACTGCACTTTATCTGTATACACAAAATTAAAGATAGTCTGACTACTAAACAAGGAGGTATATAATGTTTTCTACAGAGTACTTTGCTGTTTTACTGAGAAATGGCTCAGAGAGGTGGCTGACGAAGTTTTGATCCAACTTAGAAAACACAACAGCTATTAGACATACAAAGAAGCAAAGATTCCTTGTTAGATGTATCGCAATGACACTTCATTATAAAGTATACCAGCAGCTGCTTAGTTACAAGCAAGCAAATGTTGGTTCTGTGTACCTGTTTCACACTAACGTGGACAACACCAACCGACTTTACTAAAGAAATCTATTGTCTTTAGGTCCTTGAAAAGCAAATATGGAATCACCATATATTAAAACTGGAATATGCCTCAGAGGCCATCTAATCTGACCTCCTTTCTCAACACATAAACCTGAGCCATCATAACCGACCGAACACTGCCATGCAGGCGAGCACTTGGTTCTTTCCTCAGGATGAGTAAACAATAGGTTTACTCCCTCACTGGTAATTCCATCTGTTACGTCAAGGAACTCAGAAAAATTGGGATGTCCCAATATATCTCCTCTTTCAGTTAGCACAGTCTCAATTGTTTTTTTCCATGACATGGATTCTAGACTGCTCACTCTCAGAACGTTTCCATTGGCTTCTAGTTTAATGTGCCTATTAACACAACATGTAGAACGGGACTTCGTACTCTAGTTACTCCCCAGTATATGCCTTCTTTTGCCTGCTTCAACAATTTAGAAAGATCAGATCACTTTGATTGGAAAAACTTCAAAACTGTAGTCAACTCATTTTAGTGAGAGATAACAAACTAAACGGATATGAAACCGACCGCACAGAACAACTACTGTCAAATGGTACACTTCTTAAAGACTGCTGACATCTAAGCTTTGCGTCTCTCTGGTACAAACTGCCCACCGTGATTTGGATCAGTTGGTCATCATCACCATCAGGATTCCTCCACAGCAAGACAACGTCCACACTGGATGAAATTCGGTAGCCCACACTGTCTTGGAGGCTTCCTTTGTCCCGATCAAGAAAAACTTCAGTGGAGTACGTGAGTTTGTATAGCCGGTCATTATTTAATGAGAGACCAGTTGTGTGACCTGCACAAAGATAGTGACACAAGTTAAGTCTTACTTGTAAGGCCCCCGTTGGGCAGGGTGTGTGCTATCTTGTCATCAATGCGTTCCTCATCTAGCACAGTGGTGCCCAGTGGAAGCTTAGTAAACATTTGCTGAATGAAAGGTGGCTCTACTTCTCCATCTGCTAAAATCATATATAGAGGAGTTCACACACTCTCCAGTTCAGTTTAATCTAACCCAAAGACATGCAAAGCAGTAGGATCAAGTCTTTCCCAGAGAAGACTTGAAGTTTAGGGTCATACAAACTCTATTTGTATATTTTCTGTCTGTGGCTTTCAGGAGATAGTCAAAAAACATTTCGGTACACATTTTTCCACGGTGCTAACCAGGTTGCATTGCCTAGTTAACTATAAGAGTCAACCATAACTTTCTTTTCCCTCAGGAAATATGCATATGGGGGGAGGGACAGGAAAGGAGGTTGAGATGACTGGAACTAAAGTGAGGCAGCTGAGAAAGGAAGGAAAGTTACTTTGCAAGTCCAAAAAATTAAGAAAACCTCTGGCAAGTCTTTACCATCTACAGTCTTCATCACCTACTACAGCACTTATTGCCCAGAGGGAAAAAATGGCCAAGACACATTGTCTGTAATAAAGTGTTGTAAATGTTTTTTGTGCATTAACTTATTTAATCTTCACAAAAACCTAACGGGGTAGGTACCATTGTTAGTCTCATTTTATAGACGAGGAAATCGAGGGGCACAGAGATTATACACTGCACCCGAGATTACTCAGACAGCTAGCAGTGGAGCCAGGATTTGAACCCAGGCTGCCAGCTCCAGAGACCATGCTCTTACCTGTACTGCATGTATCTAAAGCTTTAGGCTGAACTCTGTTCCAATCCTAGGGAGTGATCTAGGAATTCATTCATTCACTCATTTACTCGACAAGGATGTGCTGAGCCCCTGCTGCGTGAGGGGCACTTTCCCAGGCACTGGGGTTATACTATTTAACAAGCGGAGAACATATCTACCTTTGTGGAGTTTACATTTAAATGAGGAGGAGATGGGCAATAAAAAATAAGCATATAAGCAAATTATAAGTATGTCAGAAGTACTAATGAAAGAAAATGAAACAGGAAAGGGAAGGGGGATGCTGAGAAAAAGACCTTTGTGAGGAGGTAATATTCTTGGCAAAGGCTTTAGAACAGCCACATGAAGATCTGCAGGAAGAGCATCCCCCTCCACTCCGGCCCCCCACAGAGGGAACAGCAAGCGCAAAGGCCCTTGAGGTGGGCTTAGGCAGGTGTAATGGAAGAACAGCAGGGAAGCCAAAGAGGCTGGAACTGAGTAAGTGAAAGATGCAGTGGAAGATGAGGTCAGATGGGTACCTATGGGTGGCAGGGAGACCTGGGAGAACATTTGCATAGGCTTAGAATGTGACTCTGAGTGAGATGGGAAACAACTGGAGAGTTTTTGGAGGTGAAGTCACAAGATCTGACAAACCTTCAAAGAAAGGGGATAAGGAGGCAAGAAATAGGAATATAGAAAAGCCAGGAGAAGGAGGCCTGGGAGTGGTTATTCAGGTGTATACACACAAAAACAGACTGTGGCCAAGCGCCAAGGCAGGCAGAAGCTCAGGTGTGAGATGGGAAGGCAGGAAGTCAGGAAAAACCTCAGAGATGAAGTCTGTGACTCCCTCCAGTCTCGCCGACCTCCAACTGTTCTACATCTCAGCTGGAGGTAGTGCTGCAGGGTCAAACATTGGCTTCCTGGCCAGGAAAGATATTCTGGCCAGAGAGGCCTTCTTTTTACGACACCCACCAAATCCCACGTAGAGTATAAAGGAAATGCATGCTGTCTTATCTAATCTTCAGAGCAATTCTGAAAGGTAAGCGTTATACGACAGCTGAGAAAAGCTGACTCTGCATTCATCCCAACATAGCAGACAGCATGCAGAATTTGACGTTTAAATTTACTGAGATCCAAGTTTTGTGGACTACATGAAGGTGTCTTTTGATTAAAATAAGTAACAAAAGTTTGTAGGAAGGTAGCCTTTCTTAAATTCTTAAATTCCAAAGCTTTTCATGTTGATCATTTTTTCTTAGTTTTCCTTTACTGGTCAAAAGAATGTGAAAAAGGACAATATGTCATAGACCAGTTCTTGACAACGACTTGCACGTGATAAAGCACGGGAAAGACTGGGCCTTGCTCACCTAGAACTTGTTCCTACCTCTTTCAACAGGAGATAAAGCCTAAAGGGGTTCAAATAAGTGGATTGTGCTGTAGCGTGGGCCTTTTATCCTCTCCTCCTTGATAAATATTTCTCTTTTTAGGTTATTCAGAGATCTGGCAACACAGGGCAGTATTCATATTGTTGACTTAATTTCTAGAATGGCATTTTTTGGAAGTGATGTTGGTAAAATCAGAAGGGAAATTCACTTTAGCCCAAAAAGGAGTCGGTACCTCTTCACTGTGCCTCTTCAAGTGCATTTAGAATTTTTAAGTGACTTAAAAGTAACAAAATTCTTAGTTTTGAACCTTCTTTTTTGAGGAAGATTAGCCCTGAGCTAACAGCTGCTGCCAATCCCCCCCTTTTTGCTGGAGAAGATCGGCCCTGAGCTAACATCTGTGCCCATCTTCCTCTATTTTATATGTGGGATGCCTGCCACAGCATGGGTTGATAAGTGGTGCCAGGTCCACACCCAGGATCTGAGCAGGTGAAGCCCAGGCTGCCAAAGCAGAGCACATGAAGTTAACCACTATGCCACTGGGCCAGCCCCAGTTTTGAATCTTTTAAGAAATATCTTAAAATACTCATTTATCACACTTACATGCATACAACAGCACAGTTAATTTGCTTAAGCAAGAAAATAAAGTAGAGATAAATTAAAGGTGAGGTTTGAAGAGACATGCAATAGTGATAAAGATGATAGGCAATGGGATTTAGGATTCCAACAGAAAACTATAAGGCTGGAAGTAAAAGAGAAGGATGAAAGATAAGGAAAAACAAATTGGACGATGATTAACGAGAATGGACTGAAAAGTACAGGTAGGGCCAGGGGCTGAGAGAAAGACTGGAAGTGCAGAGCAGTTCAGGACTGTAGAGGTGACAGGATTACATGGAAAGCTTATGTATGAATTATTGGAAGTAAAGTACAACAAGGAAAGCTGAAGAAGGCATTGAAAATAGACCCATCATTACAAAATACGATTCAGAAAAAGTAGGGAAAACCTGAGTCTTTAGAATGTTCACACTCAGCATATCTCTTCTAAATAGACCCCTTCCATAGAAATCCTAACCCCTCCTCCATTCTCTTCACAGCCCAGCTGCACTCAACATCCACCCAGATCCGGGGATTTGCCAGTTACACTGATAATTAAATTTGAGATGAGTTTTGAGGTGATGCATAGGATCCCAAAACTTATAATGGCCTGATTTTAAAGTAATCTCTTCACAAGTTGTTTGCATATTAAATGTCAATCATTACAGAGGGAAAGGAACTTACAATTAAATCACTGTACTGCAATACAAGAGATTATCGCATCCAAGTAGAGAGAGACCTGCCGAGTCCTGTACCTTGTATTTGCGATATTTGGTAGAAGCAGCTGGTGCTATGAGGCTAATGGCACTGAGGCTTTGGGGCCCTCACTTCCCCAGGCTCCTTCCAAGACCTTGGAGGGGACTCTAGGAATGTGTACATATGCCATACCATTTTTTCAGTCACATTTGCAAAAGTAAGATATTTTTGTAATCTTTTCTCAAAGATGACCCCTAACTGCATAAGCTTCAGGGTCTAAAAATTTCAATTTGCCACTGAGCTTGCACACAACAAACTGCAGCTATCTATCATGTTCTAAATCATATTTCTCTGTATGTCATTGTTATATGTGTGTGTATGTATGTGTGTGTATTTTTAAATCTTTATAAGTGCATGTATTTGAAAATATCAAGTTATTCAAGTTTCTCATTTATAGACTGGGGGAAAAAACACCACAATAACTACTATATCTCAAGTATTTGTCTCAAAATAATCATGACATTAGGTTTGATATTAATGGTATATAAATTGCTCATATTTCAAATACTCAACAGTTTATTTGACAGATAAAATAGTAAGCTGTCTATAAAAATTCTCAGTCAGGGGGCTGGCCCCGTGCCTGAGTGGTTAAGTTCGTGTGCTCCGCTGCAGGTGGCCCAGTGTTTCGTTGGTTCGAATCCTGGGCGCGGACATGGCACTGCTCATCAAACCACGCTGAGTTAGCATCCCACATGCCACAACTAGAAGGACCCACAACGAAGAATATACAACTATGTACTGGGGGGTGTTGGGGAGAAAAAGGAAAAAAAATAAAATCTTTAAAAAAAAAAATTCTCAGTCAGATATAATTTAGAAACCTTTACTTTTTTCTCATTAAAACTTTTTTCATCCAAGTAAGGACTGTATCTTTAAATGCTAAACATTTTAGAAACTAGAGAAAAATATTATCTTTAGTTCAAGAACCTAAAATATGATTTGCTTAGATGAAACAATCTCTATTTAGCTCTCCATTTATTGTTCCAATAACAAAGATTTTCTTTTTTCTTCACGTGGAAATTTTCTACACAAAAAATCTTAAGACAGGGCTGGCCCAGTGGCATAGCGGTTAAGTTCATGCACTCCGCTTTGGCGGCCTGGAGTTCACTGGTTCAGATCCTGGGCGCAGACCTACACACTGCTTATCAAGCCATGCTGTGGCAGGCGTCCCACATGTAAAATAGAGGGAGATGGGCATGGATGTTAGCTCAGGGCCAGTCTTCCTCAGCAAAAAGAGGAGGATTGGTGGCAGATGTTAGCTCAGGGCTAATCTTCCTCAAAAAGTATCTTAAGACAAACTTCATTTTTATGATCAAAAGCCACAGTTATCCCTAAAGGGTTTTAGAAGTTTACAAGTGAATTATTTTATATCAATTACTTTGAGTACACAGTTATTAAAATTGGACCCTATTGTGCTAAGTTAAGTGTTAGATCAATTGGTTTTGACATTGCAGCCTCTTAAGAGACTATAAAAAGTGAAAATTTTACAGGTGCAACATTTAGAAACCAAAAGAGTGTATAAACGAGCTGATTTAAAACAAGATTCCATATTAATACATTTCATACAGATTTTGAAACCATTACTCATAAAAAATTTGTTTTCTGTGAAAGGTATCAATTCATACGTGTTTTTTAAAATAAATTTCAACTTAAAATAGAAGCTATAACCAGCAACACTATTTTTCCAAAGATAATGTCTTCTTTCTTAAATCTGTATCACATAGTTTTATTTTCTGTTAATTCACCAAGATAATTCTATCACTTTTGAATGGTAATGGAATTAAATACACTCTTTACCATTTCATTCATAATTCTTTGGCAAATGGAAGGCCTTTTTCATTGCGTCTAATTCTTCTTGATGTCACATTGCTAAGCAACTAGAGGGAAATTTAGGAACTGGTTTTTTAAAAGCCTCTTTTACAATTCAAATGAAAGAGCTGCATTCAGTGAGTGACCAACAGCAGCAGGTAACAATAGTTGGCATCTTTTTGTTCCATTTAAAAAATAGACCGTGAATGAGAAAACGAAGCAAAAAGCACACCAGTCTGAGGGACTGAAACTAAAAGGAACCCCTGTTTTCTTAGTGTATGTAGGAATTTGATTTGGTTTTCCTTCCAACCCAGTCCTGTCTTCACAAACACTCCAAAGTTACATGGTTCTGAGGATGGTTTAGTTAGGAATTCTTTCACTATTCACACACACGCACACACATTTTTTCCCTCAAAGATTAAATTAAAATTTAGCAAAAGGCAACACAAACTTACCTTTAACAGAAGCTGAATATGAGGAAATGAAGCAGAGAAAAAGCACAGCAAGAAGAATCATATTGACTGGTTGCCCTCTTAACACAGCCGGTTCCCAGTGAGCAGTCACTGAGAAGTGGACTCTTTTGAAGGCAGCCAGGGAGTGACCCTCCTCAGAATCTGCATCAATAATATTTATCTCGCTGGAAAGGTCAGATTCCAAACTCCAAAATCAGGACCTAAGTTCACCAAAGGGCTCCCTATTAATGATTAAACTTAGGTGGGCTGTAGTTTTCAGTCTCTCGCTCTTCTTATTTTTTATTTCTACTTATTTTACTCAACAAGTAAAAATTTTTAAAAACTTCACTTTTGAGAGCTGAACTAAACCAGTCTACCTTCTTATAACTTCAGAAATACTGAGGGACATTTGAGGAAAACTGGTGGTGATATTTTTCCGCTCAGTACGTAATCATCACCATGCCTATAACATTAAACGCCTGTCTTCACATTTTACCACTTTATGTGGGAGGGTGGTGAGGATTCTCAAACTCAGCTAAACTTATTTGAATTGTATTATGTCTTGTATGGTCATCTTTGAATTTTCTTATGCTATGTGTATGCTATTATAAAAAATCACTCTGAATTTTAGGATTTGACTTTTAAATTTTTAAGTTGTACTACTACCAATCCTTTCAACACGTTGGAGTAGATAGAACATTTCATTTCCGAAAGCTAGATGATTCTCCTTATGTGTGAAACTGTATGGAGTTGTAGCGAATCAGCGTTGTCTATCATTAACATGCTAGCAGGCCGATTGAGTATATCCTAGCAGACCCCTAGCTATGTCTATGACAAGAAACACTTGTCTAAGTCCCCAGACTGGCTAGAGAGGGTCCTCCGTGCTTTCTGAATCCCATTCTTGGAGGGGATTCTAGGCCTTAGCACTTTTCTTCAGAAAATTACCTAGGAAGCTTCTCCAGAATTAAAGTGAATACCCTAGTATGGCTAAGGCCACGCTAACTGAACCCACTCTTGTCCTTGGAAACTCCCTCAAGAAAGACGTGATCAAACAAAACCTACTAAAATGAGATGTCTGGGAGGCGCATGAGGAGGTTTTGGCAAAGGAGGGAATAAGCGGTGGTGAAGGGCTGTGTGAATGAACTTGAAAATACTTACAGCCACGTTTAAGGATAAACTGAGTTCCTAAATCTACCCTCATTTCTCTCTCAAAACCTTTTTCTAGAATCCTAACCTTAAGCTTAAATCTTCTAGACAACCTAGGTAAAAGATAGCCAGCTTGACAGACGGGGCCACAAAATGAAATACAAAATTTAAAAATCTCCAAAGTTAAGCACATTTCCTCTTGAAATATATTTTTAGGTAAGGAAGTGAAAGATGAAAAGTGTTTGTCTTTATTGTCTGTTGAGTTGAGAACTTCATGTGCTATCATGAGCTTTGTATACAGATCATGGCTAAAGTA
Organism: Equus quagga; assembly: GCF_021613505.1. Lineage (NCBI taxonomy): Eukaryota > Metazoa > Chordata > Mammalia > Perissodactyla > Equidae > Equus > Equus quagga. The sequence continues at coordinate 76,071,917 of NC_060269.1, forward strand.
CCTACACAAAAAGAAAATATTTGTGACTATTACCTTGAAGTCATAAATAATAAGTTTTCCTGGGGCAAACAGAAAAGGGCATTCTTAGAAAAACACCTTTGTAGAAGAAATATAACTGTTTTTGAATAGTTGGTATAAATATAAGGTAACGTGAATGTGCTTTATCGCTTTGCATTTGAATAGATTTCTATGTATTCCCACAATTCCTGCAATACGTACATGAAGCCATCATAGTCATTTAAACTTCACATCCTTATTTACTTAAATTAAAGACTATTTTGAATACTACATGACTCTATGAGAATTGTCTTTTGTATTTCCACTTGAGGTTCAGAGTTATATGGACCTTTAATGTTTGCGTTTAGAATATGTGGTATGTGATACGTGTCTCTTAGGGTAAAGTACCATTTGTGGTCAGGTGTTTCCTAGAGTCCAACCAATAAAAGGCATATCACTATTGCCTAACAAAATAAATGCTGTTTCATTTCAGCATCGGCTCTCCACTAGAAAGCTCCTACGAGTCACTGTATTAAGCAGTCATTTCAACATAGGATGTTCAAATAAGGCTGCTTCTGTTGGCAATAAATAATATCATCCTTTTATATTTTGCTTATAACTTTTTCTTTTTACAAAAACTTGTTTTGCTTTTTCTTATGTCATTTGAAAGACATATTAAGATTGTTTTACCAGAGATGAAATAAAAATGCCAAACTCTTTCCATATTCAGTGAATTCTGTGTACTAAAGAACAGGCATTCTCCTTTATTGCTCTGTTGATGAAGCAGAACAAATATCATACTGTACAACATACGTGGGAGATACCTCCCAAAACTCATCGGCTTTTTTGCACGGCATGTGAAGCAGGACAGGTGCACAGCACAGTATGAAAATAACAAGAGCTACCATCTGTGGAATGATTACTATGTGCAATACACTATGCTAAGCACTTTACATTTTTTATAGTATATCCTAAAAATAAAGATTTTACATATTAGAAAAATGAAGTTCAGATTAATTTAGTAAAATGATTTAAGCAAAATAGGAAAACAAACTTTGAAACCTAGACCCAATATTCTTCTTTACTTAAAAATTATTAGAGATAGGAAGTGGAAAATATTTCTTATGGATGACATAGAATTATTGGGACTGTCCTTTAATAAGTCCATCATAATTTTTTATGGAGGCTAACAGAGCACTTGCTTGTTATAGTTAGATGTTCCAGGCTAAACATACAGGGGAAAAAACTGACCTGTGCTAGCCAAGTCAAAATCAAATAGTAGATTTTAAAACAATCCTATTGCAATGAAATTCCATTGATAGTACATGACACCATGGAATATGTGCTATACTACTATTTTAGTGATAAATAAGAGACTATGAAATGTACAAAATACAGTTGTGCTTCTGTTGAGTATTAGAAGTTGTCGGGAGTTAACTCATTTTCCTAGCTTGGAAGACAGATGAACTTCACCCCACTAAAGGTTGGAAGGAAATGTATTACCCTATCAGATAGAGATATGATAAGTCAGGATGTATGACAGCTATAGAGAAAAAAAAAGACTTTATAACATCAGAACACTTTACTCTGTTCTTAGGAGAATGACATTAATGAAAAAAATTTTTTAGAGAGGCACTTCAAGTTATCCCTAAGTGGTCATAATAAAATCTACTAATATTCTCAATTCAGTGAGAAAGTTAGCATTTCCAAGGAATCTCGCAAAAAAGATTTTTCTTAGGTTAAGAGTATTCTTACGATGCGATGATCTCTTACCAAGGCAAAATTATAAGAGAGTACATATACTATTTCAAAAGGCATTAAGATTTCCCTTTGAGAAAATAATAACCCACTAAATGCCTTTCCTTAACAAAAGTAAACTTGAAAATCAGGTTTGAAACATTTGGAATCTAAGACCCTCCAAGAAAAATAGTCATTTTTCCAAAATGGAGTTATTAACCAAACTTTACCCCTAGCTCTCATCGCCCCCAAGCACTCATATTTGACAACAACCAAAAAGTCTTCATGGGTCAACGACAGTCACCCTAAGAGCAGTCTAACCTTACATTACCTTTCATCACACAAAACTGAATTTCTAGCATTTAAAGGAGAGAATCGATGGCTTTCTTTCAGTAGACTAATGCAAAGAAAACAAAATTTAAATTTTGATCAAAATAATTTCACTTATTAAGATTGCCCAGAAATTTCCTATATAGCCTGTACCCAGTTGCCCCTATTATTAGTATCTTACATTAGTGTGGTAGATTTGTTAATATTAATAAACCAATATTGATATATTATTATTAACTAAAATTCATACTTTATTTAGATTTCATTAGTTTTTTTGGTTTGTTTGTTTGGCTTTTTGGTGAGGAAGATTCACCCTGAGCTAACATCTGTGCCAATCTTTCTCTATCTTTTGTATGTGAGATGCCTCTACAACATGGCTGATGAGTGGAGTAGGTCTGCACCCAGGATCCAAACCTGCAAACCCAGGCCACGAACGGGGAGTGTGCGGAACTTTAACCACTTGGCCATGGGGCTGGCTCACAGATTTCCTCAGTTTTTATCTAACGTTTTTTTTGTGTCCCAAGATCCCACTCAGGATACACTACTTTTAGTTGTCACATATCATAAACAATCTCTTGGTGAGGACAATTTCTCTGATTTTCCTTATTTTTGGTGATCTTGACAGCTTTGAAGTGTTTTGTAGCATCAGGTTAGGAGTTTCGTAGGATACTCCTCTATTGGAATTTGTTGGATGTTTTTCTCATGATTTGACCAGGCTTATAGGGTTGGGGGAGGAAGACCACAGAGGTGCCATTTTTATTACATCAAAGGGACATGCTGTCAACATGATTTATCACTGTCGATGTTGACCTTGACCACCTGGCTGAGTAGTATTGTCAGGTTTCTACATTGTAAAAGTTACTCTTTTTTCACCTTCCTTTCCATACTGTACTCTTTGGAAGGAAATATTATGTGCAGCCCATACTTAAGGAGTAAGGAGTTATGTTCCTCCTCCTTAAGGTTAGAGTACCTCCATAAATTATTTGGAATTCCTCTATATGGGAGAGTTATCTCTTCTCCTCCATTTATTTATCATTTACATCAGTATGGACTTATGAATATTTATTTTATATTTTGTGGTTCCAATCCTTTACTCCTTTGTCCTTTTAATCCAATACTCCTTTATTTAATTTGTTTCTACAGTTGTTCCAGATTTAGCCATTGGGAGCTCTTTCACTTGGCTCCTGTGTTCCTTTGACATACCCCATCCTTGAGTGTGTGTGTGTGTGTGTGTGTGTGTAAGTATTTCCTTAATTTCTGGCACTACAAGATGCTCCAGGATCATCTTGTACTATTTGACCCCAATTCTAGAATCAGTCATTTCCCCAAGGAGCTCTGGTTCCTTTTATTGAAGAATGGTATTAGAAACCAAGATCTGGACACAAAGTGTGCTCATTTCTACATTATTGAGTCTTTCAATTCACGAACACAGAAGATCTCTACATTTATTTAGATCTTTATTTCTTTCATCAGAGTTTTGTAGTTTCCCTCATATAGATCCTATACATATTTTGTTAGATTTATACCTAAGTATTTCTCCTTTTTCAGTGCTATTACTTTTTTAATTTCAAGTTTCAGTTGTTCATTGCTGGTAGATAGGAAATCAATTGACTTTTGTATGTTAATTTTTCATCCTGTGACCTTGCTATCATCACTTATTAGTTTCATGAAGATTCTTTTTGCTGATTTTGGGGGATTTTTTACATGGACAATGATGTCATCTGAAATGTTTTACTTCCTTTTATTTCCTTTTATTGCCTCATTGCACTAGCTAGGACTTCCAACATGATGTTGAATATATATGTGTACTTTTTATATTTCATATTCTTTTCTGCGTTCTGTCACTCCTGAGTTTTTCTGCTTTCTGTTGTTTTACCTTCCATCATTTAAAAAAATTCTTTTAACTTGTTTTGAAATATTGGGTTATAGTTTTCATTTGCTTTTTTCCTGCTTCATATTCTCTTTTTTATTATAATAATGTTAAATAGGACTCAACCGCGATCATTTTATGTGGTATATTTGTAGGCTACATAAGTTATTCTGTAGATTTAAGAGGGAGGAGTGGGTTAAATAGCTTTCCTAGCCTCATGGTTCTAGAGCTTCCTTTCCCGATCTGTTTATAAAATGACACACATGTATCCTTGCCATTTCTGAGCTGTGTCTCCTCTTCTTCTCTCCCACTTTTATCTGGACCCGCTTTTTCCTTTGCCTCTATTGTCCCTGTCATGTTCAATGTGGATTCTACTCCCAGAAGCTTCTCCTTGGTGTTGGGTTTTGTCCAAGAAGGAAGCTCAAGTTTACTAAGTTTTGAGACTTCGTAGACTTCACATCCCTCCAGCACTTTCAGAGCTTCCTGCTCTTCCCTTTGTACTCATCCTGAATTACAGTTCTGCCAGTTTTGCTGCTGATCTTATATTGGTTTCCCCTGTTTTTCAGTGAACACCTGTTGGCAGTTTGGGGGTCCTCCCATTCTCATGGCCTTCAGATGCTCTGTTGTCTTCCCTCTATTTCCTCTTACACAGATGATGAAACTAAGTTGGCGGTTTCTTCCTGCTTGCTCATATTATGAATGTTATAAGGATTCTTTTTCACTGAGTTATGCTGTAGCCATGATCTGGGTTTGTTGTTATTATTGTTGTTTTGTTATTCTAGACACTCCGCCTGGTTTTATGAGGAGATTCAGACTATACTCCCTCCATAATCATCTTCCTAGAGTCTTCAATATTCATATATTACTGAGAGGGGAATAAAGTATTTTTAAAAGAACACTTTAAACTTTTTCTATATTTTTAAAGTCAAACAAAATGCAAGAGAAATGTTTATGGATGATATGTTGATTCTGCCTTTTAGATACCTTTCAAGTCATTTAAAAAAATTAGTTTCTTTTTATCTTTCTTAGCCTGAAATTAAGATACTCACAAGTGCTACTCTATTTGCATACTTCCTCATTCTCAACTTGCTAAGAATACTCTCAGAATTAACAAAATATCAGAAGTAGGCTTAAAATACTGGAATTTATAATGACTGCCTGATGTTTTCAGGCCAAACATTTGGAGGAGCTCATAATTGTATTTATTACCATGTTTTTGTGTCCTGAAATTCTGGTTCTATCTGTAGCCACCTTCTCACTCTACAATCTACAGTCCAATTTAACAAACTGGCTGCCAATTGTCTGAATGTGGTCCACAGACACGTTTTGTTTTGCCTGCTCAGTATTTAAAAACAAACAAAATAGTTGCTAACACTTAAAAAAACAGATTTTACATAAAAATCCAGATTTCCAGCTGCTCTTAAAAAACTGACATCTCTGTCATTAGGCCCACATTCCTACTTGGAATTTGTACCCTGATTAAACATAGAATGTGCTCAGTCTGTGACACTTTTCTCCCAGATAGCTTCTCTCATTTGTTACCTTCTAGTCCTCATAGACATTACAAGTTTGTAACCCATGGACTAGCATCTCTTTGATTTCAATCTCTTATGTTGGCTTAAACTACCAAATACATGCTAATGATTTCTAAATCTGTTTCTACTTAGATGTCCTGTAGACTCTCCCCAGAACCCACATATTCAAAATCAAACCATTTTTTTCAAAACCTAATTTTCTTCCACTATTCTCTAAAAGACCCAGTTAACAGAATTACAGTCCCACAGTTGTCCAAACTAGAAAAACCCTTAGGGTTATTCTTTCCTCCTTCTTCCTCATCCTACCCACAGCTTTTCAGTCATGTGCCAAACTATGACATATCTTTGCTTTCACTGTTCCCAATATTTTAAATACCTTTCCCTTCTTGACATTTGGAAAACTCCTACTTACTTTCCAAGACAGAACTAAATTAATCAGTTTCTGAAACTACATCCCCTGCCTCCAGGAGCATTTAGTTTGCTCCTTTCCAAGTAAAGGCATCTCAAGTACATTATATAGTGTATGGCATTTATTTACTGTTGGCTTTCCCTCTAGACTAGGGATTCCTTATGGATACAGATCATGATTTAGTTATCTTTGTATCAAGAGTACTAAGACAAAAAACATGGAATTCAATAAATGTGTCAAATAAACCCATGAATTTTACAAATCAATGAAAGTAAGATTATTCCATATCATGATTTTATCTTCCTATACTTTCTATATGCTTCAATCTTCTGTTAAAGTGCCCTTTTTTTGACGGTACTTTTTTGGTGCTTGCTTTGGATTGACACTGGAAGCATTTTAAATTTTGTACCATATGACTATAAAGTTAAATGGCTATGTCAAAATAAAACTTACGAACTCCACTATTCAAAGATGAGGGTTTTTAAAGTAACTTAAAATTTTTGTTTCCAATATGCGAATCTAAGGATGCCAGGCATTAACTCTGAAAAAATATATAATTATTCACTACACAGATCCCTAAGGGGCAACTGAACAGCTGTTCAAAGATTTGGCACATCACTATGCCAGCCTGAGTTTAATGACCTACATGTGAAGGGCTTCATATCCAATTACTAATCCTCCCTCAGCTACCCTTTGCCCTGATATGGAGGCAGCTGAAAAAAGATGCCCTACTAACAGATCAGAAATGGATCCAGACTTCGTTGCCAATGCCCAGTTAAGAGATCTTTTAGATTTGAGATGAGGAAGAAACAGAGTAAGCCACGATAGTGTTCCAGCTGACATGATTTTTCAAGTAAAATTTGAGGGTTTAAAGCAAGAGTGACTTTAATTTTGTGACTAGAGAAATTTCAATACTTTTAGAAAACTCAAATTCTGAATTTAAATTCCTACTCATTGAAACATTTAAACGTTTAAATGTTTTCAAATATCAAGAATAATATACTTCCGAATTCTTTCCACGCTGAAATGGTAGTCTTCTACTCATTGATTTAAATCTCATTCTTATGTTCCAATTCTGTGATACTATTAGAAGTAGGATCAAATCAAAAACTAAATAGAAAACGACAGTCTATGAGATTATGTTTCAGTTCTCCCTCAGTTGACTTGGTCTATATATAGCAAAAAGATTATATAAGGTCAAGTATTATAAACAATGAAATGTCACCTGATGTTTTGCAAAACAGGATAGAGAAAAATAGCTCAAGGAATGAATGGGAGTAAGACTTACAGCTGTAAGCAGGAAAAAAGGCTTACGCATTGTAGATTGAAATGCACCTTATTAGGAATTTGACTCGCTTTTTAAATTTGATTTTCCATTTGAGTTGTGTAGAATTATGTGATACTGACAACCTTCTGTATAAATCATTTCCTTTCATTTCCAACACAGATTAAGAGCCCTTTGTCAGTGTCGCATTTTTAATTTTGAAGAGTAGGAATGTCTTAAAATCCCCACCCCCATGCCCGCAGGAATATATGAATGAATACACGCCCGTAGGTACGCACTAGCCTTGAAGCGGAAAAACAGGCATCACTGTAACTACCTCCCACTCCAGACTCCGCCCCACAAAACCTCCCTCCCCTTTCTCCCACTGCAGGTCCGGCGTTGGCGCAGTTAGATGACGTAAGGCGTAGCCGGCGTAGCCGCCTACGTGTGGCTACCGTCTCTGCCTCTGGGAGTTGAAGTTTCCGAAAGGACTCGGGTGCGGGACCAAGACCACTCCAGAAAGGCTTTCTGCTTGAGCTCTCAGGTTCCCCAACCACTCCTTAGCTAGGTAAGTCTCCTGGCACTGAGGCTGGCGCTCTCCTACCCTTTGGTATTTTCCGGCCGCAAAAACAGTGCGTGCCAGAGCCGCTCTCAACTAACAAGGGCTTCCGGGGGAAGAGGGGAGTTGGGCTGTGGAAGGGGCAGCCTCAACCCAGTTTTCGAAGGAAGTGACGTCAGCTACCGCGCGTCCCCGTCGTGCGCCAAGCAGCTTCCTGATTCGCTGGCTGCTGCTTAATCCCGCCTCTCGAGTGCATTCGCCGGGGGTGGCCTAGAGGGAGGGTGGGGCGAGGTTCTGCCCTCCCCAGTGGCCCGCCTGTAGTCGACGTGTGTGTGTGGGGTCGGCCGGGCCCTAGTATGTGAAGAGTGAGTTTCTAAAGAATGATGGGAGAGGGAAGTCTGCGCTCTGAAGGGCCGGAAAACGAGCTCTCGTCCTGTCCCTGGGTGGCTGGAGACCGTGGGCAAGGCGCCTTCCCCGTGTCCCCCTGGGGGTACGCAGCGAGCGCCTTGGGACGTGGAGCGCCAAGGCCGGTCCAGCGCCCGCGAGACCCAGTGTTCCTGCTTTCAGCGAAATACTTTCAGCGTGACAATTCGGCACGTTTTCTAGAGCTGCAGGGAGGGTAGCGACAGCGGCTCTTCCGGTTTTTGTTTGTTTAAATCCTGCCGCTCTCCCCAGCCCCGCCCCGGGCCTGCCCGCCGACGAGCTGACGCCGCGCGGCCTCAGCCCGCCCCTTCCCCGGGCTGCTCCTGCTCCGTCGCTGTCGCTCTGTAATTGCGTTCTGCAGTTGTTCCGGCGTTGGTTTGGATCTTTCTGGAAGGGAGGCTGTCACAAATGAAGACTCTATTTCAGCCCAGTGAATAAAATCCATAAAAGTTATTTTGTTCTTTAACATTTCTTTTGGACGCTCACTGATGGATGATGTGTCCTCCCTGCCGGAAGCTGTGCGAAGAGGTGGAAATACAAGGAGGATTGGCATCGGTTTTTACGCATTAGTCCCACAGCAGATGGCCTTAGTCATCGTTTTCCCGTTCTTGTAAGACCACCTGATAATCGATGTCTGTGACTCAGTGAACCAAATTTTTTCCCTATGCTAAAGTAAATTTCACGCAAATATTTCTGTAACTGCTACAAAATACCGTTCTTAAATGTTGGTTGGACGTGGTCGAATGAATGAAAACGTACACTGAGCATCACTGTGTGTGAGAAAGGAGTGCAAAACCCTCTGCCGTGGAGCCTATAAACCGGCCAAAACTAAAATAAGAAGCAAGTGTACCTAGTGAAGCGCCGTATTTTGCTGATCAGGCGATCCGAACAAGCTAGGACATAGTGAAACGCTATTGGGTGGTACAGCAGGGGGAGTTGCTACATATCTTTGTACATAGAGTGTTGTGAGCAATAATTTATAGGAGCTCAAGCCAGCATCATTTTTGTTGTATTCCATGCCTCATTGTATGTAGCTTATTCAAAACTTAAAAAAAATTCACTTACTACAGTGCGTTTTCTTAATTGGGAATGGCTTTAAAAATAATAATGATGATGTTGACCAACTCATGATCTTTCCTAGTATTTGATAGGCTGTTTAAAAATATTAGTATGCAATGATAGGCCAGGTTAAATTTAATTTAGGCTGCTTGGATAGGAAAGGCAAACGCTCCCCCTGGTGTACATGAGCTGTAAAACATGGCTATACATTGCTTTTTAAAGTTTTCACGTTATAGAGCGAATAAACACTTGCAGTTTTGAACTTAATAGGGAACTGGCAAAACACGATGCCAGTGATGATCAGAAATGTTCTTTCTTAGAATCTTAATCATTGTTTTGTGACGAGAGCAATTTGTTTCCTGTGAATTTTAATTGTGCTTTTAAGTTTGCACGTTTAGCCTAATAGACAGGTTCAGCATATGTTTTTTTCACCCTATGTTGTTTTAGATACACTCATGGCTGACTTCTATTTAATGTACTGTCTATGCGAAAGAAGTAAAATGAAAGTGATCCTGGGGATCGCAATATGTATTTTAAAATTTTCTTCCTTCTAATCTTTTCAGGGGTAGTTGAGTTTCTCCTGCCTCCCATTTGCTAAGTTGAGTGCTTACCTTATCTTCTAGCTTTTAAAAAAAAAATTAATAAATGCCCTCAATGTTATACATTTGTCTCCAATTGAGGCCTTTTTGCCTGTATTTCTCTCATCCTATTATTCAGGCTTTTAACTGCTCCAACGTATTATTTTTTCGTTCTCTTCTCTGTCTGAATTCTGAGTCAGATTGTGAGGATGTCTTCTAATTCATCGGTTACTTCTTGGACACCAGGTAATCTGGAGTTTGTCTCATATTCTGAAATCTTTATATCTTCATTTCCTGGTTTCCAAATTGGTTCTTTTTCAAGTATTCTAATTTTGCTTTTTTGTGTCTATGTTTATGTCCCAATTTCCTGTTTTGTTTTTATGGTTCTTACTCCTTATGATGTCTGAAAGATTCCAGTCAAACTTATTTTAAAGTCATTTTCACATTGCCCTATTATTTTCAATTTGTGTCGAGTGGATTTATCTCAAGTGTTGATTTTGGCTTTTTCCCCATCGTTTCTGTCTTTTTGTAATTTCACTTTGCAGGCTCATGTTGAGTGGAATTATCACTTCCCTTCTCCAAACCACCTGTCTGTCTAGTACTGATTTTGTGGTTGGTCCCACCCATGGTCCTGTTCAGTGCTTCAGGCCACAGCAAAGCGTATATGGGTGCTTCAGAATTCTTACCATGTAGTGTTAAAGTTCGTATGTCCCCTCACGGCTTGGCCCAGGTTGTCGCTACGAAGCTGTGTCTGCTTCCTTCAGGTTTCCCCCAAGTACTCTGCTCTGTATAAGCCTTAGTCTCATTTTACCTGTTTTCAGTCTTTTTTCATGGAAGGGAGAGCCCCACTGTAAATACTAGTTTAAGGGTTCGTCTTAAGCTGTCTCCTGTCTCCCCCATCCTCTGTCTTGTGTTGTTTTCTCCTTACTTTACAAGTAGGAGGCCTCCCAGCTGCCTTTGCACAGCAGACCAGCAGGGTCAGTACCTATTCTAGTTCTTGGTTTGGTTTTGAGAGAGGCTATACCTTTTTTTGTTTCCCCTTTTTATATTTTATCTCCTGTTGTCATGTATTTCAAGACTGGGAGGCAAGGTGCTTCAAAACATGAACTCTTGGCAACCATCTCCGGGAAGTCTCTTCCAACTACCTGATTCTGTGGCGTAGGAATAGGACTGCAGCTGTTTTTCCCTGTATCTTACAGTGACACAAGTCTTCTCAGAGGCCTCCAACAGCAGGGTTGAAGCAACGCAGCTCTTTTACATTCTTTGGAAACTCTTATTTTCTAAATACGGTTTTGGATTTCTGGAGATGGTAGAGTTAGATCTGGGTTTGAATCTTAGCTCCATCGCTTTATTTGTCTATTCGTTCAACAAGTATTTTGAGGACCTGCTTGGTGCTAGGTTTGGTCTAGGTGCCTTGCTTCTTAGGAAATGTTTAGTAGCTTTGTAATTTAGGGCAAGTTATTTAACCTCACTGTGTCTGCCTTCTCTGTAAAGTAGGCATAATATCGTCTACCTCATAGGGTTATTTTAAGGATTAAATTAGATATTAAGTTTTTTATTAAGCACAGTAAAAATTAATAAATGTTTGCTATTACAGACATGCGCCTCATAACGTTTTGGCCAATGATGGATTGCATATATGACGGTGGTCCTATAGGATTAGTGCCATTTAGCCCAGGTGTGTAGTAGGCTGTATCAACTAAGTTTGTGTAAGTACACTCTGTGATGTTTGCACAATGACCGAGTCGCCTGATGACGTATTTCTCAGAATATACTCCTGTCATTAAGTGACTCACGACTTTACTATTTTCATTGCGTTTTAAAGTCTTTTGTAATATCATATTCACTCATTTACTTATTCCACCACTATATAATAAGCATGTATTAAGTGCCAGTCCTTGTGTTAGTACTGACAATCTAATGTTAGGCAAAAGTGGACATCATCCCTGCTCATATGGAGCTTCCAGTGTAGAATCAAATTTGAGTTATTTCTAGGTGTTCCCTCAAACTCAGGATGCTATTTGGTTAATAGTATAAGGAAAACTTGTGAACTCTTACTTGGATTACTGGATGATTCTTTCTCTCTCTTAGTAGTTTTGTGACCTGGTAAAATGCCGGGGCTTTTGCTGTAGCCTAGAAAGCACACATATTAAAATTTCTTGTGTTTCAGTCAAAATTTGGTAAACTTGCTAAGTTATCTCCATATGTCCTTTTACAACGTTGCACTTTTTTCTTCTTTTTTTTATTGAGGTTATGATAGATGTTGTTATTTGTCATTCATCTGATAGGTGCACCCCTTCACCCTTTGTGCCCACCCTCCCCCCCTTTTCCCTTGGTAACCACTAAGCTCTTCCATTTGTCCATTTGTTTGTTTATCTTCCACATATGAGTGGAATCATACAGAGTTTGTCTTTCTCTATCTGGCTTATTTCACTTAACATAATACCCTCAAGGTCCATCCATGTTGTTATGAATGGGACTATTTTGTCATTTTTTTATGGCTGAGTAGTATTCCATTGTGTATATATACCATTGCTTCTTTATCCAGTCATGAGTCGATGGACACTTAGGTTGCTTCCACGTCTTGGCTATTGTGAATAATGCTGCAATGAACATAGGGGTGCATAAGTCTCTCTGAATTACTGATTTCAGTTTCTTTGGATAGTTACCCAGTAGTGGGATGGCTGGGTTGTATGGTATTTATATTTTTAATTTTTTCAGAAATCTCCATACTGTTTTCTATGGTGGCTGTACCAGTTTGCATTCCCACCAGCACTGTATGAGGGTTCCTTTTTCTCCACAACCTCTCCAACACTTGTTATTTTTTGTCTTGCTGATTATAGCCATTCTAATGGGTGTAAGGTGATATCTTAGTATAGTTTTGATTTGCATTTCTCTAATGCTCAGTGATGATGAGCATCTTTTCATGTGCCTATTGGCCATCTGTATATCTTCTTTGGAGAAATGTCTGTTCAAATCTCCTGCCCACTCTTTGATTGGGTTGTTTGATTTTTTGTTGTTGAGTTGTGTGAGTTCTTTATATATTATGGAGATTAACCCTTTGTCAGATATATGACTGCAAATATTTTTTCCCAGTTAGTGGTTGTCTTTTCATTTCAATCCTGTTTTCCTTTGCCTTGTAGAACCTCTTTAATCTGATGAAGTCCCACTTGTTTATTCTTTCTATTGTTTCCCTTGTCTGAGAAGGCCTGGTGTCTGAAACGATCCTTTTAAGACTGATGTCAAAGAGTGTACTGCCTATATTTTCTTCCAGAAGTTTTGTGGCTTCAGGTCTTACCTTTAAGTCTTTGATCTATTTTGAGTTTATTTTTGTGAATGGTGTAGAATGGTCTACCTTCATGCTTTTACATGTGGCTGTTCAGTTTTCCCAGCACTGTTTATTGAAGAGACTTTCCTGTCTCTATTGTATGTTCTTAGCTTCTCTGTCGAAGATTAGCTGTCCATAGATGTGTGGTTTTATTTCTGGGCTTTCAATTCTGTTCCATTGATCTTTGTGCCTGTTTTTGTACCAGTACATGCTGTTTTGATTACTATAGCTTTGTAGAGTATTTTGAAGTCAGGGAATGTGATGCCTCCAGCTTTCTTCTTTTTTCTCAGGATTGCTGTAGGTATTTGGGGTCTTTTGTTGCCCCATATGAATTTTAGGATTCTTTGTTCTCTTTCTGTCAAGAATGTCATTGGGATTCTGGTTGGGATTGCATTGAATCTGTAGATTGCTTTAGGTAGTATGGACATTTTAACTATGTTTATTCTTCCAACTCATGTACATGGAATGTCTTTCCATCCATTATGTTGTCATCAGTTTGTTTCAGGAAAGTCTTGTAGTTTTCAGTGTATAGGTGTTTCACTTCCTTGGTTAAATGTATTCTAAGATATTTTATTCTTTTTGTTGTGATTGTGTATGGGATTGTGTTCTTGAGTTCTCTTTCTGTTGGTTCATTATTAGAGTATAGAAATGCAACTGATTTATGTAAGTTGATTTTGTGCCCTGCAACTTTTCTGTAATTGTTGATTATTTCTAATAGCTTTCCAGTGGATTTTTTTTAGGGTTTTCTATATATAAAATCATGTCGTCTGCAAATAGCGAGAGCTTCACTTCTTCATTGCCTATTTGGATTCCTTTTATTTCTTTTTCTTGCCTAATTGGTCTGGCCAAAACCTCCAGAACCATATTGAATAAGAGTGGTGAGAGTGGGCACCCTCGTCTTGTTCCTGTTCTCAGAGGGATGGCTTTCAGTTTTTCCCCATTGAGTATGATGTTGGCTGTGGGTTTGTCATATATGGGCTTTATTATGTTGAGGTACTTTCCTTCTCTAACCATTTTATTGAACATTTTTATCATAAATGGATGTTGGATCTTGTTGAATGCTTTCTCTGTGTCTATTAAGATGATTATGTGGTTTCTGGTCCTCATTTTGTTAATGTGGTGTATCACATTGATTGCCTTGCAGATGTTGAACCATCTCTGTGTCCTTGGTATAAATCCCACTTGATCATGATGATCTTTTAATGTATTGCTGTATTCGATTTGCCAATATTTTGTTGAGGGTTTTTGCATCTGTGTTCATCAGTGATTTTGGCCTGTAATTTTCCTTCTTTGTGTTGTCCTTATCTGGCTTTGGTATCAGGGTGGTGTTGGCCTTGTAGAATGTATTAGAAAGTGGTCCATTTTCCTAAATTTTCTGGAATAGTTTGAGGATAGGTATTAAATCTTCTTTGAGTGTTTGGTGGAATTCTCCAGAGAAGCCAGCTGGTCCTGGACTTTTATTTTTGGGGAGGTTTTTGATTACTGTTTCAATCTCTTTACTTGTGATTGGTCTATTGAGATTCTCTATTTCTTCTTGATTCAGTTTTGGGAGGTTGTAAGAATCTAAGAATTTATCCATTTCTTCTAGGTTGTCCAATTTGTTGGCATATAATTTTTCATTGCAGTCTCATATAATCTTTTGTATTTCTGTGGTATCCATTGTAGTTTTTCCTCTTTCATTTCTAATTTTATTTATTTGAGTCTTCTCTCTTTTTTTCTGAGCCTGGCTAAGGGTTTATCAATTTTGTTTATTTTCTGAAAGAACCAGCTCTTTGTTTCATTGATCCTCTCTACTGTCTTTTTTGTTTCAATTTAATTTATTTCTGCTCTAATTTTTATTATGTCCCTCCTTCTACTGACTTTGGGCTTTGTTCTTCTTTTTCTAATTCTGTTAAGTGTAGTTTGAGATTGCTTATTTGAGATTTTTCTTGTTTGTTGAGGTGAACCTATATTGCAATGAATTTCCCTCTTAGGACTGCTTTTGCTGCATCCCAAATGAGTTGCTATGGTGTGTTTTCATTTTCATTTGTCACCAGCTAGTGTTTGATTTCTCCTTTGATTTCTTCAGTGATCCATTGGTCATTCAGTAGCATGTTGTTTAATCTCCACATCTTTGCCCCTTCCCCAGGTTTTTTCTTGTAATTGATTTTTAGTTTCATAGCATTATGGTTGGAAAAGATGCTTGATAGCATTTCAGTCCTCTTAGAATTGTTGAGGCTTCCTTTGTTTCCCGACATATGATCTATCCTTGAGAATGTTCCATGTGCACTTGAGAAGAATGTGTAATCTGCTGTTTTTGGATAGAGTGTTCTATATGTATCTATTAAGTCCAGCTGGTCTAGTTTTTCACTTAGTTCTACAGTTTCTTTGTTGACTTTCTCTCTGGATGATCTATTCATTGGTGTTAGTAGGGTGTTGAGGTCCCCTACTATTATTGTATTGTTGGTGACATCTCCTTTTAGTTTTGTTAATATTTTCTTTATGTACTTTGGTGCTCTTGTGTTTGGTGCATATATCTTTATAAGTGTTATGTCTTCTTGGTGGAGTGTCCCTTTTATCATTATATATTGCTCCTATTTGTCTCTCTTTACCTGTTTTGTCTTGAAGTCTACTTTGTCTGATATAAGTATGCCAACACCTGCTTTCTTTCGTTCGCTCTTAGCTTGGAGTATCATCTTCCACCCCTTTGCTCTGAGTCTGTGTTTGTCTTTGGGGTGAGGTGTGTTTCCTGGAGGCAGCATATTGTTGCGTCTTGTTTTTTAAACAACATTGCACTTTTAAAGAAAGCAAGAACCATATAATAAAACTACTGCTTCTGTTATGTGCTGTTAAGATTTCATCCTTCCATTATCTGAATTGTGGGGTTTTTTTCTTTTTGTTTTAGATAGTAGCTTCTCTGCATTGAGTTGTTAGCTATCTCTGTAAGAAGGAAGAATCATAGAATTTTCTTTAAGGCCAGTGAAATATTTGCAAGCTTCATGCTTAGTCTTTGATAGGGATAAATAGCAAAATACATTTTTAAGCTCTGGTGTTAGTAATCTATTAACAGGAAAAGAACTCTCAGTATTTCTAGCTCTTTCTCTATTCTGAAGGCAAGTTTGGTTCTAGGCAGTATATAAAAATGTGGCTATTAAATCGAAATGTGTGAGATGGCCCTAAGTATTCCACAACTGATTACAGAATCAACTTCCATATTTTGGTTTTCAGACTTTACTAAAGTGGAATATTTACAATTATATATTTACAGTGAAAAATAGTGGGGGGGCAACAAAATTTGTTTTTTACGCTGTTCAAAATGTACAAATCTGTAGCATAGTTTTGGTCAAAAACCAATTGTAAGTGTATACCTAGATAATGAAAGTAACGTTTCTCTTTTGCATTAATTTTGTACTTCTGATTCATTTACAGGAATTTATTTTAAGGAAATAAATTACTGGGTCAAAGGGCGTTAACATTTTAAAGCTCTTAAAACATAGATCTGTGTAGCCTTCTGGAAAAATTATGCCATGACCACCTGTAGTATATGAAAACACCCCATTTCATCAAATGCTCTTTGCCAGTAAATGACATTTAATTGTCTCAGTTTGCATTTTTATTCATTACTGATATGGTTTAATTTTAACCTCATCTCTTGGTTATTTGTTTTTTTACTTTTTGGGTGTTTGTGAATCACGTTCATGTCAAAAGTTGCTTTTCAGTTTTTCAGAAGCATCAAATAATGTCATCTGAAATGTTGCCAGCATTTGTTGAGGCTTCTAATGTTGAAAGAACGCAAGACTTAAGTGAGGATCAAGAGGAGAGCCAGAAGCCAAGATCAGGTGAAGGGTTGGAACCAATATCTAAACGACAAATGAAGAAGCTAATAAAGCAGAAACAGTGGGAAGAACAACGAGAACTCCGCAAGTATGTTTCAAAGTGCCTATGTTCTGGCTCCATTCAGACATATGGAATGTTGGACCTCGCGTAGCCCTTTGTCACATTCAAAGTAATTGTGTTAATTGAAATTGGGGCTACGCATATTGTTAGCTGACATTGTCAGTTGGCTGTTAAAACTGTGTGTGTTTGGATTATTTTCTTTTAGCAATGTTAATGAATTTACACTGTACACTTTTTCTCACCCAGAACCTATTGTGAGTAGCCGCACAATTTCTGAAACAACTGACTTAAATAAGGGATATAGTTAGTATCCATGTGCTAGATGTGGAACAAAAATAACTACCTCAGAAAGATCAAATTTGGGCCTAATGTTGATTTTGCTAGAACTGTTGCAGGTTTTGGTGAGAGCAGTAAGGCTGAAGCTAATATTGTCTAATGTCAGAATTTACTGGGAGGAAATAAACTATAGTTAATGTAGATCAAAGAAGAAGTCTATGAGTGCTTTTTACAAGTAATTTTACTTTATTTTTTTCCTATAGCACATAAATGTTGCTTGAAGATCATGTAGGGGATGAAGATCATGTAGGGGAAGAATAAAAGAAAAATTCATCATAACTCTCAAATTCAGTATTTATAAAGTTTTCTTGGTATAGTGTGATGCCGATAATACATGAAATTATTAGTAGTGTAGTTTAAGTTTGTAAGGAAAGCATTATATTGTTTTTCAAACTCATTTCCTTCTTATCAAAAGTTTTTAGATTGACTATATAAAATTGCTGATATTTGATCATTTTTGATCCACAGAAGTGGCAGTTTCATACATTAGTTCAGTCTGCTGATTTAAAAAAGTAATTGTTTCTTTGTCTATTTAGAAGAGGCTTGTAAATATCTGGATATACAAATAACAAGAAGTTATTTTAATTACTAATTTTAGACAAAAGCGAAAGGAAAAACGCAAGAGAAAGCAATTAGAGCGACATTGTCAACAGGACTCAAACTCAGATGGAAATGACAGAAAACGTATTCGAAGAGATGTTGTTCATAGTACACTCCGCCTTGTCATTGACTGCAGTTTTGACAGCTTGATGGTGTTAAAGGTATCATGAATCACTGTAAGAAAAATCCTGTAGGTAAAGTAGGGTGAATCATTCTTGCTTTAATATGTAATACCACTTTGATATAAATTTGTGTACTAAAATGTATCTTAAATCAAGTTTTTAAAAATCTGTGCCCCCTAAATTAAACTAATAAATTGCTCATGTGTATATGTATAGACAGAGGGAGAGAGACAGACACCATGATTATATGATAAAAGTCAATAACTGCATATTAGTCATAAGGATCTGTGTGTTTTTATTTGTCCTAATCAAAAAGAAAATAAGAAATATGATTTGCTTAATAGAATTATTTATATTTAATAGTTTGAGAAACCTGATTGTTTGAGCAATGCTAGTGAAGAGAACATGGTTTAATTACTTTCCAAACCATGGGTTAGTTATGAAAATAGTAATAGTATGGCTCTAAGAGAGTTTTTTCTGTTGTTGTTGTCTCTTAAGAAAAGTACATGTTTGATGAACTAGTATTTTAAGTGGATGCAAAATATGAAATATTGGTTCACTTACAGAGTATTGACTTTACTTATGGTAATTATTTTGTTAATATGTGAGGAAATTGAATGGAAATTATCAGAAAAGACTTGTATTTCAAAAGAAAAAATGCATCTATCTAGTCATGGCTTCTGCTTATTCTGTTCCACTGAGATTATGGAATGGTCATAGATGATTTTGAAAATGCTCCTTTAAAAACTGCACTCTTTTATAGGACATTAAGAAACTTCATAAGCAGATTCAACGATGTTATGCAGAAAATCGACGAGCACTGCATCCTGTGCAGGTTTGTTTGAGGAATTTAAAACAGACTCCAGTTTCCTTTTATGTCTGCCTCAGAAAAAGGCATAGATGATCCTAATTGCCTTTACAAGAGTCTTACAGATAATCTTCCTTAGAGAACAAAATGCCTATTTGAAAAATATTTCATTTTTCTGCAAAAATAAAGGAAAATATTTTAAACGTTTTTTCATGTATGTCATTCTCAGGCACGCTCTGCGGAGTCACCGTCAGTCTTGTGCACATGGACCTGCTGCTCATTTCTGTGTAGTTAAATGTCTGCATTAAGGGATATACACATATTTTCATACCAGTTTCTCAGCTCTCAATTCCTTCCCTTCTGGGGAGTGGGGGAACTCCCCTGCCTCTTGTGTGCTGTGGTACCTGTTGGATAGATTTTTTCTGCTTAAAGGATTTTGAGTCACTGATAATTTTGAAGGATACTTCCTTAGCTAGAGTGAGGAAGTGATTTGTGAGACTAGTTGGCTACTCTTAAGAGGAGGGTCTTTTTTCTCTCTGAATTTACTTGAGTTCTAGATGACCTACAAATTAACACTGGCTCACTGATGTTAAGAACCAGAAACTCTTGATATTTTTTGGTTAGCTATATTTTTTGTCAAGTGATAATAATTTTATATTTCTCTCACCCTTGATTAGACTTGAAATAGGTATCAGGGTTTAGAATCAAAGGCAAATTACAAAGACTTTGGACTGGTGAAAAGTAACAGTGGTGGCAAAAGAAAGGGAATGGGAACTCGACATGGAAGCAGGGACTTTGTAGAAGAGTGGTCGTTAAGGGCGAGGCAAATGATAGCTGCTTGAAAAATGGGGTGAAAATGTAGATGGAATATGGGAGTTGGTGGGTTATGAGAGAAACAAAATGTCATTTTTCCACAAGTTTGTTCTTGTGTGTTTAAAGCATGTCACAAATTAATTTTTTTCTAGAATGAAAATATTTTGTGTTTCCCTGATGATCAGATGGGTGAATGAGGGAAATAAAATATTGGACTTTCATAGTCATTTGCTCTTTCTTTCTATGCCTACCAATCTCTTTACAGTTTTACTTGACAAGCCATGGAGGCCAGTTGAAAAAGAACATGGATGAAAATGACAAAGGATGGGTCAACTGGAAGGTAATTAGAATAGAGTAACTCTAACATAATTCCAATATTTTTATGCTTAAAAGTCTACATTTTTTACCTATATTCTATGTACTGCCAATAAATATAGGAGTCAGCAACCCAAACCCAGTGTATCACTGTACCTAAGTCTAAGGTTACAAGACTGGGAGAAGCTAGAGAGACTGAGATTTCTATTAGCTTGTCCTCACTCTCGTTAAACCTCCCTTGCCATTTTACCACCAACCTAAAACATATTTTGAAAAAGGAAGACTTTTAAAGATCTTTATACAATCTCTGCCTAGTGAACTGTCTATCCATTATTTATAAGAGTGAAGTCACTCTAAAATTTGGAAATGTGAATGCATTCTGTTTCTTCTAAATCTCCACTGTCCCATATGGCATCCACATTCCACACGTGACTGTTGAACTCTTGAAGTGTGACTAGTCTGAATTGAGATGTGCTGTAAATGTGAACTATACATTGGATTTCAAAGATTTAGTAACCAAAAAAAGAGAGAATGTAAAATATCTCCGTGGAATTTTAAAAACTATTATATGTTGAAATGATAACATTTTGTCTATGTTGTGTTGACTGCAATGTATTATTATAATTAATCTCACCTATTTCTTTTTACTTTTACTAGAAGATTTAAAATTACATATGTGGCTCACATTTTTTTTTATGTTGGGCTAAAGCACTCTCAGTCATTTGCAAAGATGACTAATAGCTCGGCTTTGGTACCATTGCTGAGGAACCCTGGTCTGTATTGGGTTATTCCTATGCTTTTCTTTCTCAAAGCCAGTTCTCTCTGTGACTAACTTTCCCTCTCACACTCACTAGTCCTGTAATGACTACATTTATTTTATTAATAGCTTATAGGGTGAAACATTGTCAAAGACTTTTTTAAGTTTTAAAGTACAGATATTTACCAAGTTTTACGTTCATGCCTATTTTCCTGAGGCATAATGTAATAAGTTGAAATAGGCATACCTTCAGTTATTTTGTGCCTTGTAAATTTATTATTTATACCACCAGCTTTCCAGAAAGACGTGAGTTCACTGGTCTGTAATTACTCAGGTCCTTCTTAGGGCCTTTATTTAAGCATAGGGGTCAAATTTTTAATATACCATTTTCCAGAAAAGTGGCGGTTTATTAATCAGTAGGTTGTACATTTTAGGTGAGAGGTTCCCTGCTTCACTTTTGATTTCCTTAAAAATTATTGGGTAAATGCCATCTAGGCCTGGTGTCACATCCTCTTTTATTCTGTCAATGTAGTTTTCAAAATTCTGCCTGCCAGCTATTGTTCAGTCTTGGACTTCTAACCTGACAATTTTGGTGAAGGTGATTTCAAATGTGTATCTTTGTAAAAACAGATGCATGGAATTTATTAAATCTATCAGCCATTTTCTTTTGCTGATTCATGTGGATGTAGAACAAGTAATTGAAGAAGGCATTCTTTGGCTGGAGAACAGTGTGAGCAAATATGTGACAAAAATGCATTTGTTTTTTTGGAACAGAGATGAAGTTAGAAAGGTAGGTCAGTACCATATTCAGGAAAGAGTTACTAAATTAAGGAGTTTGAATTTTATCGTACAGATAATGATAAAACACTGAAAATAGTGTTTTAGAAAATGAGTCTTCCATCAGCATGTGGAGGTAAATTGGAGGGATCTGAGGCTAGAGACAGGAAAGTAACATTAGGGGGCTACTTAAATCATTGACATGTGAGGGTGATAAGGAGTTGAGGTAGTAGGCTCTAAATGATACATCGTAACGATATTCTTTCAAACTTCCTATCGTGTGTTTTTGGGTGGGTTTGTCTATGGAACAGAACATAATCATTTTTAGCCAGTCTTCACAAAATCTTATTAATTAATAACATCTTTGCCCTGTGTCTTAAAGGATATCCACATCAAACCAGATCACTATAGTGAATTCATAAAGAAAGAAGACCTGATTTATCTTACGTCAGATTCACCTAATGTCCTGAAGGAATTAGATGAATCCAAGGCCTATGTGATCGGAGGGTTAGTGGATCACAACCATCACAAGGTACTGTTAAGGTTTCATTTTTGCTTTTGCTCATACTTAAAATTGATACATCAATTTTCCTGATAGTAAAAATACTTCTTGATAGTAACAGTAATGCTGATCTTTATTGAGTGCCTAGCAAATTTCAGTCACCTTTCTAGCTAGGCACAGCATTTCACGTACGTTAGTTTGCTTAATCCTCACTACAGCCCACTGCAGTCAGTGCTGTTATCATCTACATTTTACAGATGAGGAACCGGAGGCACAGAGAAATAAGTCTAGAACCAATAGTAATAGGTGGTAAAGCAGATATTTGAAACCAGGCGGATTGTTCCAGAGCCCACATACTTAAGTGATACACTATATTGATAGAAGATGATGTTGCTAATCACTGTCTAGGCATTGGTAAAATTTATATCAATTTATACCAAAACTGGTAAATTTATAAGTTTTAAATATGTGATTTTCATGGGATGTGTTTTCTGTTCTTTCGTATTCATACTTTTGTCTGTTCCCACCTACTCACCCTCATTCTAATGAAAAATTACATAAATACACTTTCTAAAAGAAAACATCATTTTGTACTTTGCCAGCTACTTTGTGGCAGGCCAAATTAACCGAACTAAAGAAAAACATGTTTCCTAAGTGTCTGAGGAAGTATTGTTAGGAGAGTAACAGGAAGGAATTCATTGTTCTTGTAGAGCACACTGTGCAGAAGAGCTTCCCGCAATGCTGGAAACGTTTGTCCTCCTGTCCAGCACG
This sequence comes from Equus quagga, assembly GCF_021613505.1. Classification (NCBI taxonomy): domain Eukaryota; kingdom Metazoa; phylum Chordata; class Mammalia; order Perissodactyla; family Equidae; genus Equus; species Equus quagga. Next base: position 76,094,683 of record NC_060269.1, read on the forward strand.
GTAGCTACATGGCTGCTGAGCACGTGACATGTGCACAGAGTGATTGAGAAGCTGACTTTGTGTAAACTGTTAAATTGGAGTGGTCACTGTGGCTGCAGTCGGACAGGGCAGCTCTCTAGCATCATAGGGAATTTTAGCAGAATGATCTGTGGCCTTTTTACTTTTTTCTCAGTGGAAAAATTCTCTTTTACTTATGTGGAACCAAAGTTTTTCCTCTCATGTTGACTGTTTCTCTGAACTAAAACAATTTTGTTTTCAAAAGCACTTACCTCAATCTGTTATTAAGTATTTGTCCCTAAAATAGGCAAACTACTAGTTGAGAAATTTCGCTCTTCTTTCTCCTCTGCTCTTGTCTTTTGGCTGTTTCAGTTCTGGTTAGACCCAGGCTTTAAGGATTTTAATTTTGAGAAGGGAGAAAATTCATATTCAACATTCTTTTAATTGACAGAAAGAGAAAAATAAAATTTTATAGGCAATTTTTAAAATTTCTAAATTCAGATTTTCATTTAATTTGTCCTTTGTGCCTCTAGTCTTATGTAATGAAACATAGTTTTGTCTTTATATCTTTTACATGTGTGGGAAGAGTAATGGTGCTGCTCTAGGAATTCAGTTTGAGTATTTTAAAGTGAGAGAAAAGGCAGAGTGGAGTGGTGAAAAGATATTTGAGCCAGGAGGCATGAGCCAGGTTTCTCCTGTGGGTCCGCCACTGGGGGCTTTGTGACAGGGGAGGGAACATGTCTCTGGTTTCCTCCTTGTAAACTGGTTAAGCAAATGCCCTAAACATTCTACTTACTGCCCTAAACAAACTGCTACTGTCAGGAGAGTGTTTCCAAATTAGCAGTTAAACACGCACAGGCGCACACACACACACTTCTTCAGATTACATTCTCTGAACTAAAGTCTTTTGTAGAAATTATTTATTCTGTCATAGACTTTAAGTTAAAATAATTTAATGTTCTAGTCCAAGTTATAGTGTCTTTGTTTTAGGGACTCACATATAAACAAGCATCAGAGCATGGAATTGATCATGCGCAGCTTCCCCTTGGAAATTTCGTGAAGATGAATAGTAGAAAAGTTTTGGCAGTTAATCATGGTAAGCTCTGAGGGGATAAACTGAAAATATACCTGAGTGAACATTGTGAAGAAGAATATTACATTTACATTTGGACAAGTACAAAATATGTACCTTGCTGGAGACAAAATTTTAAAGTATAATCATGTGTAATTTGTTTGAATGTAGAAATAACACAGGCATATTTTAGAAAATTTTGAAAATGTAGTAAAGTATAAAGGAAAATAAGTAAGCTGTAATTTCACTACCCAGAGATACTTGGTATTAACTTTTTGATGTGTTTCCTACCAGTTTTTTCCTATGCATAGATACTGTTTATTACATAATTGGATTTTTACTGTATTGCATAAGATGTTAAAAATCTGGGGTGTTTTTTTCCCCATTTATAATTATATTTTTCCATGTCATTGAATCATTGTTAATGACTATGTAATATTCCACCATCTGAATATATATATATATATATAAAATAATTTAACTGTTCTTCTGTTGATTTTTTTTTCTTTTTACTATTGTAAATAACATTTTAATAGACATCCTTGGACCTAAGTCTTTGCCTGGAGTTTTGCTTTTTAAAACAGTTTTAGTACAGATTTTTGTTAGTACACAACTATTTAGTGGACTCTTTTTATGTGCTAAACACATTCTCTATAGCAGCATCTAGGGAGTTATAGAAATGAACTTGTTGATTCAGAGAATGAACTACTTCTAAGACTTTGGATAGACAGTGGAAATTACTTTTCCGTAAAGTAATCCTGATTAACCCTTGAGCAGTGTATTAAAGTGAGAGTACCTTGGAGACAGCATTAATATTCTTTACCTCTAATATAGAAAAAAGGCAGGCCAGACGCTCCTCGGAGTGAGTGGCTCTATAGGAAAGACAGAAGAAATTTAGATTAATGCCAACTTTTTTTTTCTGGTTGTTATTAGCACATAAAGGATAAAGAAGTGAGGAGGATAAAGAAGAATAGGCAGGAAAGGAGAAAGGTCCTCTGTCTACTGATTATCACTAACAAGAGTAGTGGTGAACCCTTGCGTGCCTACGGACTAGATTGAGGGGAATCCAGACAAGGCAGGACAGGCTGAGCACCTTGGGGCAGCTGGCCCTGAGAGCCAGTGGGAGAAGGAAGTGGTAAGGACGGAGTAGTTGTTAGGACATGCTGGCACTCTTCACACAAACACAATGTGTGTTAAAATACAGCATGCAGCATTGTGATGAACTCAGCTAAGAAATGTATGGGCTTTGTCTTTGTTGCAGTGTTTGAGATTATTCTGGAATATCTGGAAACCAGAGACTGGCAGGAAGCATTTTTTACCATCTTACCCCAGCGGAAAGGAGCTGTTCCCACAGACAACGCCTGTGGAAGTTCCTCACATAACAAGAAGCCTGCCAGAGTTGGAGGTGGACTGGACAGTGATTCCAGTGAAGAGGAAAATAGCGGAAATGAACTGGATTCACCACGTGAGGAAGAAAATCGGGATAAAGAAAACAGCACTGAATCTGCCATGAACTCTATACCACACTAATGTCATCTGGGATCTTTGTTTTTTAGTTAAAGGACAAATTAGGAGAAAATGACATGCTTCAGAGAATATTTGAATTGGAAGAAAATTTCATTTGCTCTATTTCTGTTTTTATTTTTTGGTGAGGAAGATTGGCCCTGAGCTAACATCTGTTGCCAACTTTCCTCATTTTGCTTGAGGAAGACTATTGCTGAGCTAACATCCCTGGCTATCTCCCTCTGTTTCATGTGGGATGCTGCCACAGCATGGCTTGATGAGCGGTGCTAGGTCCACACCTGGGATCCAAACCTTCCAACCACAGGCTGCCAAAGGGGAGTGTGCAAACTTAACCACTACGCTACTGGGCTAGTCCCCTCGTTTTCTCTTAGTTCTGTTGTAAATTTTTAAAACTTTCTTTTAAAATAAAAAGCCCTTATAAGAAAACAATTTTTGCTTTTGCATAAGATTTAAATGTGTAATTTTTAAAATAGTTTTCTAAGCCTCTAATGAGTTTTTTGAGAATTTTATTAGTAAAGCTTCATTCTCTTTTTTTTTTTTACTGGAATGTATTCTTTAGAATGTGCCTTCTGACCTTCAGTTTTATTATTTTATGTTTATCTCAGTGCCTTTCTGGTTTGCTGTCTGCTTATTTGTGGAGGTACGTATTCCTAAGTCTCCTGCAAGTCTGCCAAGATGTTCTCTGTGGGAAGTTACCTTCTATTTGCAGGTTTTATATTCAGTTTAGTTACTTCAGAGGAATATAGTGATTTTAGGGAGAAGTGTCAGACTGATAAACTCTACAGTCTATCTTTTGGCTTATGGAGCCTGTCCGTGTTCCTCCTTTGTAAGGCCTTTTTGTGGTCCTAAAGCAGTCACAGAGTTAAGAACCTCTTTAAGGTATTTTCTTACTTCCAATAATGGTGATAAATTATTTCAGTTACAAGATTTAGTTTTTCAGGCCAGATTACTTTAAAAGGCTATCAAAGGATCAGTTTTTTCTTTACCTAAATTTAAAAGCAGCTCATAGCAGCTATCCTTTCCTTCCATGTGTACTTTTTTAAAATAAAATATCTATTGGTTCTTAAAGTGAATAAAGTTAACTTTATATCTGTACCTGCCTACTATCATAGAGTAATAATATTCAAGCTAATGTAAATGTATGTTTCTGTAAATAATATAAGCATGTGTGAAAATATGCATATAATTGTACATACGTCTGTCCACAGTTTGCATGCTGCTCAGTTATTAACTGATAACAGGATGGAGTTGCCGTGTATCTGTATTAGCATGAAAGATTGTGTTGAACAACACTAAGAAATTTGAATTTCATAAAGTGCAAAAGTCCATAACAAACATTTGTGTGAGGACGTTGGCAAGGGAAGATGGGGCTGAAAGGAGTTGTTTCAGTTTCCTACTAGTAAACAGTTATGTTTAAAGTACAGTGATTGTTCTTTGTTGCAGCTAAAGTAAGATTTCAGAAGCCTTCACTCAGTTTGGATAAAGTGAGTTTCTGTTCTTTTTATTCATTGGCGTCCCAAATTCTATACACATTTGGTAGAGAGTTCACTGCATTTAGGATGGATGTTCACTGTCCCTTACATTTTGTTGCTTTATTCTTAGTAATCTATTATAGTTATCCGTTTAAAGTAAGGTATGTGAGCAAGGTGTGCGAATAAAGAAAAGCCCCTACAATTCAGGAACAAAGCTATGTCTTAAGTTGTGTTTTTCAGTTTCAAGTTTTTGTGAGTAAATGTGGTTTAGTACCATGAAATATTATGCCTTTTAATTGAATTATTCCATAGGGAATGTTTTTGAAAGGTAGGGAAAAATCATTACAGGCACTGTGTAGTTTAGTTTTCGCTCATTATGAAAACTCTGCGTTAGTGTCCTAGAACTGCCGTAACAAACTACCGCAAACTGGGAGGCTCAAAACAACCGAAACTTGTTCTGTCCCTGGAGCCTGGAGGCTGAAGGCGCAGAGTCGAGGCCTGGGTTGAGTCGTGCTCCCTCAGAAGGCTCTAGGGAACAACCTCCTGGCTTGTGGTGGCTGCCAGTAATCCCTGGTCGTCTGTGGCCTCAGCTGTGTCCCTCCACTCTCTCCTTTGTCGTCATACGGCCTTCTACCCCGGCTTCCGTGCCTGTCTGTGTCCCTCTTACAGGGACACCAGTCATCATCTACGGTGGCCTCACGTTAACTTGATGAAATCTACAAAGACCCTGTTTCCAGATAAGGTCACATCCACTGGTACTAGATATTATGATTTGAACATCTTGTGGGTAGACACAATTCTGTCTACTCCAAGTCCATATGTTCAGGCTGTTGACGACAAGAAGGCAAAGATTACAGTCTTCACCTCAAGAAGGCAGAGATTAAAATAAAAAATAACTCATTTCTGAGGTATTTATAAATTTGGTTTTTTAAATAATAGTAATCATTTTTCTTAATGTGTTCTTTTCTCTCAACATTGTTTTCCTTTATTGAGGTGCCGTATTTAAAACTTGGTAATATTAAAGACACTTGTATTGGAACTTAAAGGTTGAGAATTGAGTTAGCACTTAAATTCGTCAGAAGGAGATATCTCTACTGGAATAATGGGATTTTCTCTTATTTCATCTCTTTAAAAACCTATGGTCTTCATAAAGCAAGCACATTCTTAAGGGAAGGGACACTCTTCAGAGTGATTCTCCAGAGATTAGTGTATTGCTACCTTGGAGCATTTGAAAATGCTCGGAATTGGAATTGAAAAAAGCAAAAAGGGAAAAAGGAAGCAATTCTGAAAGAATGTCTTTTAGGAGGTGCATGAACAATTACGAAACCCACCAATTACCATTACAAAGTAAAGTGATACTTCACATTGTAGATGGAAAAGGTCACTGAGATGATACAGATAAAAGGCAAGCATTGTCCATAGAACACTGAGAATGTACAAACAGCAGTTGTGAAAAAAAATGGCAGGGATTGGAACTAATGACAGCAGTGGCCTACAGTACTCATTAACCGACCTCAGCACACAGATATTTGTCTCTGTTTTCCTAGCTCCTTGCCAGACACATAGGGGAGGCACTTAATGAACATGGAGGAGAGAACTAGAGACAGAATCAAGGTAATGCAGTTAGTGGGCAGAGTTGGCTTAAATCTCAGCACTGCCGCTTGTTAATTGTGTGACTGCACAACTTATTCAACCTTTGCAAGTCTCAGTGTCCTCGTTTGTAAATGGGACTGTTAGCCCATTTATCCTATCAGGGTTAAGCAAGCAATTGGTTTGCAACCAAGCAGCAGCTAACTTAGTTTCTCTGTTGGCATGTCTTCATTGCTTGCCTCATTTCTCTTGTTTCTCACTCTTCCTTTTTGACATTGCCTATCTGAAAAAAGTAGTAATGGATAAATAAGGCTTTGTTTCAGGCTCTCCTTTCTGAGCAACCCAGACTTAGATAATATTTTTAAAATGTGAACTTTTTATATTGTAAGAATCAACACTCATTAAACAAAATATTGAAATCAGATCATTTAGTGAAATGTTCCAAAAAGCAATAAAAACAGACGTAAAATGCAGCAACCACAGAAGACTATGTCTCTGTCCTATCAGCATATGTAAATGGTCTAAAATCATTCAAATTGGACTTAAAAAACCCAAAACTCAATATATGCTGTATTTGAATAAAGTTACTCAACAATGTTGAAAATAAGGGAGACAGGCAATTGGGCAAACAGAAAAAGAAGACAGAAAGCATAGTCTTAACACTCAATCAGGTTCAACATGTTACAATTAAACAAGGAAAAGAAAGGCATGTTGTAATGTTCAAGATCCTTAGTTCAATCCTCGGTGAAGATCTGATGGTTATGAATATCTGTGCACCAAATAGCATAGTATTCCATTTCAATGGGAAAAAACTTCAGGAATTACATGAAATAGCAAGAAAGGCGTTAGCGTAAGGAGACTAATTCAACCTCCCGGTCCATGACAGCTCAAGTGGACAAAACAAATAGATGGGAGATTTAGATGCTGTAATTAATAAGACATATATAATTGACATATATCAAGTTCTGTAGGCTGAAAGCAGTTTTCCAGTGCCCCAAGGAATGTTCGTAAGTGTCTATATATTAGCCCACAAAGGAAAATAAGTTCCAGAAGGAGAAAGAATACAGGCAACTTCTCTGAGAACAATACCTTAAAGTGAAAATAAACTTGTAGGATGGAAGGAAATCCTTACTACCTAGAACTACTTCTTTAATGTCAGATGGTCTTTATAGTAAAAAGCAGTGTTAGAGATAAAATTGGTCATGACTTAATTACAAAATTGTAAACTATGTTCACATATTACTTCAAAATACATGAATCAAAATAGACAAAATTACAAAGACTACAGAACTGCAACATCTACCATAATAGTTAGAAAATTTTAATACACATCTTTGTAACTGGTAAATCAAGCACAAAGAAAAATTAGATAGAATATGTAAGATTTGAATAGTATAATTAACAAGTTTTGTTTCATGGATATATCTACAACTTTGTGTCCAACAATTTTAAAATCCACATTCTTTACAAGTCATGTAAAGTTTATGAAATTGACTATGTGCAAAGCCTCAGAGCTACCCTCAAGAAAATCAAAGGATTGATTATTTTTATAGATCACATTAACTGACCACAATGCAATTAAACCATAAATTATTTAAAAATATAACAAGTTTGAAAAACATCTATGTGGAATTAAAATTTAAAAATACCTGGGGCCGGCCCCGTGGCCGAGTGGTTAAGTTCGCACACTCCACCGCAGGCAGCCCAGTGTTTCGTCAGTTCAAATCCTGGGTGCGGACATGGCACTGCTCATCAAGCCACGCTGAGGCAGCGTCCCACATGCCACAACTAGAAGGACCCACAACTAAGAATATGCAGCTATGTACCGGGGGGTTTTGGGGAGAAAAAAGGAAAAAATAAAATCTTAAAAATTAAAAATACCTTCCAAACAACTTATGGGTCACAGGAGAAAACAATGAAAATTAGAAAGTATTTAAAAGTAAATTTGATGAATATGTATTAAAACTTGTGGAATGTAACTAAAGCAACATTTAGAGGAAAACTTAGAGCCTAATTGCTTAAGTTAGAACCAGAAGAAAGACTAGTATTGAGCTATGCATTTAATTTAACAAGTTAAAAAAAGAACAGTGGTGCAGTGGTTAAGTTTGCATTTCCTGCTTCGGCAGCCCAGGGTTTGCTGGTTTGGATCCCGGGTGCGGACCTATGTGCTGCTTGTCAAGCCATGCTGTGGGAGGTGTCCCACATATAAAGTAGAGGAAGATGGGCACAAATGTTAGCTCAGGGCCAATCTTCATCAGCAAAAAGAGGAGGATTGGTGGCAGATGTTAGCTCAGGGCTAATCTTCCTCAAAAAAAATAAAAAAGAACAGCAGAATAAATTTGAAATTGAAAGAGGGAAATAATAAAGATAAAAGCAGCAATAATGAAAAGTAAAGCAAACCTACAGTAAAGAGGTTCAAGGCAAAAATCAACTCTGTGAAAAGACTAAGAAAATAGATGAACCTCTACAAAATTAAACAAAAAAATTTTGAGAGAAGGCACATATAATAATATAGAAATGAATAATGGAGATATTAAATGGGAAACAAATGGATGTTATAAAATACTTTATGTCAATACATTTGAAAGTTTATACGAAATGACTAGGTTATAAAAATAAATAAAAATTACCAAAAATAATTCAAGAAAAAAATATTTAAAACCCCAAAGATTTTTATAATTCTAACTACATTGATATATTTTGAAATCTATGACCAAATGTTCCATATGCATATCTATGAAACATACCAAAAGCAAAAAAATCACCTTACACAGATTTTTTGTGGAAAATTAAAAATGAGGGAACAATCATTTTATGAAGCTTGTTAACTGTGCTGTTCAATTCATATATTTTCCCACTTATTTTTTTAATTATCATAAAAACATTAGATTTACCATGTTAACTCTTTTTAAGTGTGCATTTCAGTTGTGTTAAGTAGATTCACATCATTGTGCAACAGATCTCTAGAACTTCTTCATCGTGCAACTCTGAAACTCTATACCCATTAAACGCTAATTCCCCCTCCCCCATGTCTTTGGCAATCACCTTTCTACTTTCTATTTCTATGATTTTGACTATTTTAGATATTTCATATGGTGGAATCATAACTATTTGTCCTTTTGTGACTGGCTTGCTTCGCTTAGCCTAATGTCCTCAAGGTTCATCCATGTTGTAGCATGTGACAGAATTTCCTTCTTTCTTAAGGCTGCATAATATTCCATTGTATGTATATACCACATTTTCTTTATCCATTCATCTGTTGATGGACACTTGGATTTCTTCAACCTCTTGGCTATTTTGAATAATGCTGTTGCGAACGTGGGTGTGCAAATATCTCTTAGAGATCCTGCTTTCAATTCTTTTGGATATATACCCAGAAGTAGGATTGCTGGATCATATGGTGATTCTATTTTTAATTTTTTGAAGAACCTCTATACTGTTTTTCATAATGGCTGTACCATTTTACATTCCCATCAATAATACATAAGGGTTCCGACTTCTCCACATCCTTGCCAACACCTATTTTCTGTTGACAGCGGCCATCCTGATGGGTGTGAGGGGTTAACCCATTGTGGTTTTCATTGCATTTCCCTAGTGGTTAGTCATGTTGCACATCTTTTCATGTACTTCTTGGCTATTTGTATATCTTCTTTGGAGAAATGTCTATTCAAGTCCTTTTCCCATTTTTAAATTGAGTCATTTTTCTCTCATTGAGCTATAGAAGTTCCCTGTATATTCTACATATTAACCCCTTATCAAAAATATGATTTGCAAATATTTTCTCCGTAAGTTGACTTTTCACTATGGTGATTGTTTCATTTGACACGAAGTTTTAACGTTTGGTAGAGTCCCACTTATCTTTTATTTTGTTGCTTGTGTTTTTGGTGTCATATCCAAGAAATCACTGCCCAATCCAATGACCTGAAGGTTTTCCCCTATGTTTTGTCTCAGAGTTTAATGGTTTTAGGTCTTACATTTAGGTCTTTAATCAAGTTTGAATTAATTTTGTATATGGTGTAAGGTAACTTCATTCTTTTGCGTGTGGATAGGTAGTTTTCCCAGCACCAATTGTTGAAGATATTGTCCTTTCCCCATTGTGTAGTCTTGACATCCTGTGTTGAAAATCATTTGGCCATATCTTCAGGGTTTATTTCTGGGCTCTCTATTCTGTTCCACTGGTCTATATGTCTATCTTTATACCAGGACCACACTGTCTTAATTACTACTGATTTTTAGTATGTTTTGAAATCAGAGAGTGTGAGGATTCCAACTTTGTTCTTTTTTCAAGATTGTTTTGGCTGTTTGGGATCCCTTGAAATTCCATACGAATTTCAGAATATTTTTTTCTATTTCTGCAGTGCGTCATTGGGATTTTGATAGGGATTGAGTTGAATCTGTAGATGTCTTTGGTAGGATGGACGTTTTAAGAATATCGTCCTTCAATGCATGAGTGTGGGATGTTTTTCCATTTACTTGTTTCTTCTTTGATTTCTCTTAGCAATGTTTTGTAGTTTTAGAGATACAAGTTCTCACTTCCTTAATTAATGTTTATTCCAAAGTATTTTATCTTTTTTGATGATATAGTAAATGGGATTGTTTTTCTTAATTTCCTTTTTGAATAGGTCATTGTTAGTGTATAAGAACGCAACTGATTTTTGAGTGTTGGTTTTGAACCATCAACTTTCTGAATTTGTTTATTAGTTCCAACTGGGGTCTTTTTGGTGGAATCTTTGGAGTTTTCTACATATAAGATCATGTCATCTGGGCCAGCCCTAGTGGCCTAGTGGTTAAGCTCAGTTCTCTCCACTTTGTGGCCCAGGTTCAGTTCCCAGGCGCAGACCCACACCGCTCTATTAGTGGCCATGCTGTGCTGGTGGTCCACATACTAAAAATTAGAGGAAGATTGGCACGGATGTTAGCTCAGGGTGAATCTTCCTCAGCAGAAAAAAAAAAAAAATCATGTCCTCTGTGAACAGAAATCATTTTAATTATCTTCTTCCCCTTCTTTTCCAATTTGTATGCCTTTTATTTCTTTTTGTCAGTGTCTGGCTAGAACTTCCAGTACTATGTTGAATAGAAATGGTGAGAGTGAGCATCCTTGCCTTGTTCTTGATCTTAGAGGAAAAGTTTTTAATCTTTCAATGAATATGATGTTAGCTGTGGGCTTTTCATATGTGGTTTTTATTATGTTGAAATAGTTTCCTTCTCTTCCTTGTTTTTAAGTATTTTTATCATGAAGGGTGTTGAATTTTGTCAAATGCTTTTTTGGCATTGATTGAGATGATGGTGTGACTTTTGTCCTTCATTTTGTTAATGTGGTGTACTGCATTGATTGATTTTCATATATTGAACCATCATTGCATTCCAGGTATAAATCCCACCTGAAAAACTTATGCTAATAAATCATAATGACTGAATATAACTATATGTAAAACATTCAACTCAGGACATTAGAACAATAATGAACCTAAAGAAACTAAAAGAAACAAAGAATGAAAGGAGGTATTAATGAAATAAGAAATAGGAATATTGTAGAACATAGCACTAAATCCAAGATCTGGTTTTTTGAAAGTGATAGTAAAATGTAAAAAGCCACTAACTGAATACAAAAAATTACAAATACGTAACGAGATTGCAGAATAAACATAGTGAGGAATTTAGAAGAATTATGAGAATTATCAACTCTGAAAATAAATTTGGAAACCTGGATGAAATGATTAATTTTATAAGAAAATAAAAATCTCTTAAATTGATCCTCCAAAATACAGAAAATATAACCAGGCCAGTTATCATAGAAGAAATAAAATTGTCAAAGGGTTACCACCTCCCAAACCTCCAAAGCTACATGGTCAGATAGGTGAATTTTATTAAGTTTTCAGGGAGAAGGAATCTGCAATGCTGTTACCACCTCTCCTTAACAGGAAAAAGAGAGAGCGCGCTTCAACATTAATTTGTGAGGTGAGCATTGTCTTGATACGTATCGGCAGTGTCTAGTGGTGAAGCGTGTAGATTCCAGCCACGCTGGGAGCCAGTCACTAAACCTTTGTGTCAGTGTTGACTGTCACCCAAAGGCCAATTTTCCTTTTCGTAGAATATAGTTGTAGCTGCGATATGATTTCTACTTAAGAATTTTTCAGCCCCCTTTCAGCTAGACTGGTTCTCAACCATGGAACGTGACCAGAAGTGATGTTTCCCACTTCAAGTCCAAGACTTTAAGCAGATGTACCCTCCTTGTATAAGGCAGAATAATGCCCCTCCCCCAAGATCCTAATCCGTGGAACCTGTGATATTACATGGTAAGGTGCAATTAAATTGCTAATGATTTGACTTTAAGTTTATCTTGGATAACCTGGAAAACAGGCAGGCCCGATGCCATCACAGGGTCCTTAACAGTGGAGGAGGGGACAGGAGAGAGGGTGTCAGGGAGATGAGTTGTGAGAAAGGCTCAACCAGCCATTGCCGGCTTTAAAGATAGAAAGGGGTCATGAGCCAAGGAGCATGGCAACTTTTAGAAGCTGAAAAAGGCAAGGAAACAGATTCTGCCCTAAATCTTCCACAAGGAACGCAGCCCTGCCGACACCTCCATTTCGGGCCTCGGCCCCCAGAACTGTAAAAGATTAAAAGTGTGCTGGCTTAAGCCCCTACGTTTGTGGTAATTTATTACAGCAGCTATAGGAAACTAATACTTTCCTCCACTCTCTTTTTCCTCCTTTGTCAGCAAGATGCAGTTAACGGTGAAAACTTAGGTGATGGCTGAGCCACAGGATGGAAGAATCCTGGGCCTCTGAAGCACCAAATAAAGTGAAATCATCTGCTGACTGAAAACATACGCTTTGGACGTAAAGGATTTTAAGGATTTTAAAGAGTGAGAAATAGACCTCTGTAGTATTTGAATGGTGACATTTGTTACAACTGTTTATCCCATCCCAGTGAGTACAACTCTCTGTGCCTCAGTTTTTTATTTAAAAAAAAAAGAGAGAATAACAATAGTGGTTACCTTAAATATTTATTGTGAAAATTGTTACTATATCAAATGATTCCTGACACACTGGAAGTGTGATATGTCATCATTAAGATTGTGTGCATTCACACATGTACTCACACATGTGCAATTTATAGTATCTTTCTAAATATCAGTGCAAACATTCTAAATAAAATCTTGGCTAATTAGTAGATAGAATCAAGCAATACACTGAAAGAATAATGGTCATCGCCCAAGAGTGGTTTATTTTAAAAGTACAAAAGTTCAATATTAGGAAATTTGCTAATATGATTCACAATTTGCGATGAGTGGAAACTAGCTCCTTTCTGGCTCATAAGTTAGGGATAATTTTTGTTTCTTTTCTTTTTTGGAGGGACGTAAGCATTTTTCAATAATAGTCCAACAACATTGAAACACTGTGAATTGTGGAAAGTAGCTCAGATGTTAGAATTCTGGGTTTTGTTTGTTTTTCCTCTATCAGAGACTGGGGTAGGTATCAGATTAAAACGACTAATTCTGGTTATGGATGATGGGCCCTGTGCTTATGTGCTAATACTAAGGGTGCAAGACTGGAAATGGAGTATATAAATACACATATTTCTTTTACACATGGCCTTAAAATTAACTACAAATAGAAACATTGTCTCCATTAATATTTATTTGGTGACATTATATACAGATGCTTTGAGATTTACCTGTGCCACCAAATAGAGGATGTATTGATTCCTTGATACAAGAATATTTTTTTAAAATAATTTGACATTGTAACAAAGTGAAGCCTATTTGTGAAAGATTTAGCCGGGTCGAGAATCTCTACCTGTGGTATTTCACAGGATAAAACGCTCTCTGGGGAGAGAGACTGTCTCCTTGTTGTATGCTCTTGCTGAACCTGCTTTTGTTGCTATGCTCTCCTGAGTTTTAGGCCTAGGAGGAGACTTTGGTTTGCTGAAATATTCTGTAATAGGTATTTTCATCTCATTTCTTCTTATAAACAATGGGGACTTGTGCTCAGCCTCTGAAATAAAAAAAATATATAAACAAGACATACAATTAAACATCAAATTTAGTTTCTGTCGTGTTTTGGTAGCAAATGACACACAAAAACTACATGAAGTTTAGATGAATCAAATATACCCCAAATTCATAAAGGAATCTATTCTTATCTTTCTTTCTTACCACCTGCTCATCTTTGATGAGTTGTTTGTTCTATAAAATGCAGTATATGTTCTTTCACTCTTAGAATCAAACATTATTTTGGTAGGAATGATTTAGAGCTGGTAAAGGTGATGGGCAAGGATGGGACCAGTGAGAGAAAGGAGAAGGATCTGTGGTCTTGACAGACAAAAGAGAAGATAGACAAGTAGGTTAAAACAATTGTACTCCTAAGACCTTCCTAAGGCCTACATGGTTATAACAAGCAGAAATAAGGATTTGGGGAGATGCTGAATATCAACACTGGAGACAAAGGGCTATGATGTGGGGATTCTAATGCAAAATTTTCCAAATATCTAGACAGGGTAGAATATATTTGGGGCCTATAATGAAGACATAGATAAGTAATAGAAACCATCATTGTCATGGGGTCGGCCTGGTGGTGCAGCGGTTAAGTTTGCACATTCCACTTTGGCGGCCTGGGGTTCGCCAGTTCTGATCCCGGGTGCGGACCTACGCACCACTGGTCAAGCCATGCTGTGGCAGGCATCCCACATATAAAGTGGAGGAAGATGGGCATGGATGTTAGCTCAGGGCCAGTCTTCCTCAAAAAAAAAACAATTAAAAAAAAAGAAAGAAACCTTCACCGTCATGACTTACAGTCCTAGGGCAAAGAGTGTGTTAGGAGAAGTCAGATACACTAGGCCATCCTCGGAGTGTCAGAGTAAGGGAGTATTTTCTAATTTCTAAACTACACTTATTTTATTCCCTATCAGTAAATAGAGCCTCTTCTGGGTCTGGTTAACCACAAAGGAAATTGCTGGGGTCTAGAGTGACCTCAAGGAGCTCTAACTCATTACCCTATCATTCCTGGTAGGAGGTGAACCTGTAGAAATAACGAGACAGCCTTCTGTTTGAGGCTTGCAGACATACTTCATGGTTGTGGCTCTGGAGTCATTGTTGCTGTGCTTATTTTAAAGCTAGGAGTTGCCAAACCCACAGGGACATTCAAATTGGGCTATTCTGGGCCAAAGTAGGCCTTTCCACAATTCTTCATTTTTCTTGGTTCAAATTTTTGGCTGGGGCTGGACTTCTGGTGGGGACACAAAACTGCTACTCTATTGATTTCAGGTGTCTCATGGGGCATCAGCTTGTGGCCGATTGCCATTTTACTATTTTCTCCAGTCGACTTTGTTTTTAGTGAAAATCATTTAGCTCAATGACAGGTAAGCTGTCTAGATGCAAAACTCTGAGATCATTGTCCTTTTGTGAGGTCAATGCAGGGCTTCTCCTGTCGCTGGATTGGTGTGACCAAACCTAGAGTTCCTGCTGTCCTGCTTCTCAAAGAGTGTCCCTGATAAGGACCTCTGCCTTTCAAAACAAAGTTAATTTATGTCAAATCTGTCTCTATGAGAAATTCAGCAGATGCTGTGCCTCAAGTGCGGCTGGAAATCACTACAGTATTATACTGCCTTTAAAACCATCGATCCTTAATATCTGTGTTCCTAACTAGTTAGATACTTACTGGTTTCCTTATACCAACTCAGTAATTATCACAAACTGTACTTAACCTTTCGGCACTTCCTTATTTCCTTCAGATCCTTGACTTGATACTCTAAATCAGTTGGAGAAAGAGAAAATGAAATTCACAGATAGAAACGAGTACTTTCTATACAAAATAATCCCTTTGTTTTTCAATGCAGACAGTATTAAATTTACTTTCCAATGAAAGATTCTGACTTTGAGTAACTATCTAAACAGTACATCACTAAGGTAGAGAGACTGACCCTGACTATCTCCCAGTTTCCAACTGTATGGAAATTTTAAGGTGGAGACAAATTGTAGACAAAATTCTCCTCTGTCATGGTGCTTTTTAAAATGACATATTATGTCTTTTGAATATTTTTCTCTGAATTTAAGCTTTACCCAACTTTTAATTTTAAAGCAATAAGATTTTCCCTCCCAGCTTAAATAACTTCTTACCGCATTCTTTCACCACGATATTATACATAAATGTGTATTTTCTTCTGTTATTGAAATTACAAATTTTAAGAAAAATTTCTGCTGAAATAATTTCCAATTCCTGTAACAGTTATTTTTTCCCCCTGGCAGCCCCCAGGAATATTTCAGAGAAAATTAAGTGAAGTCATTTATTTTATTCTTGCATTGTTCCACACAAAAAAAGTGATACCTATGTGATAGGCAATTAACAAAATATACAATAACAATACAATTTTGGTTCCTTTTATTGCTTCTATTTTTAGGTAAACTAAAAAACCCTATATTTTCTTGGATTTCTGAGTGGCTACTCTTGCTTTGCCGTTGTGGAAAGGGAGCTTTCCTCAAAACAAAGTTTGTTGGGAAAGGAAGACACAGCCCTGCCAAGATGCTCTGAACAACCCGATTCAGAACGACTCTCATGCTACATTCCCTCACTGAATCAAGAGGAGACTTATAACCTCAGCGTGTTTAGTATTTTGAAAAATAACAAGAAGCAAATTCTAAGTCCTTGCGGGCCGCATGGCCTCTAGGTGGCCATCGTGTCTAATTACCTGGCCAGGTGAGGTCCTTCCCTAGATCCGGTCAGCACTTTTGATTTTGCGGTTGAATTTAGGGGCGATTTAACTTTGGGTGGCTTCCCAGTTTCTGCTGCTGGTTCTGCTGAGGTGTTTCTTCGCTGGTGAGCCAATAAGTTTATCTCAGTCAGCTCAGCGTGAATCAAAGCTGAGATCCACTCTTTTTCTGATTGAAAAAAAGGAGGGGGAAGAAGGTTCTCATTATCACGTTGGCGAGAAACACAGGATTAGTTCTTTTGCCCAGCACTCCAGTGTGAAAGGCTGGTAATCTGTGTTCCCAGTAGGCACCTGTGTGTGAGTCAAGGTTTCTGCAGAAAAGTTGGTCCACATCAACCTAGTTTCTGTTGACCTGTGATCCTGTGGACTGCCCAGAGGAGTTAACTCACTGAGGTACTTGTCCTTGAATGGCAGTGGACTGGTTTTTAAATATTGAGTACAAAACCCAGCCTTACAGGCCACTGCCAAGTGAAAACACAAGGATACCTATACACAATAATAAGTACAATATGATCTCATTAAAACACAGACCAGTAGTTAACTACTACATAGTTACAGGTATATTTAGAAAGATTTACACCAAAGTATTCACTGAAATGATGTCTGTGATAATTTAATTGATTATTGCTCTTCTTTTGTTTTTTCTTTTTTCTAGTTCATCCGTTTTTCTCCCCCAACAATAAACACTTATTATTTCTGTAATTTTTTTTGTTACATTCTTAAAAAAGAAAAAAAAAAGAGAGCAACTAAAGATTCCCTACCTCCAAAATACTTCTCAATTGCCTGCCAAGTTGTCCTGAATTCCTGGGGTAAGGTACTATTTCCAAAATGCTTCCCATTTAAAAACATTACTCTGTCCCTAATACACTGCTATTTCCTGACTTTGCTTAGTGCAGTCTCAGAGAGGCCCCAGACCAGCATTATCAGCATCACCTGGGAACTGTTAGAAACGCAAATTCTCAGGCCCCACCCCCCTCAGAAGTTTTCACGGTGAGTCTGATGATCAGCTAGGTTTGAGGATAGCTGCTCCATGCTATTTATGGTTGTCCCACTGGAACTGTCATATGTTTTCATGGAACAGACCAAGAAGGGCCTAAAGATGATGAACTTGATGGTTTTGGTGGGGAATTGGCAGAGCTGTTGGAATCTGAAACTTGGAAGGCTGGGCTCCTGCCTGCATACCAAAGAAGGAAACAGGCTCTGGGTTCAGGGAGAGCCCTGGATGTGTGGACTTAAGAGGAGAAAGGCAAATCAGCCCTGGATACACGTGTTTCACGTCACCCAAAGAAGTTCAGTTTGGGGCATACCTAATTTTGGGTCATTGAATGACCAGCTTACATGCAGTTGGGTTTACAGGACTGCAAAGACTCTGAGACTCAAACACTAGGAAAATCATATTGCAACGTTATCTTTGCAAATCCAAGGTAGAAAACTTCAAATACTGGCACATTCCTGGTTGCTGACAATAAACAGAGCTCAGTGTTTGCAAATGCTTATTTTAATCTCACCTTTTGAACTTGCATGAAGCAGCCACTGTAGAACTTCTGCCAGAGAATCGGTATGTAAAATGTTGCAGAGCTTTGCCAGAATCTGACAGAAAATATTAGAGTTACATGGTGAGCAAATAAATCGTACAGCCACAAGGTTCCCTTTACTTTTTCCACAATCTCGTCTTCCCAAATGTCACTCTGTGCATGATGCTCAATTAAATCAATTGGGATTTAACTTGGGAGCCAAATTTCAAATAATACACAGTGGAATCTTAACAAAACACCTCCAATACAAGTAATAGTTTAGGTTAGGCGAGGCAATGTTTCTCTTGTTTTGTCTGTTCAGTACCAAAATCTTCCGGAGGAGCAATTCACTATTTGTCTCTTGGGGAATTTATCCTTTCCCACTGCCCTGCGGGGTTCTAAAGGGGGTCTTCCAGTCACAGAGCTGTCCCCATCTGTACTGCTCCTCTTGGGAGGGGGTGAATCTAGCTGGATTCATCATTGAGCCTCGGTTTCCTGAAGACAGTGATTGGCACAATGAAATAGAAATATAATTCCATTTTGTCAATCAGAATCGTTCCTTGACATTTTTTATCTGAGCTAAGGGCTGAAGTGTGGATGATAGAGGAGACAGATATATGGAATAATTCTAATAAAATGGACTATAATAAGCACTAAAGTACAAGTATTAAACACATGTAATGATATTTCCAGTTTGACCCTAAATTCTATCTGTTTTTGGAACTTGGACATATCTGAAATTCACACGTGTCGCCTGAACTTCAGTCTTACATATCCATCTGCTTACCAGGTGCATGCACTTAGATATACTATAGGTACTTTGAACCCAAAATATCTAAAACTAAACCCATCTTTCTCTTCCTAAAACCTGCTCCAAACTTCCTGTTCCTCCTGGTTCCCCTGTGTCAGTGGACAGCACCAGCATACATTGAACGTACGTCCAAGCCAGACCCTGGGATTCATCCCGGACAACTCCCTTTTCTACAACGCACTGCCGAACAAGTTCAGTACATTCTTCTTTCTAAATTTTAAATCTCTCCGTTTCTCTTTATCCCCACAGTCTTGACCCAGTCTACCCATCATCAATTCTTACACTACTGCAACATCCTTTTTCCTAGTCTCTCTGCCCAAAATCTTCTCTTAAAATACTATTAATCCCACAAATATTTGTGTCTGTCATTGATCCAGATGCTGGAGATATAGAACTGAAATTAGAGGGCAGAAAAATCCACTGGCCTGTATTGAGCTTTGTTACATTATTAAGATTCCTGTCCTCAATGATACCATATCCCAGAAGAGCGTAAGTTAAATTGCTTGTAATTTCACAATAAATCAATGGCCATGGCAAAAATAGAAAAGGAGCCCTATGGTATTCTCTAGACTAGTCTGCCTCTAATGATTTTTCATCAATATGGTGATTGCACATTACTCCCAGCTTCTTCTGACTCATAGAGCACTCGTTGATCAACTTTGAGAGAATACAATTATACTTTCAGTGAGAGGAAGTGTAACATACTCTTCTAGGAAACCTCTTGCTTTCTCTTCATTGAGTTTTATTCTGGGTGGTAGTTAACATATCGGTAGTTGAGTTTGATCTGTTGAAGTTGGATTTTAGGATTTGAAAGTGTAGGTCTAGAGTACTCTATTCTTTTTTAAAGTGTGACGTTTCTGGGGTCTCAGCTGAATTCCTGGTGTGTTCAGCAAAGTCTCTCCACTCTGGCAGATCAGAAGTCTGTCATCTCTAAACAGCGTGCGACCTCCCATTAGCTCTCTTCCGCCAGGTCTCCATCTCACCCCGTGTGTGTGCAGGTTCTCCTGGGCTAAAGACTCACGGAACCCGGTGTGGAGTTTGGGAGCTCTTTCTCTCCACAAATCCCTCTACTTCAGTATCTTAATTCATAAATTCCAGCTACCTCAGCATCCCCAAATTCTAGCCAGCAAAGCAGTTATTCTCGATTGGGCTCCACTTCTCTGTGATTAGGAATGTGCCGCAGGTGGAAATCTGGGTTGAATGTAGGAATCAGCCCAATTGTTTCCCTTCTCTCAATCGTCATAAATCTATACTGTCTGTTGTCAATGTCTAAAAACAATTTTTTTATGTATTTTCCTCAGTTATATAGTTGTTTATAGTAGGAGGCTAAGTGTCGAACCTTATCTATTATTCTGGAAGCAGAGAACCTTGCCTGCAATTTTGCCTCCAACTCCAAAATTAATTCTGTGTATTGTATCTACAGTGATTTTTCTAAAGTACAACTCTGACCATGTAATTCTTGTACTTAGAAGGACTTCAGTAGAATTTAAAATTCTTCACTGCCTCCCACAGCCTTGGGATGAAATCTGAATACCTCGCTATGGCTCGTGAAGGACTTGATCATCTGGTCTCTGCTGCAGTCTCCAGCCGCATCACGGCACCCTTCTCCCTGCACGCTCTGCGGCGGCCGTACTAACTGCTTTTAGTTCCTCAAGTAAACAACGCTCTCACCTCTTAGCCTCTAGAGATAAAGGTCTCTTGACTGGGAATTATCTCTTCCACACTTCTCTTCATCTTCTAATTCTGTCTTAAACATTCTTTAGGTTTCTTTCTCCTGAAGACTCTCTTAGCCCAAAATCTCCTCCTGTAAGTTGTTAGAATGCCTGTACAATCCCTCTAATAAGGTATGTGAATGAAGGAGCCAGTTGGATCCCAACTCTAGTATTTTGTTGTTTGACACTAAATATTTATAGAACAAGTGAATGTGTTTGGTAGACTTTTTGATGTCCATAGTAAAGAGACTATTATTTTTACAAATTCAGGATCTTTGGGAGGAAGGCTAAAAACGAAATACTAATAGACACAGAATTTTGTTTTTCTTTCCCTTTAAAGTAATAATTGTGAAGCTGCATACTCTTTCATACACACCCCAGCACAAACATTTCTTGATGTCAAAACCCATTCAGAGTTACCAGCCTGTATGGTAGGAAATTGGAAGATATTTCAGATTTTTTTGTGGACAGTATGGAGGGATGAAATACCACCAAGACAAGCACTATGCTTAGGACTCAAAAAATCTTGGTAAGACCTATTTTCTCACTTTACTCCCTCTCCTTTCATTTATTTAACAAATTGCCAACAACTATTTGATAAAATGCCATGCTATGTGTGCCAGTTAATATTTTTCAAGCAAAGTGATTCACTAATTAGGAATTAGTGAAAGGAATTAGTTGTGAACAAGACAGACAAGATCCCTTCCTTCAAAGAGTCTACATTTTAGCAGATTTTGTATCAATTGATGTCAAGTCAATATCTGTAAGGTGGAAGATGCTTTTGAGAGGAGCACTCTTTAACAGATGCCCACAAGGCCAGTTCTACAGGATCATGCTGGTCTGTTGATGTGCCCAGGGAAGTGAGACAGCCTTACCAAAACTGGTCTCAGTTTGTGGTTTGGTTGAGTTGAGGGCCCGTGTGGTTAGCTAATCTTCTACAGCTTCACTTTGGTCTTGATAGAAGTTTTCTTTTTAATTTATGTATTCAACATTTAATAAATACTTATTTAATAATTACTAGGTACCTAGCACCTCTCTAGGCACCGAAGATAAAGCAGTAATCAAGACAGACCAGTATGAGATCTTATAAGACTTAAATTTTAGTGTGAGTGGTGTGTGGAGGCAGAGATGATATTGAAATAAATACATACATATGAACATATCAGATATGGCAATGTGCTATGCCAAAAATAACAAAGGCCAATGGGATAGAGTATGACTGGATAGAGAGCTACTTTAGATTGGATGGAGAAGAAATTATTTCTGAATGAGTGATATTTAAACTGAGACCACAATAGAAGAGGGTGACTACTGAGAGGATCAAGGAGAAGAGAATTCTTAGTAGGGGAAGGCCCCTAAGGGTGGGAATGAGCAAAGTACAGAAAGATCAGTGGTGCCAGAGTGTGGTGGGTAAGGTGGACAGTAATTCTGAAGACTCCGAATAATATAAGGTCTTTAGCCAGAATCGTCAGGAAACATATAGACACAAGTCAAGTCTGCAGATACTCTCTTTTCTTTTCCTCTTTTCCTTTTTTTCTCCTTCCCAATTTTAGTCATCAGCATAAAGTATTATACCCAATGCCACTGTTAAGCTTGATTTTTAAAATAGTTCTTTATCAGGATTATTCAATAACAATCCTTATGGCATGCTCTGTTATTTGTAATTGCTGTTACAGATACTTATTTAAAGCCACTATCAGAGTCATCATTACAATATTTTGACCCTTGATTCATTGCAATTAGTCTTACAGTGAGGTGATGCGGAAGTTACCCAAAGGATCTAAAGAAGGAAAACAAAGAATGGCAGATGACAAACATCAGCTGATTGATTGATTCTTGACTGTATGCCCTTCTGAGCAATAACTGTGGAGAGAACCTTCCAGAAGTTTGATGTGACATTTTACTATTAATACAACTAAATTGATAAACCCAGGCAGAGAAAGTTTGAGGAAACAGTTTTTCACGGATAAGAAGAGAGATGAATTTGATTGGAGGAATCTCTGCCTTAAAACATGTGAAGTAAATGTATAGTCAATGGCAAGAAGTTGGAGGCAGTGCCTATCAAGCATTAGGAGGATGATGAAGAAAGACAGGGCAAGAAGAGGGCCGAGTCTGTTAGGCGAACACCAAGCTTTTCATTAGGTCTAAACCAAAGATTGTGTTTCTGTAAGACCGACAGGATTCCAGGGGGAAGTAATGCTGGAAATAAAAACAGGAGCAGGCCTTGGGTTTCAGGCTAAGTAGTTTAAAATCAATTCAGATGTCAAAGGGGAACATTAAAGAGTTTTAAGGATGCTTGTGACGTGATTTTTTGTATACTTATGCAGTTCCCAAGTTATGGATCCAAAACACCTGCCTCTTACTTTGATTTCCTGATCCAGATAGTTTGGTATGCGAATAGTGTTCTCTTTGACGTCAGTCTTGGTATGTATCGCCTCCGAAGAACAGGAGCCGGAAGTGGACCATGCCTGTGGAGGTGACGGTGGATCCTTTTCCTTAATTTCTTCCTAAATCAAAGGTATAATATAATCAACATGCATTGGTATCCACTTAGATTTTCTCTGAAAATTGAATGTAAAAAGAGTGAGAAATATTGTAGCTAAATGAGAAACATACGTGAAAGTAAAAAGGAGGTTAGTTTTAGTCCTCCCTTAAAAATCTAATTATCAAATATTTGCATTTGGAGACAAAACAAAGGTGATATATTATTTACTTTTCATGAACGCATTTTAAATGTTTGGTTAAACATCAAGATAATAAGTTTTTAATGTTTAATGTGTAACCTTTATTTATCTTGCTGCTCCAAATAACAACCAACTCATGGCACGAGATTTTCTGTTGAGTGGGAAGCTTTGCATTCTAGGACTGGAAAAAGCCAGCTGAGAGGTTTTATGCCATGTCTGTGAAGAGACTACCTGGTGTGAACTGCTGCTTCCTTGATTGGTAAACGGCAGCTGGGAGCTGGAGAATGAAAGAGGTAAACTAAATAACTTCCTTGACGAGTTGGAAGAGGAAATAGAAGGGCTATTTTTTGTTCCGGGAGGCAAATATAATGTTTGCAATTTTTTAAAAAGAGGTTATAAGAGCTTTAAGTCCAAGAAGAGTTATAGAAGCCTTAGATCGGTGTGCCTATTTCAAGAAAGACTTTTTTTAACCTTTAGAAGTGAGTGACATACAAACAAACACAGAAGCTAGTGGCTGAATGTGTCAAGAACCAGGAACTGACAATTGGAATTGACACAACAATATTTAACTATTGATGTTTAGTGAAAATAAAGCTATATTATATATAGATGCATTCTTCTGTTAAAGTTTATTATGTAGACTTCTTATCTTGAGGAATAGCAATATATTTTTTTATTCAACCCTCCCTCCAAACACAACTAACAAGACAGATTAAAAAAATAAATAAATAAAACCGTCAAGGAGTGAATAAGATAGGACTTAACAGATGAAAATGAAGGGGAAATGAGAAGCCTGAGATGGAGCAGCGCAGTAGCCGTTTTGCCCTGAGGTCACTGTCCGATCCTGGAAAATGAAAACTTTCCTTTCAAAAGTCTTCAAGGTCCTGGAAGACAGGACTCAAATCTCAGGACCCAAATAAGGGCCAACAAAGGGCTGTACCCTCAAGGTGAAGGTGACCTAGAAGAGCAAGGCTTTGAAGAATAAGTAGCCCGAGATCAAGGCTTGAGCTTGGTTGAAGTTGGTCTAGGCTAGTAGGTTCTACTACTCTGGGTTCCTACAGAAGCAACACAAGTTCTCTCTGGAAGAAAGTCCATTTATCATGAACTTCAGATTCCTACAAGTAATTTTTCATATATAATGTTCAGCAGTTAAGTCATGAGTCAAAGACGAAATTATAATGTGAATTAGAAAAAATTTTAACTTCATGCTAATGAAAATGCTACATAGCAAAAATTATGAAAGCAACTAAAGCAATCCTCAGAGGGGAATTTATAGCTTTAAAATATGTGTATTAGAAAGATAAAAGAAGTTAGAAAAAGAACAAAAAGTATGTGAATGGAAAGAAAAAAAGAATAATGTAAATAAAACAGAAAAGACATATACAACATAGAGGATCAAAAAACCCCACAAAAATTAGCTCTTTGATATACTAATAAAATTAATAAACTTGTTAAAACTTATCAAGAAAGACAAAGACACAAATTAAACTGATTTGTAAAAGGGTACATCTTACAGATCCTGCAGATATTTAAAAAAGAATATATGGATATTATGTACAACATTATCAATAAATTTGAACGTCCAAATGAAATGGATAATTTTAGGAAAAGACTATATTACAAAAATCAATTCAAGAAGAAATAGAAAACCTGGATGGTTCTATAATGAAATAGATTTCAAAGCAAAGAATGTTGTCAGGGTTGGAAGATAGCAATTTTATAATGATAAAGGGGTCATTTCATTAAGAGGACATGACAAACCTAAATAGTTATACTCCTACAAAGAGAGCTTTAAGATACATGATTAAAAACTGATGGAAATGAAGAGAAATATAGAAATCCACAGTTATAGTTAGAGATTTCAACATCTTTCTCCCAATAATTGATAGAAAAACTGAACAGCAAATCAGTAAGGCTGCAGAAGACTTGAATGACGGTATCAACCAACTTGACCTGTTGATATTTCTGTTACAATAGCAGAGTGAACATTCTTTTCATGGACACATGGAAAATGTATCAAGGTCAACCATATTCTGGGCCATATAACCAGTCTCAATAAATTTTAAAAGTTTCAAAATATACAAAGTATGTTTTGACCACAATGGAATTAAATTGGAAATCAATCACTTAAAGATATCTTAAAAATCCCAAATATTTGGAAATGAGCAAACATAATTTTAAGTAACTCATGGGTCAAAGAAGAAATTAAAAATGAAAATAGAAAGTATTTTGAACAGAACGAAAATGAAAACTCAATACAGGAAAATTTGAGGAATGTAGTCAAAGCAGTGTTTATAGAAAAATTATGACACTACATGCTTATATCAGAAAGGAAAAGTGTCTCAAATCAATGACTTAAGCTTTCAACTTATATAAAAACATGAACCAAAATCGATGAACTAGAAACAGAAAATCAAAACAGTAGAGATCATCAATGAAAAGAAAAACTGATTCATTAAAGAGATCAATAAAACTAATAGAACTCTAGCTAGACACATCAGTAAAAAAAGAAGACACAAATTACCAACATTAGTAATGAGTGACAGAACATCTCTACAGATCATACAATCATTAAAAGGATATTTTGTGAATAACTTTATATCAGTGAATTCAAGAACCTGGATAAAATGGACAAATTCCTGGAAAAACTCAAAGTACCAAAGCTCACCAAGGAAGAAATAGATAACCCGAATGGCCTATATTTATGAAAATAAGTAACTAAATTTGTAGTTAAAAACCTTAACTCAAAGAAAATTGCAGGCCCAGATGGCTTCACTGAAGAATTCTACTAAACTTTTTTTTTTTAAAGATTTTATTTTTTCCTTTTTCTCCCCAAAGCCCCCCCGGTACATAGTTGCATATTCTTTGTTGTGGGTCCTTCTAGTTGTGGCATGTGGGACGCTGCCCCAGTGTGGTTTGATGAGCAGTGCCATGTCCACGCCCAGGATTTGAACCAACGAAACACTGGGCCGCCTGCAGCGGAGTGCGCGAACTTAACCACTCGGCCACGGGGTCAGCCCCTCTATTAAACTTTTAAGGAAGAGCTAGTACCAATTCTACATTAAATCCCTGAGATTATTAAAGAGGAGTTCCCAACTTTTTCTATGGAGCCAGTATTATGCTGATACCAAAACCAGAAAAGACATTACAAGTAAACTACAAACACATATTCCCTATGAACACAGATACAAGAATGGTAAACGATATTTTATGAAATTGAATATATAAAGAGGATAACACATCGCCGCCAAGTGGGGGCTTTTTCCCAGCAATGCAAAGTTAGTTTAACATTTGGAAGCTAACCAATGCAATTCAACATATTAACAGACTAAAAAGACAAATCATGTGAACATACTCAAATAGATGCAAAAAAGGCATTTGGCAAAATCCAACCCCTATTTCTGATCAAAACTCCCAGAATACTAGGAATAGGAAGGAACTTCCTCAGCCATATAAAAGGCTATGAATAGAGTAAACTAACATTGTACTTCATGGTGAAAGTCTGAATGCCTCCCCTTATGATCAGGTGCAAGGCGAGGAGGCCTGCTCTTGTCACTCTGTTCACCACTGCCCTGGAGGTTAGCCATCGCAACAAGACACAACAGAGAGATGAGCAGCATGTGGCTTTGAAACTATAGATAGATGAAAATTTTGGGCTTCATCAAAATTATACATTTTTGTTCTTCAAAAGACATTGTTATAAAAAAAGTAAAGCTTCAGTTCTTTATATAAAGAATATTTAAAACTTCAAAACAACAAGACCAACAACCCAATTTAGAAAGTGGGCAAAAGATTTGAACCTATACTTCTCACAAAAAGGTATATGGATGGCAGATGAGAACATGAAAAGATGTCAGCCTCACTAGTTGTTAGGGAAATGCAAATTAAAACCAAAATGAGATACCACTACACACTGACTAGATCTGCTAAAATTAAAAATACTGACCATGCTAAGTTTTAGCAGGATGTGGAGGAAAGGAAACTCTAACACACTGCTGGCAGGAATGTAAAATCATACAACTTTGGAAAACACTTTGGCAGTTTCTTAAACATTTAAATGGATACCTACTATAAGACCTAGTCATTCCACTCCTATGTATTTACCTAAGAGAAAAGAAAATATATAGCCATACAAAGACTCATGCACAAATGTTTATATCAGCTTTGTCAAAAATTGGAAACAAGCTAAATGCCCATATAAACTGTAGGATACCCATACCATTGAATACCGCTCAGCAATAAACAAGAATGAACCCCTGATGCACATAGCAACGTGGATGAATCTTAAAATAGTTATGCTGAGTTAAAGAAACCAGATTAAGAAAGAGAGCTCACTATACGATTCCATTTATATAAAATCCTAAAAATTGCAAGCTAATCTTTAGTAACAACAGATAAATGTGTGCCTGCAGGAGGGTCATGAGAAAACTTTGGGGGTGATGGGTATGTTCATTCTCTTGATTTCAGCGGTGGCTTCCCGTGTGTGGATAGATCTTTGTCGAAACTCATCAAATTGTACACTCCAAATATGTACATTTTATATCATGTTGATTATACTTAAACAAAGCTGTAAAAAATATTGTGAAATGTGCCTTTTCAGAAAGGTACGTGAAGAAAAGGAGAAGAAACGATGGAAGTCAAAGTAAATAGGTCACTGTGAATAGCTGTTTCTCTACCTTTTTAATCGCTAAGGGATTCTCGCTGGAAGTTTTGAAGCACTCGATTTTTTTACAGGGCTCTGAAATGATATGGAAGAAAAATATATTTAGATCAAACTGAAAACAATTCCTATCACATGACATATACGTCAGTTGCCAAGAGTACATCTGAATTTCAGTTAAGATCTACTTATAAATATTAGAAAACTTTCAGGTATAACTGTACTGCAATAACATCATAAAAGCATATTTATATTAGAAACTAATTCTATGCCAAGAAAGATGATGTAAAAAAACACTGCAGGAGCTTTTTTGATCTGGGTAAACTGATTTTAGAAGTACATATTTCATATAAGACTTGTTTTTCTCTGTTTCTTGTCACTTTCTCTAATTAAGGAGATTGTATGTGTGCTGTTTGCCCTGCAAACAGAAAGAGAAGGAATGTGCTGAGCTATAATTACATTCTTTGTTTTATTTCTCATCACATCGGTCTCTCAACCCTACCCATTTCATACAGCTTTCTAACTAAATGTCCTTAAATTACCTTAAAACCACTTAAACATTTGCTTAATTTCTTTTTGCATTAATTTAAAGATATATTCTGTGTAAACAATGTTATCTTTTTACTGAAGCCATAGTTAACACAACAATTTTTAAAGATTTTGTGCATATACCTAAGGGTAATTGAATTAATTAGTTCTAGCTGAAGAAAGATAGAAAAATGTTACCTCTCTCCAAGTAGTGAGAACAAAGTTATAGACAGTGTATCCGTTTAAGTGAGTGTTCACTTGCAGGAAACAGATACCACTCCAGCTATTTTAAGCAAGATTGTACACAGGGAATTAGGCAGTCGTTATAGTCGTTGAGAGGTCTGGGGCAGTGGGCTGGTCTTGACCTTCACAGATCACTTCAAGAACAACACTTTGCACCTGGCCCACTAAGGGGGCACAGGCTTTATCACGATGGGGAGGAAGGGAAGTCATCAGGCCATGCCACCTCAACGGCTGTCACAACGTCCATGAGGCTGAACCCTAGGTGCTGGATCGTGGCTGCAAGCAGAAAGCTGCCATATCTGCTGACTTCGCCTTTTGACACCTATAAATCCGGAATCTGAACACTGGGGCACTGCAGCAGGAAGACACTGTGACTCCAGGCGTGCTTGGCAGCAGCCAGCAACCAAAAAAATGACCGTAGCCCCATGTCTGCCATACAAATCTCACTGGATGGCCACACCTGATTCCCCTTAAGGGACTCTTGCAAATGTAACTTTTAAGTTTCTAAGTTTCACAGTGTAAGAAGGGACACCAGAAAGCGGGTGAAATAAGTTGGCTTTGATTCTTCACTGTTAGTGGAAAGGAGGGAAGAGGAGCTCTCGAAAGGACGAAAGGAGTTCACAAGTGTGAGGACCTTAGAATGGAATCACAGCGTAAGTGCTCTTACCATTACCTTGTGAGAGACAAAGATTTTTCCACACTATATCAAAATAATTTCATGTGCCCCGAAACCTTTAGTAATAGCTTGCAAGTGAATAGGGCAGGAGAAAGAGAACCGGATATAATTCCTACCATCCAGAATGCCTTCTGTTTTACCTTGCCTTTTAGATTTTGCCATACTGGGCTTTTGCTTTCGTTTAAGGTGTACAATATAATGATTTGATATATGTATATATTGCGAGATGATTATCACAATAAGTTTAGTTAACACCCATCATCTCACAGTTACAAATTTTTTTTCTTTCTTATGGTAAGAAATTTTAAGATCTACTCTCTTAACTTTCAAATACGTAGTACAGTATATTATAGTCATCTTGCTGTACTTTTGATTAATCCCTTTTCATTTCAGTTCAATAAACAGTTAATTAATTGAATTGTTTACTGAAGACCAGGCAGTGTGCTGGGACCTGGGGAGATACTGAGAATAGCAAAAACACCAAAGGCCATAACACTGGGCCCCGACCTTAAGGGCTTGACTGTCCAGTGGGGAGGATGTAAATACATACTTTCAGCCCTCTTGCATCTCTCCAAGTCACTTTCTGTCTGAAGTACTTTCCCTATCAATGTTAGGTAAACATTCATTTTTGGTATCTCTTAGCTACTTTCGTAGGAATTAGAGACTGGAGCCACACCAAATATGTCTTGGGCACAATTAATAATAATAGTATTTATTAACATTATTGAACTACTGAATTGAGATTAGATGAGTGAAAACATTTTATAATGAATAACCTAATTCGCAGCAAGAAAGTTTCATGCCTATTTAAAAGCCACTGCAGCCATATTGGCAAGCACACAGATTATTTTCCCCCTGATAGTTTTCAGGAGGCCTCAGGAAAGATTTCATCAGTGGAGAGGACTCACCAGAACGAGGCCGTGGGGGCACTTTGACACTGTTGGGGGCTGGGGAGACTTCTCTGACGGGGCTCTCCAGGGCTGCAGTGCTAGGTGGGTAACTGCATTTGGCAAATGGCATCTCGTCCTTCTCTAAGTGGCCGAACTGGCCAACACCCCACAATAACTTCTCATCATCATTCACAGTACAGATTGGAATGTTATTCAAACCTAAGTGAGTAAGGATAAAAAGACCAAATGACCAGATTTCTTTGAATGATCAGCAATTTCCCAACCACATATTGTTAAATGTACATAAGATGTCAGACTTCAAATTGTATGAACCAGTGCTAGGTGGACATTCTTTGAAAGTCAATGTAGCGAGTTCCATTTGCAACACCTGCTTCCTTAAAATGTCCTGCCATCTTGTCAGCCTTGAGAACCAGGCCCTCATCTTTGATCATGGTCTGAGAGTCAAGGGGAATAGATCTGCCTCTATCCCAGACAGACCTCTATTTCCCGAGTCTTGCTACTGACCAGGGGGGTTATGTTAGCCTCTTCACGAATATCAGATTTAGATGTTGGAAAGCATCCAGAATGTTTCAATGTAACAAGTGGGAGAGCAATTTGATCCCAGTCTTGGCACCGCTGACACAGGCAGCTTCAGCCAGCTCTCGCCAGCTCTTGTCTTTAGATCTTAGGAGAGAACGAGACACTATTCTCTGTGTCCTCTGTAGCATACAAGATACAGAACAAGTTCACCCCAAGAATAGTCTCCCCTTATTCCGATGCAGAAACAGTGTAGTCAGACAAGGAACAGCATAGACAAGGATCTGGCTAGCCAGTGAGACCTTGGTCTCCCTCCCTGTAGACACTTCTTATAAACAGTTCCCTCGAGAGCCCTGCAGGTGTAGGGAAGGCAGCTGCTAAGGCTCCTCAGGAGAGCAGGGGAAGTGCTTAGCATCCCAATGACTCTTTTCAAGGAAATCCTCACTCTTTTGTTTCTATGAACCTTCACTCTTCTCTAAAGTAAGAGGAGAGCCTGCAGGTAGCAATGACTGCTGTGGCAGGGCCAGTTTTTTTAATCACCTCTTAGCAAGTTGGCATAGATGATCTCACGATTTGGCTTTAGCAAAAATTATGGAAGAAGAAAAGCCTCATTTGACCTTATGAATCAATAGAATGCTTTTGCCCCACAGTAGTGGTGCTCAGACTTCTTTGACTACCGTGCCCTTTGTTCGAACACATTTTACTCCATCTTTGTCGCCTGCCTGGATCTCTAGGACTCTTCAGAGTACAGCTTGAAAACCTCTGCCAAGCGAATGTAAGATTTTAATATAATCATGTCTATAAATTCAAGCTTTCCCTATTCTATGTAATAGACTTGTAGAGATCACTAATTCGTAAATGGAAATTTTTCATCTTTTATATGCATTGATCTTTCTATGGATGACCTCGTTTACTGTTCCCTCTTTCTTTAAAATCATTTCTGTCCATTTTCAGAGACAACATTTTCCTGGTTCTACCCCAGCATCTCTGCCAATTCTTTTCTGTCTCTTTCACTGGATTTTCTGTGTCCACCCATCCCTGTGTTTTTCAGAGTTCTTTGGGGTTGTTTTTGTGTTCTCGGACAATAGCATTATAGTTTCAACCTCTCTGCTCCTGTCTTTCAAATCTATTTTATAGCCCCGTCCAGTCCTTAGGCTTTAAGTCCTCATATCCATTTCTCTGCTTGGCCCTTTCCTCCTGAATGTTCCATCAGTACATCAAGTACAGCAATCTTGAAATGAAGTTTAGAGTCTTATCTCTTACATATGTTCTCCCTCCTATATGCCCAGGACTAGTGGGTTGATCTACTGTCCACCCAGTCAAACAACCTAAAAACCTGGTAGTAATTCTTGACTTCTTATTCCATCCCCCAAATCCAATAAAGGTCCAAGTTCTGCTGATTCTTTCTTCTTAATGTTTATCATATGTATCTCTCAATCGAAACTTCTGTGAAATGCACCCCTGTCACCCTCCAATGATTTCCCTGTCGCTGTACTGCATCTGAACTTCCAACACACTTATATCATTGCACATATCACACTGCATTATAATTATTTCCTTGTATTCCTGTCTCTTCCAACTACATTGTGAGCAGGAATTAACTTATGTTGTGTCCTTCAGCAAAGTACGTATACCTACCACAAATAGCAGACTTTAAATTGGTGTTTCTTAGACTGACTAAACTTATGGATGATTTAATATTTTAAGCATTTATTTATGAAAATAACATTAGATCTCATAGACTAAACATTTGAGTGTTGGTAAAATGGATTATAAGAACTATCTTTGGGGTAAAACTAGTGAAGCTAGTTGTAGTGTCCTTGTGCTAAGCATAGGCTCAAAGCACGTGTTGAATTTAGCGTAGCTGTTAATAGTCAAAATAGAGCAGCCTGCTGCTCTCCTCTTTCTCATACAATTCCATTTACTAGGCTTCTAGAATTAGCGTGGATATCCTTGAAAGATTGCCAAAGACAATTCTCTATTCAGTTGAACATATGTTTCTCTGTCAACATATATTACCATGAGCAAGGCTTTGTGGTAGGCATTGTAGGGAATTTGAAGACACAAAGCTCAGTCCCTTGCCTACCATCAGTTTTATACAATATTACAGGTATAAGATAATTCAAGGCAGAATGTGAAAAAAATGTGGAAGAGGTATATATCAAGTACTTTCAAATATTCAAAGTCAGAAAAATTTATGCTTCTTCTTAGGAAAAAAAAGACAATTCTAATTAAATGCAATGATTTTCTTATGTGGTTTATGAAAAATCCTGTCCTCAGATTTTGCCAAGACAATAGATTCTAAGGCCATCTATGACTTCTTTATTATAACATCTGTCTGCTCTTGTTTGGTCTTCATTTTCCTAATCTCCTTTAGGAATTTGTCTTTGGACACCCAGGAACGGCACCCAGCCGTTCTCCTGAATCTTGTTTATAGCATAACCAGCAGACACTTGTCTCTGTGCTGCTCGTCTGGACTTTCCTCTTGCTCTCCCTGCAAAGTTCAATCTTCAGTTCTCTGCTCTTCTCTCTTCCCATCCCTCAGAACTTCTCACTTGAATGTCTGAGTCTTTAATCTGATCTCCCAACCTCTAGTGATGCCCCTGATCCTCTTCCACTTTTTCTAATACAGCTAGAATTATTTTTTTAAATGAAATCACTTGTTCAAGGGCACACGACTACTAGATAGCTTAGGTAGAATAAAAAATCTGTTTAAAACCTATTAGTGGCTCTGCGATCTCATCTGGATGTAATTTAAATGTCTTTCCTTCCATAAGAGTTTAGCACCTCTCAGGTGGCAGTCACTCCTTGGGAAATGGAAATAAGAGGTGAGAAAAACTGACATACCTCTTACTTTCAAGGAGCTCATGGTTTAGTGGGAGATATTTGATAGTAATCAAATAAAAATAAATATTTAGTCATAAGCTGCAATATTTGCTGTAGTGGATGCTGTGGTGCACATTCCACCCACCTAGATCATACCTTCAGGACCAAGGCACTGATCTCCTACCTGCCGTGGTGTCAGCTACCGATGGCTCATGCTGAGGCCCCCCTCTGGGAATTGCTCTCCGCTGAAGGGAGCTCTCATGCCACACTGGGAGTTCGGCCAATGAGTGGTTGATGGGGGTTTCAAAGACCTGACACCCTTGCCTCAGTTGAGACCTCTCCAGAGCCATCCACTGCTCCTTGCGGGACTGACTGAGGCCTCTATTGTATCTGCATCGCAATTCTGCTTCTGCCCAATCCAGCTTCCCTTGCCTCTTTATACACATTGCTCCCAAGAGCAGTCCCCAGGAAACCCCCTTCACACAAATCTCTATCCCAGAATCCATTTCCTGAGAACCTGATCTAAGACAACGGCTCTCATAGAAAATGTAGGGGACTATGAAAATATGTTGTAAGGAAATCTAATTTAGACTGAGGATGTGGAGCCTGGAATGTCTCTTTTAAGTGACAGTTAAACCAATACCTGAAAAATGAGAAATAACAAATAATGGGAAAAAGAGTTTTATGGCTAGAGGGAACAGTACAAGTGAAAATCCAGAGGTGGAAAGGGCTTCTTACATGGTCAAGGCACTTAGAAAAGTCCAGCGTGACATATATATAATGTGGGGGGAGGGTATTGGTAGGAGAGGAGGCTTAGGAGGCTCGAGAGGCCGAGGCCTCATCATAAGGGACATTTTAGCCCATGTCAAGGTACACAATGTTATCTTAGGTGCATGGGAGCCTCTGAAGGGCTTTGAGGAGCGTGTTTCAACAGTTAAACTTACATTTTACTATGATCTTTCTGTTGTTCTGTGGAGACTGGATTGGATGAGGACAAGGGTAGAAGTAGAGCAGTTAGGAGGCTACCAATTGCAAAAGTAATCAGAGCAAGAGAGAGCAGTGGCCTCGGAGGGAGCTGTCATAGTGGCTGGGAGAGAAGTGGCTTCGTTTACAAAATATTTAGAAGAAAAAGTGACAAGATCAAGTGAAGTATTGCAAGGGGAAGGGAAGGAAAGGGAGGAATTAAAGAAGGGCCCCAAATTTATAGTACCTTTTACTAGTTGGGGTAGACTAGTTGGAGAACCACACTTTTGAGGGAAGATCAAGAGTTCGGTTTCAAAGAGCGAAATTCAAGGTGCCCGTGAAGCACCAGAGCCTCCTGCATAGGTCCAGAAGGCAGCTGAATATAGAGGTTTGAACTTTAGAAAAGGAGCCGGAGTCTGAGACACACATTTGAAAGTATTTGGCCTATAGTTGGTGTTTGAAACGTGTGAATGAGTAAATTTGATTTGGGTCACAGTATAGATTAAAGAGAGAAAGTGGACAAAGACTGAGCTGTGAGGGACTCCAATATTTACAGAAGAATCAGCCCCTCCCCCCAAAAAAAATTTCAGATGGAGAATCCTCAGAGGTAGGGGAAAAAACCCTAGGAGTATAAGGTGTTACAGAAACTAAAAATATGAAAGAAAGAAAGAAAGAGAGAAGGAGAGAGAGAAAGAGGGAAAGATGGAGGAAGGAAGGATGGAAGGAAGAAGAGGAGGGAGAAAGAAAGAAGGAGAGAGAGAGACAGGGAGGGAGGATAAAATGTCTGCTTCTCCAGGGCTGATACTTAGCATGTAGATGCTAGCATGGCTGTGCAGGTTGCTGAAATATTGAAATACTTTTATACCAAATGGTCAGTTGCTGCCTTGAGCACCCTGAGCGGCCCCTTTGGCGCCTCTCAAGGCCCCTTTCCTAACAATCCAGTAATGCACAGGTTAATGCCTTGCACAGGGGATGCCTGCAGGCCTCTGCTCTTGCTGCAATGATGGCATCTGGTCCCAATAGTCAATGCCTGTGCCCCACCAGTGGTTAAATATTTTGAATAGTACCTCTGTGTTTACCCACCAGAACCATCAAGTAGCCCAAACGCAGAGAAGAAAGAGACATTCCAGGACCTTGCGCCACCTTACCTTTGATGTGGCAGACCCTTCTCGGATGAGGGGTGTGCCTGACTAGAAAATAGCTTCCATTTCTAGCCATAATATGGCTGCCTTTGTTCTCAAACTGGGGAGCAGACATCGGGGATTTGAGGCTTATGTTCATGGACTGTTGGTTCCTCCCTCTCCACTGTTGCCACAAAAGGTCTTGGGGTCTGTCTTGTTGATCCCTTCCAGAGGTGCTCAGACCCTGAAACACAGAATGGCAGGAGTTCTGATGGGTTCTTCGGCATTGCCCATCAACATTTCTCCATCTCCTTTGTTTGCACTGAGCCATCTCTCCGGTCAAAGCATCGTGAGGCTAGTTTACTCTCAGACCAAATTTTTGTAAACATTGAAATCAACATAGGCATGGGTGGGACAGAAAAATTTTCCCTGGAAAAATCAAAACATTTGTGAGAAATTTAAAATATGTTTTATATTTAATTACATTAAAGGTCGCTTTGTTGGCTTACCAACATAAAAGTACATAACATGGTTATCATCAGTTTTGACATAGTAAATTAAAATAACTTTAAAATACAGCACCACAAACGTGCTTTACATTAAATTAACTTTAAATGAGGACCTTTCACATTGTATTTTAAGAAAACCAGCATCTGAAATTTGTATCATCCTCAGAGCAGGTGGCAAAACCAGAAGGAGAAAAAAAATCCAATAGCAAAAGAATGATATTGGGTCTGCAGATGGTAAACTGGAGAACCTTTGGCATGTTGTTATTTGCAATATTCAGTAATATTTAATGATTTTCCCTCAATCACTCAGCAATCTTTTATTTGACACCTACAGTGACATAGGCTTAAGGGATAAAGATGATGTTACTGCTCTTAGGGAATTCACAAACGTGAGAAAGAAAATTTCTGGGTTAGGAACATAGGAAAGAGCTAATTAAACTTTCTTGAAGATGGTATACTACCCTTGAAATGTAAGAAGGATGTTTTTTCTGGTTTTTGCTGTATATTTTCTATCTTACGTGGAAATCTTATTCATCATAGCAGTATTGGGAAATATACATTTTATTTCTAACCATGGTATGGAGCTTTTCTGGTCAGAATAATTTGTAGTGTCAAAATATGTACATATTCTAGAAATTGATCTCAAGATTTTGCTGGGTCGGATACTTGCAGTTTATTGACTATCTTTTTAGACCAGAGAATCTGTGTTCAAATTTTTCACGGTATATATTCAGAGTGTATGGTATGTAAATTACCAGCCCTATTGGCACAAAACATCTGATTTTCATACACTCTAAAATTATTTTAGGCTGAATAAAATATACTCAAATATTTTGAGTTCAGAAAATACTATTACCTAACAATAAAAAGTATGCTTTCTTATTGCTCCATATGAAGAATGAGGAGGTGGTTCTAACCTCTTGGTGTAACTCAAACGTTCGACTTATTCATTCTTCTTTCTGTGTGGGACCTTTTGTACAAGGAAGTCAGTAAATTCATTTTTTATCTGTACTGGAGGAAAAGGTTACGGGAGGTAATGTGAGGAGTGGAAAGGACACTGAGCTGGAATTAAAAAACGGGATTTATGGTCCCAGTGTTGCCGTTAACGAACGAAGTGATCATAGATAAATTGCTTTATTTCCTAGGTTTTGATTTGCTCATCTGAAACTTGATGGGACTGACTTAGGTGTCAGCTGGAATGTTCAGCTATTCTACTATGTGTGTCTTTCTCACATCAGCTCTCTTAGGCTAATTTGAAGGGTACTGATGCACTTTAAATTGTGCTAAAAAAGCTCAACAGCAAACAATGCAGAGAATTCTTTCTCCTCCTCTTATGAAAATTGCAGTGCCTCCTAGAAGTCTGAAATTCATCTTGCTCTTTTATTTAAAAAGGAGTTGTAGTGCTTACTCTTGGATTACAGAAAGTTTAATAATCTGATGCTATGGCTTTTATTGTTTCTCTTGGAAGTCTCAAAAGAATGTTAAAAGAACAAAGGCGATATATAAATATTTTATCCACATATATCATTAAAAATTCTACAAAATCAAAAATATACATTATGTACTATTGAAAGTCTGATTTAAACTTAAATTATCAGAAATAAAGTAAATGAATAACTCAAGACAAAGTTGTACTTTGAATTGTTCTAGCAAGTGATCTAATGATGGAAGAATAAAACTACCTCAAATCTGAAGCAAAGCGCTTTGCTCTGTGTAAGATACTGTTAAAGAATGAAAATACAATCCAATATGGGAGCAAATATTCACAAAACACATATCTGATGAAAGACTTGTATCCAAAATATACAAAGAACACTTAAAACTGAACAGTAAGAAAACAAATAGCCCAATTAAAAACTGGACAAGAGATCTGAACAAACGCTTCATCAGAGAAGATTATCTGATGGCAAAGCATGCACGTGAAAAGGTACTCAACGTCATTTGTCATTAGAGAATTACAAATTAAAACAACGAGATACCACTAATACATCAACTAGAATGACTAAAATCCAAAGCAGTGACAACGTCGAATACTGGAGAGAATGTGGAGCAAAAGGAACTCTTAGTCATTGCTGGTGTGGACGCAAAATGGTATAGCAACCTTGTAAGACAGATTGGCAATTTCTTACGAAGCTAAACATAGTCTTAGCATACAATCCAGCAATCGTACTCTTGGATGTTTACCTAAAGGAGTTGAAAACTTATGTCCAGTCAGAAACTTACACATGAATGTTTATTCATAATTGATAAATATTGGAAGCATCTATGGTGTTCTGCAATAGGTGAATGAATGGACAAATAAACTGTGGTACATCTACACAGTGAAATACTATTTAGCACTAAAAAGAAGTGAGATATCAAGCCATGAAAAGACATGGCAGAACCTTAAATGCATATTACTAAGTGAAAGAAGCCAATCTGAAAAGGCTACATACTGTATGACTCCAACTATATGACATTTTAGGAAAAGCAAAACTATGGAGACAGTAAAAAGATCAGTGGTTGCCGGAATTCCAGAGGGGAAGTTGGATAGTAATGAATAGTGGAGCACAGGGGGTTCAGGGCGGCAAAACTAACCTCTCCTATGCTGTCCTATACTGTCCTAAAGGATACATGACACTGCATTTGTCAAAACCCACAGAACCGTACAACACAGAGTGAACTCTAATGCAAACCATGGACTTTGGTTAATAATAGTGTACAATATTAGTTCACCAATTGTAACAAATGTACCACACTCATGCAAGATGTTAATAATAGGCAAAACTGGGCAGCGAGGATGTATGGAACTCCCTGTACTTTCTGCTTAATTTTTCTGTAAGCTTAAAAACTGCTCTAAAAAATAAAGTCCATTAATTAAAGAAAAAAGAAGCTACCTCAAGCTTGAAGAATAGCAGAACTATTTGGTTACTATTAATAATTGTCCACATCTTTCTCTTCCATCTGTTACCTATATTGATTTCAACACTCTTTAATTGATCGATAAGTCATTGCCCAGTGCTTTAAATGGATACCTTTTCAAATGCGATGAATTGATTTGGAATAATATTTCTCTATTAAGATTTCTGTTTATAAAAAGCATTGATTTTTCTCTGTAACTTTTTAAGATTTATAAACTCAGAAGAAATGAGTGAATCATTCATTCTCATACAAAAGGGTAGTTTTTTCCCAAAAGAGAAGAGAAATATGAAAAGAACTTATTAAAATAATGAATTAATCGAAGTGGAGACCAATAAATAATTTACTTATTGATAGATAAATACTATCTTTATTGGAGAATCAGAAATAACATTTCTTTTGTGCTGAAGTGACTAAACATTTTCCTAAGCCAATGACAGAGGCAGGTCAGTGCCAAGCTGGCCACGGTAGGCCACGGATGGGTTCTGTAGACTGAAGGAGTTACAGTGCTTCTACGAATGTGCCGTGGATTATTCACTAGGGCCTAAGGATGGTTTTGTGAAAAATAATAGGTTATTTGTAAAAACCCCCAAAACAAAGGAAAACAAAAAGCACATACTTGTTTCCAGTATTTTCGCTTAATAGGTATTTGCTACATAATAGAGAGCAGCATTTCTCAGCCCATTTTCCCCACCATGATACACATGACAGATGACATTCACGTGAAAGACACATTCCCACTACATGTTCAGATTTTAAAGATTGTGTCCCAAAATTGTGCGGAAGGAAAATACTAAAAAAAGTTTTCAGTCATCACAACTACAGAGTGTCAGATCTGTCGCTCAGAAGAGCTGTACGAACAGGTTCTAAGTCCCGTCTTTGCAATCAGGTAAGCACATGGCATTGCAACTAAATGCCGGAGGCAGTGTTATAGAACTTACCTTTTTTTGTATTAATTCCTTTTAAAAACTAAACAATTTGGAACATTTTAGCCACTATTAGTAAAAACCTGGCGTCTCGCTTCCCTACCTGTGTGCTCAGAGACCCAGGCTGAGGTCTCCTGACTCAGAGGAACACTCTAAGGACCCACTGAGTGAAAGTGGCCAGTTCTGTTTATAATTCCATTTTAACTGTGATGCTAACACTCTGCTTTCACTCTGAAGAGGAAAAGAAAAACTCATATAGAGGTAACTGTGGGAAATTCTGGTTTACCATTTACCATTCAAGGAATCGTGTAAGCGCTTCTGGGAGCAATATTTTTTTTCTTGCAGCCTCTTGAATCTACCTATATATTAGTAAATTATTGAAT
Source organism: Equus quagga (assembly GCF_021613505.1). Taxonomy (NCBI): domain Eukaryota; kingdom Metazoa; phylum Chordata; class Mammalia; order Perissodactyla; family Equidae; genus Equus; species Equus quagga. The sequence continues at coordinate 76,134,926 of NC_060269.1, forward strand.
TTTATTTAGACTACAGACACAAAACTCTCAAAACAGGTGGTTTTAAAAGCATTATTAATCTATTTAGTCCTAACTCTGGCCATTGTTATTTAGAAAATACTATGCAAATCTGTAATAAATATTAATATTTTTAGTGCCAAATAGCACATATGTAAAACTATATGCTTACAAAAGGAGAACACAATATCTGATCCATCCACAGCTGAGATTACTCTGAACTCCAACGGGTGTCAAGACAATGATTTAGGTGATGGGTGCTGAACCACTGTGCGTTTGCTGGTCCCCTAGCCTGGAAGCCACGCCTCCCAGATCTTCCTGTGGCCTCTTACCTTCCTTCGTTCATTGCTATTCTGAAGGAGACTTTCTCCATAAGGCTTCCTTACCCTCTCTAACGTAGTTCCCACCCTCATCCCAGCCTCACTCACTCTCTGTCCTCACCCTCCTTAAGCTGTCTTCGTAGCTTAAGTGACCTGTGTCACTCCCTGCCATCATTTTTTACAGTTCTGTGCTTATTTTCTGCTTCTCTCAATAGGATGTAATAAGCAGACAGTGATCCAGTCCATTTTTCCACCTCTGCACTGACAGTACCTGTCACACAGTATATGCTCAATAAGTATTAAAGTTAAATGTTTTTACAGAGTAAATGTCTTTATCCCACAAACTCAGCATATTTCATTTGTATGATCTCCTCAAAAGTAGGTGGTTTATTGTAAAAGATGACACCCCTTTTCCTCAAAACAGGCTTATTTGGCTTTTACATAGTCTTGAAAAGAAGATGAACTTGAGGTCCATAAACTAAATTATACCTAAAATTTTTGAAAATTATTTTAATGATGAATTTAAAATTATACCTGAAGACAGTTTTAGAAGAAGGTGTTCTGGTTGATAGGAACTCAAGGGTGTTGATACCCTCCAAGCCTCATAATGGGTCCATACTGAGTTGTTGTTGATTTCCTTAAATCTTCGCACTTGAGTTGGGAATTTTTAATTGGTAGAGCAGCCGAAAGTCTACTGCTTACAAAAGAATATAGCTGTCTCCCTCCAGTTTCTCCCACTCTTGCTCCAAGGAGCCTAGGTGGCTCCCTGGTTTTTAAGATACACTACATAGCTTAGCAACATGGCAACATTCCTTAGCAAAATCTGAGTTCTGGAACCTCCCCACCTGCCATTCTTCTTAGCATTCCACGTACCCACAGCTTGACAAAACCACGCGGAGGCAGTGACCTTTCAGAGTTTTCAATTTATAATAGTGTTGAATTGAATGCAAGAGAAAAAGAAAGAAAAAAGAGAGCAATTTCAATCATATTTATAATTCTTCCCACAATTCTACTTAAAGAACACATACCATAGGCCAGCCCGGTGGTGTACTGGTTAAGTTCGTGCACTCCACTTTGGTGGCCCGGGGTTCGAGGGTTCAGATCCAAGGTGCAGACCTACACACCACTCACCAGCCGTGCTGTGGCGGCATCCCACATTCAAAATAGAGGAGGATGGGCACAGATGTTAGCTCAGGGACGATCTTCCTCACAAAAAATCCCAAACAAACTAACAAAACACATACCATGCAGATGTAATCAAATTTAGCTCATCCAAAACCTATGGGGAGAAAGTGAGAATGATTTTAAAGACATCCCAGGCCTCCCGCTCTAGTAGCCAGGATGTCTGTGCTGATGACTTGTTCAACAGCCTTGAAAAAAATTGAAGTGTTAATTAAAAGTCATAAAGAAACATTAAGTAATACTGTGAAAGTCACAAAATTGCCTGTGAGAAGTGAAGATGGAGTCCTACATAGTAATTCCATATACGCACATACACACATGCACATATACACACATGTCGCTGTCGGCCACCGGGAGGGACTACATGTACTGCTGCTTCCCAGCATTTTTCGTTTCAGACAACATATGACTTTCAATTTCTGAATTACAGTCTCTGAAAGCAATGTAGATAATTTCTAAGGACAAATGCAATGCAAGGTTAGAGCCTAATTTAGTCTGTTTTCTTGACTGGCCCCAAGAATTAAAGGCTCAACATCTCCCCATGCCTTAACCCATTCACGACACATGCCACACTACTTTAGTGTGTTTTATGGGGGATTTAAAGGATTTTCTAAGGTAATTTTGGCATTTTGAGATTTTCATTCCACAGTTTGTAACAGTTAGGAGTATATCTTACACAGCAAGTAACAGAGACTTATTTCTCCCTCATATGAAAGAGTTCAACAGTCCAGGGTTGGAATGGAAGCTCCATGGTATCATTATGAGCCCAGGCTTGTTCCACATTTTGGGTCCATCCTCCTTAATATGTGGCTTCCCTTCTTGAAGTTATCTCTTGTCCAAGATGGTTCCTGAAGTTCCAGTCATCTAAATGGCTATTGTCTTTCCAGATATCAAATCCATAGTCCAAGCAGAAAACCAGAAGAAAGCAGGGTAAAGGCAGGCCGGGGCCCATGCTAGCGATGTGCTCCTCTTCACGTCCTTGAGTCCCAGACGACCTAGATCCATTGATCACTTCTACTGCAAGGGGGGTTAGAAAGGGTAGTGTCTCCACAGGGCACATTCCACCCCTGTCTAAAATAGGGGTTTGGCTACTAACAAAAGAGGGAGGAATCGTATATTGGGTTATAAACAGCAGTCTCTGTCACAGACCTGACAACCCCTGTGTAAGAGGAGGTGTCTACACTCTGTGTGGTTGTACCTTTCCTTAGAGAGGGCCACGAGTCCATTACAGCAGATGTGCCCCTGGCTACATAACCATGGTTCTATTATGTTCCCTGTATGAAGACCCAGGGAACCTTTCTCATCATTACTAGGAAAAATGGTACAACTGGTTTGATCGGGCACAGTTTGCAGCAGTTCTGTCAGAACCAAGGGACAGAGGTTGCTCTACTGCACAGCTCAGGGCAGCGTGTGTGTCCTTGTTGTCTTGGTAACAAATAGACTACCAGCCCAAGACACTCTGTTATTTTCAGCAAAGGGAAACTAGGTGGAGAGATTTCTTGAAATGTATGCATAAATGTCTGAACGGCGATGAGTGATGACTGGCTATGGTAATCAGGAGCAGGAGACGCTGCAGTCGTCCACTGTATTGAGTGTGATGAGAAGGGCAGTTTAGAAAAAGAGAAACTGGAAAGAACTCAGGCTTTTGCTTCCTTCTCAGCATCAGCCATGCTCACTGCTGTCTCTTCCTTGCTCTCAGCTTTTATTCTCACTGTAGCTGAGGCTTCTGTGTTGCTGCCTTTTACTGTTTCTCTTACTTTTCTGTCAATGATATTTTGTTGTAATAAATGTTTCACTCCACATGCTGTGTATCATTCATTCTTTCCAAAATTTTCTCTGAAAAATCTATATGCCAGGCATTGTGCAAGGTGCTGGGTGCACAGTGGTGAACAAAAACTTTCTTCACGAAGCTCATGGTCTAGTGAAGAAGACAGATATTGAAGAAGTAAATGCATAAATAAACGAATGTTTACAAATGGAGAAAAAGCTTATATTAGTTTGAAGTTTGTTTCGCTGCAAATAATAGAAACTTCTAAAGACAGTGGCTTAAACAAATGAGGCCCTTTTCTTTGCCATGTGATGTTAGGTAGATAATCTCCTGTTAGAGACGGCATGGGACACAGGCTCTTTCCCTCTTCCCTCTTCCTAATCCACCATCATTAGCCTGTGTCTTTTGTTCCTAAGGGGCTATTGTACCTCCAAGCCCAGCCTCTGCATTCCACAGAGGAGATGAAAGCAACCTGGAGGAAGCAGTGGCAATTAACGCAGAGAAAGCAACCACATCCCAGGAATCCTCAGCAGCCTTCTGCCTCAGTTCCTGGGCCAGGACCACGCTGCGCAGCTGCCTCTCGCTCATGGAAGGTTGACAAATGTTGCGTTTTAGCTGAGCTCGTCACTGCCCTGGACAAAAACTGGGGTGTCAGTCAACAAGGAAGGCGGTAGACAGCAGTGTCTGCCACAGCCATGAAGGAAAAGAACAGGGTCCCATGAGGGAGATAGGGCGGCTAGAACACATCTCTCCGAGAAGGCATTGAAGTTGAGACCTTAGGCAAGGCAGGAAGTTAGGAGGGAGGGCCATCCAGCAGAGAACAAACGTTTTAATTTGAAATGTAAAATTTATTATCATCTGCTGTGTGTTTCATTATGATGCAAATTGATTGTCTCTTATAAACTTAATTCCAGATGCCCCTCCAGCTGATTTAATCCTGAGAAAAGGGATCTAGAATGCTGTTCTGCTATGTGCCTCCTTGTAAAGAAAGCTTTTCAAAACTTCAGACAGCTGTACCCACCCAACTCTACCTCGAGCATAATTCACACAGGAAGACGTTTCCAGGTCTGGTTGTCAAATTCTACTGTCACTTGATTTGTGTCAGCACGTTCATAAGAATAGACTGGGTAAAAACATCTTATTCCCTTGAGCTCTTAACTTCTATACATTTATATCCAAAACACATAAACTTGTCATCTCCCAGCTTGTCCATCAAACATTCCTGTCCTGTGCAACCTCCATAGAGGAACTAAGATTTATCCATTAACTAATAACTGTCCTAAATGCAATGTGGTATCTTGCACTGGCTCCTAGAGCACAAAAAAGGCCTGGACTGCATCTTCTTTGGGGATTACTCAGTCCTGATTTTTTTCTCATACGCTTAACTGCCTGCTGAATACCTCCACTTAGATGTCTAAAAGGCATCAGAGAAGACGGTTTCTAGTCAGCCGGATAATAACAGAATAACAGCATTTATCAAATGCTTGCTTTTACATCAGTCAGTGCTGCATGAAGTACTTTATGTGGATTATCTCACTTAATTTTCACAATTTTGAGATAGATATTATTCTTATTAGATATTATTATTCTCATTTTATAGAGGACAAAACTGTGGCTCAGAGAGGCTAAATAATGTTCCCAAGTCCACTTGGTAATGCCGTCGGGGGTCTGACCCAAGTCTGTTTGAAGCAAGACCTGCGTTGTCACCACGCCTGCCTGCCCGACACAGCTTACAACGATTACCACAAAAAGGGAGCTAAAGCTGTTGTAAACTCTGTGTACCAGGAGTAACTGAGGAATGTGACACAGACGTTTAGAAACACATTTACTTCTGTTCTGAAGTTTTTAACATTTAACATTTTTAAGGAAGGCCTTGGCACCAGGCTTAAGCACTTGACATGTGGCTAGACCAAAATAATGGATGTGCTCTGAGTGGAAAACATACTTGGGATCTTGAAGCCTTGATACAAAAAAGGTAAAATATCCAATTAATAATTTTGAGTATTGATTACACTTTAAATGATAACATTTTGAATGTATCAGGTTCAATAAAATGTTTTAATATTAATTTCATCTATTTCTTTTTACTCTTTTTAATGCGGCTACCAGAAGATTGACAATTACACTTGTGGCTCACATTATAGTCCTATGGACGGCAGTGCTCTAGAAAACCAGGTTTTGTGCCTCTTTAACTTTGCCCCAGTTGCAAAATCACTCTGCTTCTCACAGGGTGTTTCTGTAGACCCCTCATCCGGTTTCTCCTAATGTTAACAGCTTCCATCACCGAGGTATGTTTGTGTTTGTCAAAACTAAGAAACCCACATCGGCACATTACTATTGACTGATCTTCAGTTGTTTGGATTTCAACAGTTCTTCCACTAATGTCATTTTTTTCTGTTTCAATAGCCAATCCAAGATAGCAGACTGCACTTAGGACAGTGGATATCTGATGAACAAGTTGGGAGATGACTTGTCCAAGGCAGGAGTACGGATTTTTAAAACAGGTTTATTGAAGTATAATTGTTATACAAAAAGCTGCACATATGTAATGTATATAATGTGATGAATTTGGACACGTGCCTACCTCCATGAAACTGTTACCAAAATCAAGGTAATAGACATATCCATTAGCTCCAGAAGTTTCTTCATCCCTCATTTGTTGTTATTTTTATGGTAAGAACACTGAACATAATAGCTACACTTTTAACAGGTTTTTAAAGGCCACAATATAGTATTGTTAACTATAGGCACAATGTCGTACAGAAGTTCTCTAGAACTTACTCATCTTCCACAACTGATTTTTAAATCTACTGAATAACAACTCCCCATTTCCTCCTGCCCCCAGCCTCTGGCAACTGCTGGTCTACTCTCTGCTTCTGTGAGTTGGACTATTTTAGCTCCTCATATAGTGGAATCATGCAGTCCTTCTGTGATTGGCTCGATTCATCTGTGTTGTCGCATGTGGCAGGATTTTGTTCTTTTTAAGACTGAATAATATTTCATTGTAGGTATATGTACCACATTTTCTTTATCCATTCATCTGTCGATGGAGATTTAGGTTAGTTCCATATCTTGACTATTGTGAATAAAGCTGTTTTAAAAATCCGTAATGTCTACCTTGGACAAGTGAGAAGATCCCAGAGAAGACTGGGTCCTCTCACCTAACCCTGTCTCTTGAGCACGCTACAGAAAATTGGTTCATTAGATTAGCTAGTTAAGATCCTGGAAAGGGTAAAAAGTTAATGTGACACAGGACAGGTACATTTTGAGTAGCCATATGACAAAATGGTGAGAGGCTGGGCAAATGGCATATAACCTGGTGACCAGGAGAAAGTGAAAGGGATTGCCTGGTGAGGGCGGGAATGTGTGTCTCTCTCCCACATAAGATGGTGAGCCTCTGAGAACTGAGGCCTGTGCCTTACTCATCTTCATATTCCTCACTGTGATTTGCACATAGCAGCACAGCACATACTTCATGCTAGCTGGTTGAAAGGGAATGTCCTAGAGAAGAGTCTGATAATAGAAGAAAGGTGGGAGAAGCCTGAGAAAGTCTAGGCAGGAAGAAAGGAGTCAAGTTTGAAAGGGGAGGAATGGGAAAGGCCTTAAGACAAGGAAAGAGATAGAAAAAGAGCTGGCAGTGATAAAGACAGAGGCAGAGCGGAGACTGAGAGGTGGAAGGGCTAATTAGTAACAGACAAACAGAAAGGAGGCAAGGAAAAGTGCAGGGGAGGTCATCGGTGAACACGCCTCTTGGCTCAGGCTGAGCAAGTCTGTTTCCCCAGAGGAAGCAGGCATTAGAGGAGAGAAATGGAACCCAGTCAATAGGCACCACTTATGGTGCTTAATCTGTGTCCAACTTTACCTCCATCCTGGCATCTAATCCTTAAAATACTTTGGGAAGTATTACTATCTACATTGTAGAGATGAGGAAACTGACACTCAGAGACATGAAATAATTTGCCCTGATCTCAAAAGTGTTAAACCAAGCTTTCTCAGATTCCACATCCAGGCTTTTACCCCTGACTAGTGGACTGAGCTGTTGCCAGGTGCGGGGGTCTGGACTCTGCTCAGGTAAATTGATAATGCTGTGTGCAGGTAGCTCTGAGAGTGCCTCCTGAGGGCAGTGCAGGGTTCTGGGTGACTTACAACTTTCTCCACGTACTAGGACCTCCTTATGGTAAAGAGCAGGGCCATTGGAGTGAGACACCCATGCACTGGAGCTCTGACTCTGCCAGCTACACGTGACTTTGGACTTGAGCACTTTGCCACTCGGAGTCTGTGTTTGGCTTCTGTACACTGCCCGTTCTCTGAAGATCTACTTCAACCCTCCTTATGCTCTCAAACTCCATTTTAGACTTAGGCACATTCCCCCAGTGTCTCAAACCCCAAACTGGCTGCAGCATCCATCCTTTTTCCCCCTACTTTGGTGGTATTCCCTGTCCTCTGGCCTTAATGCTGATGCTCAGTTTCTCTGTCCCTATTTTCTGCTGCTCCCTGTCCTGGCCTTCCCAGTCCTGCAGAAGCCAAACAGGGAGGTTAGGAACTGTTCCCTGCACACAGGACAGCTTCTCAGTAATAGCCTGGCTGCTCTTCAGCCATGTGGGGGAGGTGTGAAGGTGCCTCTTGCAATTACATTTTGACCAGGCAGGACATGGTGAGTGGGCTCTTAGACAGAGGGGTAATAGCTGCTCATTTCCACTGTTTGGGCACCTCTCTCCTTCCTAAGGTTATCAACAATCACAGCGCAAGTTCTTTCAGTATCCCAGAATATATTTGCTAGCATCAAAACCTGCCACTTGCTATCTTACCATCTTTCAGCCTATATTAGGATTCAGCTCTTTCTTAACAATATTTAATCTATCCATTCTTGACCTACCACAGTTTTCCTCATTGAAAAGATGTAAGAAAAACAAGACTTGAGTAATTCTGCTTTCCTTATCTGCCCTGATTGTTTCCTTTATTCTTGTTTGAGACATAGTATTAAACATTAAAATTCTCCTTATTTGCCCTTAGCTCTTTTTTTTTTTTTTTTAAATAAGCCTCAAGTCACTCTTCTCCGCTTTAGCTTTGAGATGCTGCTCTTATTGGTCCAGAGACTCTTACCTTCCTGATTCCTGGGCTCTCCTTAAATTGTTGTTCTGTTCTTTCTAAGTCCGTTTTCAGAGCTCCAGCACAGCCCCTCTGGGATCATTAAGTGGGATCCCTCTCCCTCCTCCCAGGGCTCGCTTGTGGCTCCCTTGTCAGAGTTTCATACTTCAATATTCCTCCCCTCTTAAACTTCTTCTTTTTTTGAGTGCCTATGTGTGGGCTCTGACCTACTTTTTCTTAAACTTTTTTTTTTTTAAAGCAGCCCTTCTAAAGCTTAAATATAAGTCTGATTGTGCTTACAGTGACTTTCTTGATGATTAGGAAGGAGTCGTCTACAGTGGCATGGTCGCTCTCTCCCATCACTGTATCACCAAATAACTTTTCCTTCTTGACCAGAGTTAAGTCAGAAGAAACAGTTCTCTTCCTTGCTGTCTGAATTAGTTGGAAGGGGTGGCTGTTGGAAAAGTAAAAGCAAATGAGCCTTTCAGTCCACACTCAGGGGGTTCCATCCTGGCACTGCCGACAATGGTTGGAGCCTCACCTCTGTGGTTGCTTTTGCCTTTTGCACGTGTTTTCTCTGCACTTGAAGCCAATCACTGAAATTTCATGGGAATCTTTTAGATGCATAGGACATTTACTTTATTTGTAAGTAATTTTCTGATGGAAAGGGATCATTTTAATGCCGAGTTCTGATGAAAAGAGGTCATTTCAATAGGGGAGGGGTTGCCAGAGATTGCTAAGCAGGGGCAAATCTGACCCCCTATTTAAATGCTGTCTTTGTATGAAAGGATCTGTCTTTCCTTTTCTACCTTAACTTCTTTGCCCTGGAATCTGGCAACAAGCCTTATGGAAAATGTGTCATGCTGGGAACAGTTCTTTATGGAACATGTTTCATTTGACCCAACGCTGCTCCTTTATGGACAAAATGAGGAGGCTCTATGAAGGTGAGATCAGGAGACAATACTGATCAGCAGGAATGTGAACTTAGCTCTCATGATTAACGTCTCTCCAAAAACCAGATTGTTGTTCTACCTCACAAAAAGTTAAAAACAAACAAAGCCAAAACACAGTGAAATGTGAAAGAGAGAGTCTAATGGCTAAGTCCCACCTACCTTCATTCCAGGCTGCACTCAGTGTTTGGAGAATTCCTCACCACCTCCCACCCCGCGGCCTGTCAATACAGGGGTTTAAACGACCCTCCAGTAGCACATCCCTACAAATTAAAGGAAGGGAAATAACCAATCAGCAGGCCAAAAAGGAACACAAAATCAAGACTCGCTGCATTGTAGATGTCTTAAAAATGAAAGAGAAAAGCAACAGCGGGTACGTTTCCATGAATAGTTTCCAAATCTTTTGTAGTCAGAGGGACTCAAACTAATGATCCTCTCTCAACCTTCAGAACTTTCAAAATCAGTTTTCTATAGGCAGGGCGCCCAAGGACATGTAACACCGACAGATGCAGCATTCTCCCACAAATGCGTACACAAAGCCACTTACACTAAGGAGTGGTATTCATATAACGCACACCTTACGGAAAAAGACCTGTAAGAAAATTCTCCAGCTTGTTAGGAGTGGTTTTTCTGGATACAGTGATGACAGGTGATTTTGAATTTTTTCTTTCTAGTCTTTAAGTTAATTTTCAGATTGAATGGTATAAACCATTTTGCTTTGATGTTCTTTTTGTTCATATTTAATTATAAAGATAATATAAGAATCCATTTTCAGTGTAAAAAATTGTAATGGATATTGAGAATATAGAAACTGTAGAGCCGTGCTGTCCAGTGTGGTAGTCACTGGCCACACATGGCTATTGAACACTTGAAATGTGGCTGGTCCAAATTAAGATGTGCTGTAAGCTTAATGTGCAATATCTGGTTAATACTTTTTTATCTTGATCACACGTTAAAATGGTAATATTTTTGTATATATCTGGTTTGATCAAAACCAGATACTATTGAAATTAACATGGCAATTCCTTTTTATTTTTTATCGTATAGCTGGGGAAAGTTGAAGTTTCCACGTGTTTGGCCTTTGCTGTGTGTGGTATTTTTGTTGGTCGGTGCTGGTGTGGAGCGCACTCTCCCGGCTCCCAGGGTGCTCTCTTCCGCAGATGTAATCACTAGTAGTAGTGTAGTCGCATCCTCTACTTCCATGCGTTTGACTCCTTTACACATAGAAAAAATCTGCTCTTTTCCCACAAATGGAATCACACTCTCAATACTGTGGTGGGATTCACTTTGTGCACCGTCAGGTGTGGCAGATAGCATGTATCTCTGTTGTTTACTGCTGCTTAACAAACCGCCCCCAAACCTAGTGGCTTAAAACAAGAGCAAGTTATTTTTTCTCATGATGCTGTGGGTTGACCGAGAGGTTCTGCTCGTTTCACCCGGGCTCACTCATGCGGCTACATTCAACCAGAGGCTGGGCTGGGCTGGAAGACCCAGCAGGACCTCATGCATATTTCTGACGCTGTGGTGCTGGCTAATGGGCAAGTGTTTCAGTTCTTGACCACACGGCCTATCGCCATCTGGTAGGCTACAACAGCTCCTTTATGTGGTAGTTTAGAAATAATGGTTTAATAAGTTACATTGCAAATTAGCACTTACTATAGTAGCTGTTCATTGAATACTTCCTCTTTTTTCTTTTTTTTTTTTTTCAGGAAGATTAGCCCTGAGCTGACTACGGCCAATCCTCCTCTTTTTGCTGAGGAAGACTGGCCCTGAGCTAACATCCATGCCCATCTTCCTCCACTTTATATGTGGGATGCCTACCACAGCATGGCTTGCCAAGAGGTGCCATGTCCACATCCAGGATCTGAACTGGTGAACCCTGGGCCGCCAAAGAAGAACATGCGCACTTAACCTCTGTACCACTGGGCTGGTCTCTTTTTTTTTGTTTTGTTTTGCTGAGGAAGATTCGTCCTGAGGTAACATCCATTGCCAATCTTCCTCTTTTTGTATGTGAGCCACCACGCCAGCATGGCCACTGACAGACACGTGGTGTAGGTCTGCACCCTGGAAGCAAACCCAGACAGCAAAAGTGGAGCATGCCGAACTTAACCACTAGGTCACCAGGGCTGGCCCTGAATACTTCCTCTTTTTAACGTATTTGCTTTTTCATATTGATATCTTGTCTATCCAACTAGATTATAAATTTCTGAAGGAAGGAAACTTTATATTATTTCTTTGTAGATCAAGAAGCACTTAACATAGTGTTTTCCACATAATTGCTTTTAAATTAGTAATTTGTTGATTGATTCATTAATCTTCAAGAGTAGACATTAGAATGCTTAGGGAGCTGGGCTGGCAATGGAAACGTGTAAAGCCAGTGGAGGATGAAATGAGATGGAGTCGCATGGATTACGGTAAACTGAGGAATGCAAGTCTGGTCTTGAGAAAAAAAGAATGTTGTAAGTGAAACAAATCATATCTCCTGGCCTCATTTAGCCTAACATGTGACAAATTGATTAGTACTTTTCAAAGTGTGGTCTGCACACCCCCCACATCAGAATTATGTGGGAAGGGGGCATGTTAAAAATATGACTTCTTTGGGGCTGGCCTCGTGCCTGAGTGCTTCCCACGCTCTGCTTTGATGGCCCAGGGTTTTGCCAATTCGGATCCTGACCGTGGACATGGCACCCCTCATCAGGCCATGCTGAGGCGGTGTCCCACACAGCAGAGCCAGGGGACCTGCAACTAGAATATACAACTATGTACTGGGGGGCTTTGGGGAGAAGAATAAAAATAAAGAAGAAGATTGGCAAAAGATGTTAGCTCACGTGTCAACCTTTAAAAAAAGTCTTCTTTTATATAAGCACCAGGATGACTAAAATGAGAAAAATAGATCACGCCAAGTGTTGGTGAGGATGTGGAGTAACCATCTCTCATCCTCTGATGGTGGGAGTATCAATTGGTGTAACCGCTTTGCAGATCTGTTTGGTAACATTTACCAAACCTGAAGACATGCGTCCTTCCACGACTCAAAAGTTCCACTCCAAGGTACACTGTCAAAAGAGATGTATTCATACACACATCAAAAGATTCGAACAGCAATGTGTACAGCAATATTAGTTTTAATAGCTAAAATTGGGAACCACCCAAAAGCCCAACCAAAGTAGAATGAATACATAAGTTGTGGTGTAGTCACACAGTGGAACACCATACAGCAATGAGAATGGATGGTGCGTGATTACACACAACAGTATAGACGAATCTCACAAATGTGTGCAGTGAGAGAAATCAGAATCCAAAGAGTATAAACTGTATGATCTTCCATTCACATGAAATACAAAAAGAGGCAAAACTAATCCACAGAGTCAGAAGGGAGCATAATGGTTATCTTCGTAAAGGGAGAGTGAGAGAAAGGAGCACGAGAAGGCTTCTGGGTACTGGGAACATTCTGTTTCTTGAACTGGGTTCTGTTTACATGTGTGGGTTCAGTTTGTGAAAACTCATTAAGCTATTTATCAATGATATGGGTACTTTTCTGTCTGCATATTATACTTCGGGTAAAAGTTTTTAAAAATGTAGTTTCCTGGGCTCCATCCCTCAGACTTACTGAGTCAAAACTGCTAGGAACAGAGCCTGGAAATCTGCATTTTAAACAAGATTCCCCCCCCCAACACTAGAGATTTTAATGCTCCCTAATGTTCAAGAGCCATTTGTCTAGGAACCTTTTAAACAAAGACAGAAACGTAATTAAAATTATTTTTCTGAGATCCCATCAAGATGGCGGTGTAAGCAGACTCTGAACTCATCTCCTCCCACAAACACAACTAGGTTTCAGCTATTTTTGGAAAACTTACCCTGGAGAGAAAACTGAAAACTGGATAAAAAGAACCCCCACAACAAGGGACAGTCCTGACTAAGGCAGAAGAGGCAGCAATTCCTGCTGGAGAGGAAAAAGCCACCTTTGGGAGCAGCAGAGCTTCTCAGCTGGCCAGGCGGGAGCCACCCTAAGGTACGCAGCCCTCCCTGGAGGAGTGAAGACTGGAGTGGGGCTGATACTGCTATAAGCATCCTTCGGACTCAGCCCAACTGAGATGGGGGTCTCATTGTCTAGCTTTGCTGACTATTGACTGCAGCGAGGACACCCCCAGAAAAGCTATCAGTGGAAAGCTGAAAAGATCTGGGTCTGAAAGGGCCCACGCACAAACTCACCATTTCAGCAGCCTAAAATCACCAGAGAGAAGGCTGACAGTCCTTTATTGAAACGAGACTCACCTGGTGGGTTCTGGGGGCATCTTGGTGAGAGGAGGAACATCTCCGGAGAATGAGACATTGGTGGGGGCCATTGTTCTGAACTGGTCCAGGCATGCTGACACGGACCCCAGTGGGCACCATTGAGGTTCATCCCTTGGCCTGTTAGCCCAGGGGTCTGCCACACCCACTAGAGAACAGATTTAATCTAGTTCAGCCAGGGCAGGCAACCTGTCCTAGGGACTGGCCCCACCTAACAGCAAGCCCTCAGGCTACTTTTCAGCCTGCATTGACTGAGTGCCTTGATCCTCTACAGGCAGGCAAGGGTGTCTCCCTCTGTGGGGCAGGGCCTGTGTGAGGACCAGGTGAACTGTGGGGGGCATTGGTGGAGAGGTGGGGGCCTCTGCAGTGTGGCGTGAGGGTATGCTCCAGGGGGTTGAGAAGTGTGCACGGACCAGGACTGTGTTGACAGTGTGTGTCAATGTCAATGTGGTCCTGTGGGGGGTGAGGCTTTTCAGCGGCAGAAGACTCATGCTTCACAAATAGCCATAAAAAGGAGCAGCCTCACCTTCCAAAGCCTGAAACAATTGAGTGCTCCATGACCAGGGCCAGCCCCACTCAGCTGTACTCCTAAGAGAACTGACAACAGCCTTGTGGGCCTGAGGCCTATAGCAACTGTAAGCCCCTGAGCCTAGCAACCAGCTACACTGGGTACCAACCCAATTAAGAGGAAAACTGCAATAGGAGTGTGCAGATAGACTTTGTGGCCAACGGTGCTGAGGCTCCCCAAACCGGATTTGCAAACAGCTGGCCAGGGAAGGAAAGACTAGACTCCCTGGGTACCTGCAGTGGCAGCAACCTTGCCACAGCAGAAGGACACAAGTAGTCCACAAATGGGTCACTCCTGGATCTTCTGGTCTGGTGATGAGAGGGAAGCACACTGCTAGGCCTCATACATAAGGCCACTTCTCCAAGATCAGGAGACACAGCCAATACACCTAACACATAGAAATAAGCACAGAGAAAGAGGCATAATGAGGAGACAAAGGAATACTTTCCAAGCAAGGGAACAGGACAAAACCCCAGAAAAAGGACTAAATGAAACAGAAACAAGCAACCTACTCAACAAAGAGTTCAAACAAAATATCATGAGGATGCTCAGAGATATGGGGAGAAGACTGGATGAAGACAGTGAGCACATCAGCAAAGACCTGGAAGATATTAAAAAAAAACAATCAGACATGAAGAATACAATACTGGAAATGAGAAATTCACTAGAGGGACTCAATGGCAGAGTAGAGGATACAGAAGAACAGATCAGTGAGCTAGACAAAAGACTGGAGGAAATCACCCAAGTGGAACAGAAAAAAGAATTAGACAGAATGAAAACAGTCTAAGGGAACTCTGGGACAATATCAAGTGTGCTAACATTCGGATTATAGGTGTCCCAGAAGGAGAAGAGAGACACAAAGGGGCAGAAAATTTATTTGAAGAAATAATAGATGAAAATTTTCCTAATCTGAGGAAGGAAACAGACATCCAAGTTCAGGAAGCACAGAGAGCTCCAAACAAGATAAGCCCAAAGAGGTCCACACCAAGACATATTATACTTAAAATGTCCAAAATTAAAGATAAAGAGAGAATCCTAAAAGCAGCAAGAGAAAGGCCACAAGAGGCATATAAAGGGAAGCCCATCAGGCTGTCAGCAGACTTCTCAGCTGAGATCCTATAGGTGAGAAGAGAATGGCATGAAGTATTTAAAGTGCTAAAAGGAAAAAACCTACAGCCAAGAATACTCTATCCATCAAGGTTGTCATTCAGAATGGAAGGAGAGATAAAGAGCTTCCAAGACAAGCAACAATTAAAGGAGTTTATCACCAAGAAACCAGTTCTACAAGAAATGCTGAAGGGGCTTATTTAAGTGGGAAAGCAAGGACCACAAATAGAGATTTAAAAAAAAATTATTATCAAATAAAACAAAACAACAACAACAAAAACCAGGCAATAAAGTCACTTGTAAAGGTAAAAATATAGTAAAGGTAGCAGATCAACTACCTGTGAAGATAATATGAATGTTAAAAGACAAGCATACTAAAATCACCTATTTCAATAATAATAGGGTAATGGATAGACACACACTAAACAAGAGACTATATATGATTTGAAAAACATAAAGTGTGGGAGGAGGGGAGTGAAAAAGTAGAGCTTTTAGAAAGAGGTCAAGCTAAAGAGTCTATCAACTCGATATAGACTGTTATATACATAGAATATTAAATAGTATCCTCATGGTAATCACAAATCAGAAACCTATAATAAGCAAGCAAAAAAGTAAGACAAAAGAAATCAAGCGTATTACTAAAGAAAGCCATCAAACCACAAGGGAAGAGAGCAAGAGACAAAGACAGGAACAGAGAAGAACTACTAAAACACCTGGAAAAAAAGTAACAAAATAGCAATAAATACATATTTATGAATAGCTACTTTAAACATCAGTGGACTAAATGCTCCAATCAAATGCCATAGGGTGGCCAATTGGATAAAAAAACAAGACCCATGTGTATGCTGCATACAAGAGACACACTTCAGACCTTTATAAAGACATTCACAAACTGAAAGTGAAAGGATGGAAAAAGATATTCCATGCAAATGGCAAAGAAAAGAAAGCGGGAGTAGTCATACTTATATCAGACTTTAAAACAAAAGCTGTAACAAGAGACAAAGATGGGAACTACATAATGATAAAGGGAACAGTCCAACAAGAAAATATAATGCTTGTAAATATCTATGCACCCAACATATGAATACCTAAATATATAAAACGTCTATTAAAAGATATAAAAGGAAAAATAGACAGTAACACAATAATAGTAGAGGACTTTAACACTCCACTTACACCAATGGATAGATCATCCAAACAGAAGATCAATAAGGAAACACTGGCCTTAAAGGACACATTAGAGCAGATGGACTTAGTAGATATATACAGAACATTCCATCCAAAAACCACAGAATACACATTCTTTTCAAATGCACATGGAACATTCTCCAGGATTGATCATATATTAGGCCACAAAACAAGTCTCAATAAATTTAAGCAGATTGAAATAATACCATGCATCTTTTCTGACCACAAAGGTATGAAACTAGAAATCAACAACAGGAAAAAAACCAGAAAAGCCACAAAAATGTGGAGATTAAACAAAATGCTACTGAACAACGATTGGTCAATGAAGAAATCAAAGGAGAAATCAAAAAATTCCTGGAGACAAATGAAAAGGAAAATATGACATGCCAAAATCTGTGGGATACAGCAAAAGCGGTTCTACGAGGGAAGTTTATAGCAATTCAGGCCTACCTCAACAAAGAAGAAAAATCCCAAATAGACAATCTAAAAGTGCACCTAAAGGTCCTGGAAAAAGAACAACAAAGCCCTAAATCAGCAGAAGGAAGGAAATAATAAAAATCAGAGCAGAAATAAATGAAATAGAGACTAAAAAAAATAATAGAAAAAATTAAGGAAACCAAGAGCTGGTTCTTTGAAAAGATAAACAAAATTGACAAACCCTTAGCTAGACTCACCAAGAAAAAAAGAGAGAAGGCTCAGATAAATAAAATCAGAAATGAAAGAGGAGAGATTACAATGGACACCTGAGAAATGCAAAAGACAATAAGAGAATACTATGAAAACCTATATGCCAACAAATTGGATAATCTAGAAGAAATGGATAAATTCTTAGAAACATACGACCTTCCAAAACTGGATCAAGAAGAAGTGGAAAATTTGAATAGACTGATCACCAGTAAGGAGATCGAAACAGCAATCAAAAACCTCCCCAAAAATAAAAGTCTAGGACCAGATGGCTTCCCTGGTGAATTCTACCAAACATTCAAAGAAGACTTAATACCTATCCTTCTCAAATCTTCCAAAGAATTGAAAAAGAGGGGAGGCTTCCTTACTCATTCTACAAAGCCAACATTATCCTGATAGCAAAACCAGACAAGGACAACACAAAAAAAGAAAATTACAGGCCAATATCACTGATGAACATTGATGCAAAAATCCTCAACAAAATACTAGCAAATTGAATACAACAATATATTAAAAAGATCATACATCATGATCAAGTGGGTTTTATTCCAGGGATGCAGGGATAGTTCAACATCCGCAAATCTATCAATGAGATACACCACATTAACAAAATGAAGAATAAAAATCACATGATCATCTCGAGATGCAGAGAAAGCATTTGACAAGATACATCATCCATTTATGATAAAAATTCTAAATAAAATGGGTATAGAAGGAAAGTACCTCAACATAATAAAGGCCATATGTGACAAACCCACAGCAGATATCATGCTCAACGGAGAAAAACTGAAAGCCATCCCTCTAAGAACAGGAACCAAACAAGGATGCCCACTGTCACCACTCTTATTTAACATAGTATTGGAAGTCCTAGCCACAGCAATCAGGCAAGAAAAAGAAATAAAAGGGATCCACATCGGACAAGAAGAAATGAAACTGTCACTCTTTGCAGATGACCTGATTTTATATCTAGAAAACCTTAAAGATTCCACTAAAAAACTTTTAGAAACAATAAAGGAATACAGTCAAGTTGTGGGGTACAAAATCGATGTACAAAAATCAGTTGCATTTCTATACACTAACAATGAAGTAGCAGAAAGGGAAATTAAGGGGCCAGCCCAGTGGCGCAGTGGTTAAGTGTGCACGTTCCGCTTCTCAGCGGCCCGGGGTGCACCGGTTCAGATCCCGGGTACGGACATGACACCACTTGGCACACCATGCTGTGGTAGGCATCCCACCTATATAAAGTAGAGGAAGATGGGCATGGATGTTAGCTCAGGGCCAGTCTTCCTCAGCAAAAAGAGGAGGATTGGCAGTAGTTAGCTCAGGGCTAATCTAATCTTCCTTGGAAAAAAAAAGAAAAAAAAGAAAGGGAAATTAAGAATACAATCCCATTTACAATTGCAACAAAAAGAATAAAATACCTAGGAATAAACTTAACCAAAGAGGTGAAAGATCTGTACACCAAAAACTATAAAACACTGTTGAAAGAAATCGAAGAAGAAACAAAGAAATGAAAGATATTCCATGCTCTTGGATTGGAAGAATTAACATTGTTGAAATGTCCATACTTCCTAAAGCAATCTATAGATTCAAGGCAATCCCTATCAAAGCTCCAACAACATTTTTCACAGAAATAGAACAAAGAATACTAAAGTTTATATGGAACAACAAAAGACCCCGAATAGCCAAAGGATTCCTGAGAAAAAAGAACAAAGCTGGAGGTATCACACTCCCTGATTTCAAAATATACTACAAAGCAATAGTAACCAAAAAAGCATGGTACTGGCACAGAAACAGACACACAGATCAATGGAACAGAATCGAGAGCCCAGAAAGAAACCCACACATTTACAGACAGCTAATATTCGACAAGGGAGCCAAGAGCATATGATGGAGAAAGGAGAGTCTCTTCAATAAACGGTGTTGGGAAAACTGGACAGCCACATGCAAAAGAATGAAAGTAGACCATTCCCTTACACCATGCACAAAAATCAACTCAAAATGGATTAAAGACTTGAATGTAAGACCTGAAACCATGAAACTTCTAGAAGAA
This sequence comes from Equus quagga, assembly GCF_021613505.1. NCBI lineage: Eukaryota > Metazoa > Chordata > Mammalia > Perissodactyla > Equidae > Equus > Equus quagga. The sequence continues at coordinate 76,154,121 of NC_060269.1, forward strand.
AACATAGGCAGTACACTCTTCAACATTGGTCTTAGCAGCATATTTTCAAGTACCATGTCTGACTGGGCAAGGGAAACAAAAGAAAAAATGAACAAATGGGACTACATCAAACTAAAAAGGCTTCTGCACAGCAAAGGAAACCATCAGCAAAACAAAAAGACAACCAACAATTTGGAGAAGATATTTGCAAACCATATATCAGATAGGGGGTTAATATCCAAACTATACAAAGAACTCATACAGCTCAACAACAAAAAAACCAACAATCCAATTAGAAAATGGGATCTGAACAGAGATTTCTCCAAAGAAGATAGATGAATGGCCAACAGGCATATGAAAAGATGCTCAACATCATTAGCTATCAGGGAAATGCAAATCAAAACTACAATGAGGTATCACCTCACTCCAGTCAGAATGGCTATAATTAACAAGACAGGAAACAACAAATATTGGAGAGGATGTGGAGAGAAGGGAACACTTGTTCACTGCTGGTGGGAGTGCAAACTGGTGCAGCCACTATGGAAAGCAGTTTGGAGTATCTTCAGGAAATTAAAGATAGATCTACCATATGATCCAGATATCCCACTGCTGGGTATTTATCCAAAGAACTTGAAAACCCAAAGGCATAAAGATACCTGCACCCCTATGTTCCTTGCAGCATTATACACAATAGCCAAGACTTGGAAGCAACCTAGGTGCCCATCAAGGGACGAATGGATAAAGAAGATGTGGTATTTATACACGATGGACTACTACTCAGCCATAAGAAATGATGAAATCCGGCCATTTGTGACATGGATGGACCTTGAGGGTATTATGCTGAGTGAAATAAGTCAGAGGGAGAAAGTCAAATACCGTATGATCTCACTCATAAGTAGAAGATAAAAACAACGACAAACAAACACATAGCAACAGAGATTTGATTGGTGGTTACCATAGGGGAAGGGGGGAGGGCAAAAGGGGTGATTAGGCTCACATGTGAGGGGATGGACTATAATTAGTTTTTGGGTGGTGAACATGATGTAATCACAGAATTCAAAACATATTATGATGTACATCCAAAAGCTGTATAATGTTATAACCCAATGTTATTGCAATTAAAAAAAATTAAAAAAATTATTTTTCTAAAATGAGTAAATATTTATAAAACTAAAACATCTTAACAGCCTTGTTAGTAACTAGTCTTCTGGTAACATAAAAATGTGATCCGATACAAAATCTCCATATTTTGGCACATGTTCTGTTTTGTTTTGATATTACTTGTTTTCGCTGTTGAGAGAAAAGACGGTAATCTTAAACTCGTGTCTGATTTTATGGCCAAAAAAAATTAATGTGGATATATTGATAACTGATGTGTTGCACATGGAACAAATTCAGGAAGGAATTGACTTGCATCATTTGCAAAAGAGGTGTGTGTTAATAGAATACTCTTCATTGAATAAAAAGAAAGAATTTGAACTGAAATTGAAATAACAATATATATCAGTGTATTTTATAGGTGACATCTATTCGTACATTTCCAACCTACGGATACTCTGTTTCTAAATTATCACAGTAGTTAGCTTTTGTTTTATTCCTGTTTTATACCTGAATAAAGTCTTTTTCTACTTTTCTACTTTTGTGTATTTCTAATACAGAATGTTAAAATTAAGGAATGCAAGCCTAATAAATTCTCATGTGAATATATTTGTATTCTCCATATGCACCACAAAATTATATAAGCAATGGTTAGATACCCTTCTCATCATTCACTTGTTTAGTACCTTGAGATGTTTCTTTTGTGTTTCTCTTATCATCTAGGAAAAAAGAAGGGGTAATTAAATCTAGAATGCCCAGAGAAGTCTTCATTTCTAGGTAAATCTCACTGAACCATGGCTCCAAGGATTTTTAAACTGCATTCAAACTTGAGGACACCTGTTCTGAAAATTTCCATAGCTGATTGACTCGCAAGAATCCCTTCAAAAATCTTTGACAAGTGCTAGGAGGAGGGAAGACCCAAAGAATAGGAGTCAGTACCCATTTTAGAAGGCAGGAAATATTAATTTTACAAGTACTGTAGCAGTGTTAGCAGCAGAAAAACAAAAAACACAAGTATTGTAAAAATAAGGCATGACAAGTCTATCTTTCTACCTTAAGATTCTTCTGCTTTCTCTGATATTGGTTGTGCTGACTGAGGGCGGGTCCATGTGCAATGAAGGCAGACAAGCAGGTGCAGGATCCATATCTAATTGTGAAAACCAGAGAGTTCTGTGGTACTCATGTCCAGGCAGCAAGCCAACTCATCTCTGACCTGAAGTGACTCACAGGAATAACATGAAGCCAGAATTTTCATCAGGAAGAAACCTCGGTTCTGCTCCAGCATACAAATAGTGATCAACTGTGTGTATAGGGGGTAGGGGAGTGTATACAAGACAAATATAAAATTTTACAAATGCTCTGAAGAAATGAAAAGGGTAAAGTGATCAAGAATAATAAATGTTGGGTTTATAATTTTATAGGTATCTGAAAAATTATCTTCATCTAGGCAGGACTTGATAGGATTGTGTAGGAGAAAAGGAAAAAGCTCTCTGGATTCAGGAAATTTGGATTCAACTCCCGGGTTTAAATCCCAACTTAACCACTTACTGCGACCTCCCTGCACCTCAGTGACAAAAATACGACTTACTGCATTGGGCCATATCTGAGATTAGATAGGGAACTAGCCTAATTAAAGAGCATTATAAAGGGGCTTGGGAAACAGTATAGCCTTACTTTGTCCGTATCGTAATGCACTGCTAATGAAATGTTGTTCCAGAAGCCTATGCACTAACGGCCTCTGTTGTTTTTTATTGAGTTTATGATAGTTTACAACATTGGGAAGTTTCAGTTGTACGTTATTATTTGTCAGTCACCATACAGGTGCACCCCTTCACCCTTTGTGCCCCTTCCCCCTGGTAACCACTAATCTGTTCACTTTGCCCGTGTGTTTATTTATCTTCCACATATGAGTGAGTGGAGTCATACAGTATTTGTCTTTCTCTATCTGCCTTATTTCTCTTAACGTAGAACCCTCAAGGTCCACCCACGTTGTTGAGAATGGGATGATTTTGTCATTTTTTATGGCTGAGTAGTATTCCATTGTATACATGTACCATATCTTCTTCATCTTAACTGCCTCTATTTTTATATTACAGTGGCAAAATTGTATTTCTGCTTTCAAAACCTTGATGACAAGGAGCATGAAGTCTTTCAAGAAAAAGATCTGGAATATTTGAATTATCATGGCACTGTTTGCCAATTACAATGAAATTTTTTTTTCTTATTCTTCCATTTACTAAATCTGAACCGTTCTCAACAAGATTCCAGATAACTTAAACTTTCTCTCCTAGATCATCAGCCCCGTCGTGACTATACAAATTTTCTACGCAGCCTCAGCCATGTTTTGCCACATCTACCACATCCTAAAATTCTTCCCAATCACTGGCAGCCTCAGACCCCAACAGGGCTTCCCCCACTGGGTCACCTCGAGGTTCTTTCATCTCTGTGTGCCCTAACTGGTGTTTCCCTCTGAAAAATAGCATGTTTTAATGAGTTTACTAAATAAAATGGTTTGTTGTATTATATCATGCCATTGATACCTGTAATTGTAATGACATTACCCATTTCGTTACAGTATTCAGGAAATGATTTGATAAGAATGACAATTTATGAAGGGAGGAAAGATGGAAAAGAAATACATCTCACAGAATAAGCCTGGTGTTTACATTAGAGTGTTTACATTTGTTGTCTTTGTAGCTTCTAATCTGATCTATGTCTTAAAGAGTAAAGTAATTTAAAGTGATTAAGGAAGGATTCTAAAATCTGGAGATGTGTAATTATTAATATGCAGCCAAAAAGTTTTCAGGTATACCATATTGCAAGACATGCAATTACAAAATCATTATTCATTAATTCAACAAAAACTTATCAGGTGTCTATCGAATGTGCTACGCACCGAGTCATTTCCATTTCTTCAAAGACAGCACATTCTTGGATCAGAAGCAGAGGTTTCCTATAAAGATTTCTTAGGTGCTAATTTATGCAGCACAGAGAGGGTAAAATACTGTGACTAGAAGCGTGGACTTTGGAGTCCGGCAGACTCGGGTTTATATTCCAACTCCAAACTCTACCAGCCTTGTGATTTGGGATCCAATTACTTCACTGCAGAGGCTCCAGTGTCCTTATCTGTTTATTGTAGATAACAAAAAATACCAGCCTCAGAAATTTTTAGAATTAAATGTGACAATGCACAATCTCTAGAACATGGTGAGCACACCACACATTTTTTTTAACAAAAGGTGGAAGAGTAACTTTTATCCTTGCAGCTCCGGAGAACGTGCTGTGCCCTTGCTGGTGGGGCCACAGAGGAGAGCGGACTCCGGCTCTGCAACTCCGACGACCCTTCGCCAGCAGCCATTCTTATCCATTTAAAATAGCTTAGAGACCTCAGTGTGAAATAGTCCTAGCATGCCAAACTTTCCATCTCTCCCCCAGCACAATTACCTGCGAAGGAAATCATCTCCTCATCCCGTAACTCCATTAAGAAAAAGAAACTCAACAAACCCCGCCCCGTGCCCATCCGCCAACAAGAGGTGCCAGTTCCCTGCTGAGAAACTGTGTGCTTTTGCATCCGTGTCTGCCAATAAAATGAATAACACTTCCCATTTAGGTAGTTTACTGTGAACTTCTGCATACTATAACATATTACAATTTACCAAACCACTAACGTATGCAGAATATGCGTTTAATTGAAGACTTCTGTCTATCATCTTTTGAGTCAGCACACTAAACTACAAATTAAATGTGTTGTTTATAAGGAACCTATTAGCTGTATGTTAGTGAATTTCATTGAACTTGGCCTACTTCTCAAAACCTCCCGGGGATCACTATTCATCCTCAGGAAGAGATGGGAATTTGCCGCGTTTCCCCACGCTCCCCAACTCACCTGGGTGAAGATTAAGCCGACAGGGGGACGGGATGGGGGAGTGGTATGTACAGTACAGATGCCCAAGTGGCAGCCAGGCCTGGGCTGATCACCCCTGATCAAGTCCAATTCCATTCTCCAGGTCCCCAAGAAATTGAGGAGGAGGGGCGTGGCAAATAAAGGTGTCCAACAGGGAAGAAGGTCATGTTCAAGCAAATAAATCACAGAATGACAGTGAAAATCTAAAATAATGCCCAATATGTAGCCTACAGATGTTCATAGCAGTGTTGATTTTTATAGCAAAAACCTGAAAACTGCATAAACTGAAAATAGAGGGGATTGATTAAACATTTTGTAAAGCTACAGAGCAGTATACCATAGCATGGCAGATACTCATTATCTGTTACTACATGAAAAGAGCAGTTACAGGACAGTGAGAACAGTAGAGCATTTTTTTATTCTTTAAAAATAAATATATTTATGCAACCCAGGTACATTCAAATTCCCTAAACTCCATGGCCACCAATGGAAATAAAAATAGTTGAAATTTCTATTCTGTTAGATTGTCAAGAAGTCTAGATTTGTTTTTACCAGTTTCCCTTCCATCTGGGGGTTGCTCGGTAATATAAAACATTTCACAAATGACTCCTGACTGCTGCTCTGGGCTCTTCTGCTGATCCCTTCTTGCCACTTCACAGCCGGTTTCTGCAGGCTGCAGCAGCACCAGTTCCCGTACTCATCAACAAGTGCATCACCAACATGCTTCCCATGGACCAGGTACTGTCCTCAGCACTTGTTTTATTTTTTTATTTTTATTTTTACTTTTCGAGGAATATTAGCCCTGAGCTAACATCTGCCGCCAATCCTCCTCTTTTGCTGAGGAAGACTGGCCCTGAGCTAACATCCGTGCCATTCTTCCTCTACTTTATATGTGGGACGCCTGCCACAGCATGGCTTGCCATGTGGTGCGTAAATCCGCACCAGGGATCCGAACTGGCGAACCCTGGGCTGCAGGAGTGGAATGTGTGAACTTAACCACTGTGCCACTGGACCAGCCCTTTCCGTAGCACTCTATGTTTACTCTTCACAAAGTCCTATGAGAATGGTATTGTTATTAACATTGTTTTACAGATGAGTGAGTCTACAAAGGCTTGTGTAACTTGGTCACACAACTGGAAAATGGCTGAGTCAGGATTCAGAGGTGTTCTGGCTCAAAGGCTTTGCTCTTATCTAAGAAGCTATCACGTCTTCACCAATTCCCCAGTGCACAGGAACTAGGTGGTAACATTTAATAAAACGTGACTGCAGGCTGGGGAAGAATAGGAGGGAGTTGAAGAAAACATAAAACGGAGTTTGGGACTTCATAGCTCCTCGGTAGCCAGCATAATCCTTACGCTACAACCTCACGATATGTCCCAGGGCCTCTCCCACATCCCCCGCCCCTACACACATACACACACACACACGCACACACAGCCCTCAGAGGCGATTGTGCTGACCACAGTGTACACACAAAACCATTGTGTTTCCAGTATCCTCAGTCCAGGCCACCTCCACCTTCTCCGGGATCAGACAGAGGGTGGCTCTCCTGCTGATACTTCAGACTGGCCTGCCAGTCAGCGGATGAATTATCGGACGAAGGCTCTGCGGAAGAATCCTTCCTGGCCTCTTTCAGCTTTTGGTGGCATCAGGTGTCCCATAGCTTACCCCCAATCTCTGCCTCTGTTTCCACATGGCCTTCTCTATCTCTTTGTGTATCCCCTCTGAGAGTTCCTTATGAGGATAGTTGTCACTGGATTTAGAACCTACCCAGATAATCCAGCATGATCTTATCACGATATCTTCAACGTCATTTCACGTATAAAGACCCTTTTCCCAAATAAGGTCATAGTCGCAGGTTCCAGGGGATTGGATTATGGACACATCTTTTGTGGGGCCACCATTCCATCCAGTTTAAGATGTTTGAAGGGTCATGGGTCTCTTAAACAGGAGAGTGTGGCAGGGGAATCAGTGCATGTGTGCGCGTGTGTAAAAGGGTTAGAAGTAACCATAGAGCATGTTTCTAGCATTTCCAGTCAAAACCCAGCAAACATGAGCAAGTGCTCCAGGGTCACACAGAGAGCTGGCGGCAGAACTGGTCTCATGTTTAGAGGAACTGAGAGCAGTGTTGAATCATCAGCCTGAGCGTGCTGCTGGCTCTGCACAATTCAGACTTAGACAAATGAGCTATTTGTTTCTCACACTTCTGTTCCCTCATCTGAACAAAAGAGAAAGATAACGGAAACGTTTTCTGAGTTCCTTGGGGAAATTTAGGATGGACGAACTTACTTTAGATCACCAACCAACAAAACAGAAAAGGGGAGATGATACGTTTACTTTTTCCAGCTTGTGGATCTAATTACAATCAATTCCCATCAAGTGCTGTCCCTAAAATGAGCTTCATCCCTGTTGGAGCTCAGAATGGAGTGCTTCTGAAGTGTCCTGGCTCTGAGAAGAGAGATTTCATTCGTTGGAAGAAGTGTGATACAGTTGATGTTTAAGTGTTCACAAAAATAGTTGAAAGAACATTCTGTCGTTTGCATATCCACCTTAGATATTTTACAGGTATTAAGAGGTTAGGGTGATAGCTTGTTTCTGATTTTTAAAACAATTTTAAGGAAAATTACTATTGAACGTGAATAGAGAAAAGGCGGAAAAGGCGTATTAAGTGCCCATTTAAGAAATCTGATGATTGTATAATATCTAAACTTGTCAAAAGATACATCAGGTGCTTCTTTTGGGAAGGCGAGAGGGGAGTCAAGATCATTTTCCAATTGATGTTGCTAATCCAACTCTGTCTATTCTCTTCTCTCCTAAAGAGAGTTTTCTTCCAGTCACAAGGGTTCAGGGCCTTCTTCACCATGAGGTGGCAGCAACACGCCGTGCACAGACTTGGCTGTGGCCAGGGCAGCTGGGGTAGGCAGGAGCCTGAACAAAAGGCAGGAACTGCTGGGACCATTCAGTTTGCTAAACTAATAATCCCCTTAGAAGGTAAAAACCAATGAAAGCTTATGTATAGCCCTTACAATAAGATACTCTGGATAAACTGGAACACCTGCAATAGATTTCTTCCACTAGTGGAACTGATGCTCCACGTCTTGGCATGGCCATTTACTAGCAACCATCTTCAGTTTTCTCTTCCTTAAAGTTAAGCCGTAAATACTTATACTATTACATGCCAGGATAAGCAGAGTGAACAATTAAAATAATTCCTACCAAAATCCCTTGCAAACTCAAAAGTGCTAGAGAAAAATGGGCTAGAGAAAAATGACACAGTTATTATTCTAGGATGACAATGTTTAGAAGCATGTTTCTCAGTCCTGTGTGTACCTAAGAATTACTTGAGGATTTCTGTTTTCTGACAGGCTCTACAGCTATATAGGTAGAATTCACCCTCTGCCATGGTTCAATAAATATTTACTGAATGCATAAATGGATGATGAGTGAATACACAGGACAAGCAGGGGGCTGGCAAGAATGAAGTGTACTGCTCAGAGACAGGCACTTCTGGCTGGACAACACACTGGCGGGAAGAAGGCAGAGGGAGACTTCCAGCAGTGGCAGCCACTGTGCTTCCAAAGAAGTTGGAGTCACCCTGAAGGACCTGCACACTAAGAGACCACCTGCAGAAATCAGCAGATTGAGGGTTCTCCCCGAGAATACTGAGTTGATTAATAGCTGGTGCCAGGACTCTATCCCCAAGTTGAAGAGGCAGCTCCTACCTCTAATCTGTGGCTGGCAACCCTATGGTAAATGTTAGCATCCTAGCCCTAGGATTTTCTAAGTATTTGCTTTCTTTTTTTTTCTTAATTAATTAATTATTTTTTGAGGAAGATTAGCCCTGAGCTAACATCTGCTGCCAATCCTACTCTTTTTGCTGAGGAAGATGCCCTGAGCTAACATCCGTGCCATCTTCGTTGACTTTCTATGTGGGATGCCTACCACAGCATGGCGTGCCAAACAGTGCCATGTCTGTTCCCGGGATCCGAACCGGCGAACCCCAGGCCACTGGAGCAGAACGTGCGAACTTAACCACTGTGCCACCAGGCTGGCACCAGTGTTTGCTTTCTTTGAAGGCAATACGATTGGTCCCTGTGTGGTTATGGGCCAGAGGAGGACTCCAGGGTGTAGCCCAGGGCGACCTCTGCCCAGGATGGTACCAGCATCCCTTGGGATAAGGTTCATAGCCCAGGCTGAACATCAGATGCACCTAAGGAGCTTTGCAAAAATTCCATAGACTCTGAAACAGAGCCTGCAATTTGCGCTTTAAAAAGCTTTCCCTGGTAGGTTGATGCAGAGCCAGAGTTGAGAAAAGCAGCTGTGGAGCCAGGCCTCCAGCAAAGACCTAATCTACAGCCAGAGGACATTGACCGCCCTCTGGCACCCAGCACCCAGTTCCCTTTTCGTGCTGGGTTCACACAGCGCCTGATTTTTCAGTACCTCCACTGTGGCCTGAAATGTTACAGCACTGGAAGCAGACTCGACAGCTCAGCTGCTCATTTATGGCCAGCTGGGCATCCTTTTCTTATGCGTGGCATAATAATGTTAATAGCTAACATTAACCGAACAATTACCATGTTCTAGACTGTGCTAAGCAACGTATATGCATGTATTACAACCGTGCTGTGAAGTAGGAACTATTATTACACCTATTTTACAAATGAGAAAATTGAGGCTTAGAGAGAAGTCTTGGAGGGACTGCCTAGCTTAGAAGTGGCAGAGTCATGACAAGAATGAGTTGTTGGAAACCAAAGCTTGTGTTCAGCCAAACCTCCTCCAGAACACATATTTCTGTTAGCTATGATGGAGGGCCTTATGGAAGAACCTGAGTGATAAATACCTGATTAAATTAAATATAAATATAGTCTACCATTCAAACAAAATCTAATGAAGTTTGGAAGCAATAATATTGGAAAGTGTAATAATTATTGTCGTGTCTAGTTCTAGCAGGAAATAAATGGTATCTTCAAGCTGAGTTACTGAAAAGAGTTTAATAGACTATTTACAAAGCCGTGGACAGGATTTCTAAAAAGCAACAAGAAATAGTCTAGTACCCTGGAGCTAATAAGTCATGGGGGAGAGGGAACATTTACTGGGAGAGAGAGAGAGGGAGGGAGGAAGAGAGAAAAAGAGAGAGAGAGAGAGAGCACGCTGGAGGGAGAGGGCCTCGTGACAGTGGCTGTGGCCTCTGGTAGAGGGACCCACAGGGAGGCGCCTGGGGAATAAATCCTCATCCTGTCTCTTTACCTCTTCCGCCCTCAGACCCCCTGCTTATGACACCCCTTGGCCAAAACCCAGCCTGAGGACAAGAGAGCCCACTGACTAATGTAGTCAGTTAGCCTATCCTGGGGACAGAGCAGGGTGAGAGGGGGCCTTGGAGAGTAGACAGGTGATATCCTGAAGACTTGTGTGAACTTAAAATATGTCTGTGGCTATTTGGGTTGGAAATTAAAAGTATTACACTCCAAACTAATGATTACCAGTCACAAATAAACAAAACTATCCCAGTGAGTACCTATTATGATGTGCGTTTTAATGATTAGCTTATTCAACCTTTAAAACAACCCCTTAAGACATGCCTTATTTACTGAGGTCCTGAAAAATGTACCAACGTGCTCAAGGTGTATGGCTGGTACCTGGCCAAGCTCAGACCCAAACGTCAACGTTTATGGGTTTTTTCACCATAAAACACTGAAAATGAACCAAACTGAGAATGACTAAGCAAATCATTTTATATAGAAAGACTTAGAAGGAAGAGAAGAAAAAATATAGTTAATATTTTTAAATGAGTCATTAATATTTAAGTTCTTATAACATTATCATTCAAACATAAAAAAGTTTATGTTGCTGAGTTTTCTCTCATTTTTCTCTTTAAAAGAAACTATTCCAACCTAATAGTGTACCTGAAAAAGTTAATAATTTGTTTATCTTGATCAATCATTTTAGATTCACCTAATTTGTCTCACTGACGTTCACATCTCCACTGGGGGGGGATGGAGAAAGGCAGGGAACAGAATCTGCATTTACACGGTGGCTGTGTTTTAGCAGGAATTCAAGTTGGGCTTGAAGCTGGGATCCCAAAGGAAACGGAATAGGCAAAATATGGTGTGACCATGGCATGACTCAGACTGCACTAAAGTGACCTGATACTTTTCCGAAAGTACCAGTAGTAGAAGCCATCTGGAGCCAGCACACTTTGTAGGCGCAGAACCATCTTAATCCAGGAGCCGCAATTAGTTTGTTAGTTGGATTGACGAGCTTTCCCCTCATGTGGTTCAAAGTCAGACTGGAAACAAGGGGACAAGTCTGGGGAGGTAGAAGTAGGAAAGGCCCAAAGCCCAAAACATTTCAAAGGGGGAGCTCTACTTTGGGAACCCAGAGCTGCATGAGACAATCTAGTGGGGAGACAAGGCAAAGACTGATGAAACAGAGATTCATGACTAAATATGCATAATTACGCCTGGGACTAGCCACAGGCAAGAGCCATTCCATGGGATTGCTTGTCTTCAAGGCCAGGATAAACTCCGGTGCCCTTGCCTTCTGAATTAATGCAACATTCTTTGTTTAATTTAACATTAGCTGCTTATATTCTTACTAAATTTTTCATGTGACTATGCCTTAAATTTTCTACCATACTGTAAATGTGTCTTTTATTTTGCACATAGTATGATATTGAGCCAGTGTTAAGAGAATGGACATCCAGATGAATAAGTGGAATGAAGGAATGATGGTGAAGAGGCTTGGCAGAGAAGGGCAGAGATGGGAGGGGTGTGAGGGAGCACCTGAGATGGTGATCACATTGCACTTCACAGCTCCTTTAGGATGACTTCTCAGTCAGACAACTCCAATTTCCTGGTTTTCTTCTTTTGTTAAAATGCATGTAACTCTTCTCTCAGAGCCTACTGACTGGAAGCAGCTCATCTTCCTCAACCGCTGTCCTTTACTCCAAGACTGTCCTCTGCTGCATTCCTCTGCCATGCCAAGACTTCCCCAGGCCTCTGAGGCTTTGTTTTTCTAGCCTTAGTGGGAAATTATTCTTTATGAGATGTAATCAATAGAAACAAATGGGAAACAGGGAATAACTTCTTAGGAAATTTCTCAGTGTGTTCATTATTCCTTTTTGCAATTATTTACTGGATTGGAAAAAGTAGAATACACACTTTATTTCCAAGCAAAGCTTTTTGCACTTAAATCTCCTAAGAATAAAGTCTATGGGGGATTTGGAGCCCAGATTTGTGACTAATATAGAAGACAAGGTTAGATTCATGGTTTTTAAAATTTCTTTAGCCCTGGAAGCCTCCTCGCATTTCCTTTCTGTTGTCCCTAAGAGGACTTAGTAAAAAACATTTGAAATCTCTGTTTCTAGACGATGGGAAGGTAGGATGCTCGACATAGTGCGGGGTAGTCGGCATTCAGGCTGAAGGAAATATTATGGAATCACTACCGGCTATTAGATTTAAGTAGTTGTCATGGTACACATTGGTGGGGATAATCTACCATTGGTTAGGAGTGTTGGTCTGGAGGAAGTTTGGATTCAAATCCCATTGCTGCCTAGCTGTGTGACATTGTATTAGTTACTTAACCTATCAATATCTCCATTTATTCATCTGTAATATGGGGATAATAATATCAACCACTTCATAAAATCATTTTACTAGAATAAAATGGTATAACGCATATAAAGCACCTAGCATTATATCTGGCATAAGATAAACATTCAATAAATATGAGCTAATATTTTTATAATTATATCTATTAACAGCTTGAATTGATTTTCATGCATGCACAGCACAGAAAGTCTGCTGCCCAATACCTCTTCAAACTACTGCTGACACCTTTAGTCTAAGTCACCAGGAAGACACCCATAATCAAACAAAGGTTTGGGTTTATTTACATGATGCAACAAGAGAGCGCACACTGTTAAGAACCATGAGCCATTTCAATACGAGTGTTAGGAAAAACTTATTCTAAGATTTGGGCCTGTGTTAGGTGAGTCTAGGGAGGGTTTAAGGAAGGGGGGCTTTGCTCTGGGCTCGATGCTGTCAGGAAGCAGAGGTAAGTCTATGATTGAGAACTTTAATAACATTTATCAAGAACAACATTATCAAGATAACACATCAAGATAACATTTATCAAGAAGGTGAGAGTAATGAACTGGGAATGAACATGTAATTGGTAAAGAAGCAGTAGTTACTCATTTTAACCAGGTGTCATAGTTATATTTGCTGTGTGACAAATCCTCCCCAAATTTAGCAGCTTACAACGACAACCATGTATTTTCTCAGACAGTTTTTGAGGGTCAGGAAGCCAGGAAAGGCTTAGCATGGTGGTTCTGGCTCGGGCTCTCTCCTGAGGTCTCATGCAAGCCATCAGCTGCGGCTACATCCCTGAAAACTTGCTTGGGCCAATTTTCAACCTCCAATCTCACTCACATGGCTGTCGCAGGAGGCTTCACTTCCTCTTCGTAGGGCTGGCTGTTCACAGCAATGCTTCTCCCAGTGTCAGTGATCTGAGAGAGAGAAACAGAGAGAGAGAGAGAGAGAAGAGGGGAAGAGAGAGAAAGAGCATGGAAGGAATAAGTTCCAATGACTTTTATGATCTAGTCTCAGAGCTGCACATCATCACCTCTGCCTTATTCTGTTCATTAGAATTAGAACTCAGTAGAATCAAGGCACTAAGTCCAGCACATGCAAGGAGAGAGGAAGCTCTACCTCCTCAAGAGAAGACTATTCGAAAATTTGTGAACGTATTTTTTAAATCACCACACTAGGTAAGTAGGATGTTTGGTCATTTTTGTGATTTGGACAATGTTCTTGGTGTGTGTGTGACGCACGGCTGGTGTGTGTGTATGTATGTGGGTAGTCTGTGTGTTTGTAGAGTGTGTAGGGGGGTGTGTGTTGCTTGTGTTGCATGTGTGTGCTCTGTGTGGTGTATGTGGTGTGTGTGTGCTCAGACATGATTATAGAATGGCTATGCTTTGTTGCCCATGTTTTATCTTTGATTTTTTAAAAAATAGGATTGCTTAGCTGAGAAAAAAGACTACTGAGAATCTATCATATGCAAATAGATTATATATATTGGAATAGAAACTACCTCATATTAATTTTAGTACTTGGCCCCACCACCAATATCCCAGCACCTATGCCCATACTAGAAACTAATAAAACCTTGCTGAAAGAATGGAAGATCCTTTGAGTGACTGAACAAATTAGTAGGCATTTACACTGGTGACATTTGTGACTTTTAGAAGACCTGTTTGAACTGAGTTTCCCAGACCCGGATTTGATTCAGTTCTTCCCTTTCTCATGTGCCCAGTGAAGCCTTCTTGATCCTATTGTGACCAACACGGGAGAACTAGTCAAGCTGTTACTCACATTACTTGCTCCCTCCAGCAGCTGGAGGAGAGTTCTTCCCTCATCAGGACTTGGCTCTTTTCCAGTGCTTGTTTGATTTGCTCTTTGTTGAACAGAGCTCCTGTGTAAGTTTGGCAAGAAAAGTCTCCCAGCAGGTGGTAACATGAGGTCTTAGGATGCCATCTCAGGATAATCCCCCTCCTGAGGCCTAGGATACCTAAAGCAAAACACCACTTCATAAAAATGATTTTTTTTTTTTAAAGATTGGCACCTGAGCTAACAACTGTTGCCAATCTTTTTTTTTTTCTTCTGCTTTATCTCCCCAAACGCCCCCGTACATAGTTGTATGTCTTAGTTGTGGGTCCTTCTAGTTGTGGCATGTGGGACGCTGCCTCAACGTGACCTGATGAGCAGTGCCATGTCCCCGCCCAGGATCCGAACCCTGGGCCACCGCAGCAGAGCATGTGAACTTAACCACTTGGCCACGGGGCCGGCCCCATAAAAATGTTTTTAAAAACATGTTTGGTTAACAGGTTATCCATGAATTAAAATTTGTAAGCATTATATTTAAAACTGGCTGATAAAATTTACTTTAATGCATTAGTTTAACTTTAGGTATCAGCATTGTCTTTGCAGTGTATGAAGGCAGTCAGCTCCTGGCTATGTACTTAAATGGATTTGAGAGTGAGTGTTGCCTGGGGTGCTCCCAGCCCCTGGATCTGTCTAGTGGGTCATCCCTGAAGTACTGGTGTTACTGAACCAGGTTCGTTTTTGCCTGCTGCCCAGAAAGCCAAACACCAAGATGACGAGATTGCTGCAGAGAGAGAATTTAATCACAAGGAAGGAAAAGCATGAGCTTCAAATTCACTTCCCTGAAAACAGGGACTCAGGGCTATTTATGGGATAGGGGCAAGGTAGTCTGAGATGTGGAGGTAGGTGATAGGTGGTGAGGAGACGTGAGGTAATTGATGATGTATGCAAGCATAGTCACATTCCACTCCTCTTCATAGGACCCATGTCCACAAAATGGTGGCATTAACATGATCTAAGGTGGAGTTTTTAGCCTCTTGATGTCAAAAGGTCACCTATCGGACATCTTTGTGGGCCCAGTTGATGAGCTGGTGTTCTCAACTGGCCTGAAGTGGACAAGGAGTTCTAATTCCTGAAAAACAGTTCACACACCCATTACCATGGTGACCCAGGCTCCAGGGAGATGTTATCTATGGGAGCCTAGTGAGAGTCAGACAGCATACTGACTAAGCAGCACAGTTAACAATGGGTGGGTTAAACAGCTAAAAGCTATAATCGGTAATTGCAAAAAGGAAAAGAAACTTTTGTTCCTAGCTACTTAATCATCAATGGCTAACTCTCTGCCAGTTTAAATCCCCCCTATTCTTTGGTCATTCCTCATTCTTGAGGGATTTGGGGCGATGACCGATCTAGCTACTTCCTGCTGAATCAGGGTGTGGATCTGGGTTAGAGGAATGGAACTGTTTAGTGCTCATTTGGAAATATTCTGTTGTTCCTGGCTTCATATTGACATTTTTGTATTCCTAGAATTTTGTATCTTGCTCAACATCTAAACCATCTAAAAAGCACATTTTATAGTCAAATGTCCAACCTGAAGGATAAGAAGTATAGACAACCCAAATTTTAACAGTCCCTGAAAAATAGACCTAATCCCAGTGGGGCCTCCATCTGATCTCCAGGTGGGGCAGACATCTGGTCTCAGTGCCTGATAGTCTTTTGTTTTGCCTTGTATGCATCAGAGACCAGAACAACAATGTATACCCTGATCTTTCAGTGTCATTGGTGATGGCCATCAGTACAGACTCTCTGGCTGGGGGTCATCACATTCCTAAAGAACTCAGAAGAAAAGTTACCAACTTATAGCAGCTGGGAGGGTCCATAAAATCTACAGAGCATGTCTGGGTCAGTTAATCAGAGGGCATTCAAAGTTGCAATATGATTTATTTTCTACGATATGGCTTCCCTTATGTCAACCTTGTGTTGACTGATATCAATCCTCCCTTTTGTTATTCATCCTCAATCTTGAGAGATTGTACTGTTGATGAGGGGCATAAGTTTTCCCATCTCATTGAACCAGTCTCTTAGTAAGATGGGGATGCAGGTGGGCTCCCACAGTTCAGCCAGAAAATTACAAACCTTTCTGAGCCCAGGTGGCAGTCAGTCAAAAAGATTTCTATGTGTCAAAGTCAAAGCATCTTTTGCAGTTTGAAATGTCTGTGATGATATCCTCAGGTGTTCAGGTATCTTACACAGCAAGAGACACGAATCTCTCTTAAGTTTATATCAAGGTGTCCAGCTTCAGTTTGCAAGGCTTCAGGAAAAAGGGCAGGTTCAATTCTCAATGATTCCAAATGAAAATGATGGGAAAAAATTGAAAACATTAGTTTGGAGATTTGTAGCCAGATATTTCAAGAAAGTAGAAGAATTTAGGATCCAGTCCAGTTAACAGATATAAAATAAAAACCTCAAAGACAATTATCATAACTAGAACATAATATCCATGAATGTGTACTATAGTTTTTATTGAAACATAGTTTTTCTCTCTAAAATCACCTCCACTTTTACCAAAGATAGCCAAATGAAGACTAACTGGCTTGCAAAATAAGTTTAGTTTCAATAAACTTGTCTCAATTATTTACATAAGTACAGCAAGAATAGCAATTTATCATACAAGTTCTTTCAAATCTGCTTTGCTGGATCATTTTTTTTTTTAAAGATTGGCACCTGGGCTAACAACTGTTGCCAATCTTTTTTTATTTTTTCTTCTTTCTGCTTTATCTCCCCAAACCCCCACTGTACACAGTTGTATATCTTAGTTGTGAGTCCTTCTAGTTGTGGCATGTGGGACGCCGCCTCAATGTGGCCTGATGAGCAGTGCCATGTCCCCGCCCAGGATCTGAACCCTGGGCCGCCGCAGTGGAGCACGCAAACTTAACCACTCGGCCATGGAGCTGGCCCCTGAAACTTTTTATGAAGAATATTAGATTGAACTTTAAAGGCCTCTCCAGGCCAGGAAAGCCAAGCCAAAGACACCAGATTTCGCCTGTAATACTTACAGATTTGGATGGATTCCTCTCTTCTAGAGGTCCCCCAAAATATTTCAAGTTTCCAGCCACCTGCCAGATAAGTGGCCTTCCTTCCTTACCCATAAGTTTGCTAGGAAACAAGGTACCAGGCCAATATTTCCAAATGGCTTTATTCCATAAAGTCCAATCTTTATCTCTCAAAAGCTGTCTGGTCATATCTGAGTCTATCCCTGTTTCTCTCAAATATGACATTCCAGCCAAAGCTTTGGTGAGATAGCCAATGTTTTCAGTTGTGTCCTGTTATAAGGAGAACAGATTCTTATTGAACTTATGCAAAGAACTATATTGCCATGAAAACAATACTCACTCATTAATAGTTTCCAAATCCTGGAGGGATCAGGTAGGGAGAAAAAAAATGATTCAAATCTGCTTAAAGTATAATTCATCAAATTGATTAATTCAATTAAAGTATAGTTCAATTAAAGTATAAATTCATTCATTTAAAAATTTACTTTTTTAAAAAGTAAAAATTCATTCAATTAAAGTATAATTCATCAAATTGATATGTCATAGTTAGTATGGGAGAAAAAACTTCCTTAAATCTGGAAACAAAACAGAACATCAAAAAATCAGCAATATCTCAAATGAAAAGTCATATAAATCATAGTCATTCAGTCCTGTGTAATCGATTCTTGATCTTAATCTTCTGTTGGCAATTTTGTGAGGTCATCAGTTTCTCTGTTAGAGTTCTGTAAATTCTTACCCAGTTCAGTTTTATAATCAGAAATTTTATCAGAAGGCTGTATTCTAGAGTAAGTATCAGGGTCCTTTCCGTGAATCTTTCTGAAGCTGAGACATATTTGCAAAAGCATCAGAGTAAAACAGCAACTATCTGCAAATGACAAAAGACTAAAAAGGGCAATTGACAAACTTAGCTATTTCTGTGACATTAAACACTTCAAGATAACTGGAATTATGGCTAACAACCAGGACAGATCAAAATTTTAGGAATTTCATATAATTTAAAAAACATTTATATCAATAACATTTATCCACATAATACCACCTAAGAAAGCTTATCATCACTTATTTGACAATGCTTCTCATGTAATTTAACATACCAAATAAGCCTAATAAGCTTCCTCCTTATAGGAAGAGAAAGCAAATCTCTTTGAGAAGTCTCAGGGGCCCTCTGAAAATCCACAGAGAAATTCTCTTCCTCCTTCCAGGCCAAAAGAAAGTCTTTATTCAGGATTTGAATATTTTGGTGGGATGGGGAGCTTGTCAAAAATATCAAAAGGTTTTAAAACACTTGTTCAAATGGGAAACAACATTCACTCTGTTTAATCAAATTGACAACAGAAACAGTCAAAGGCAAACGGTTAGTCAAAAAAATCTTAATAGAAAGACCTCAGTCTTTCTGAACATAGGAAACTATTTTAACAAAACAGATTTTCTGTCTTTTAGGTAGACACAGAAAAATAAAGAAAAAACCTTTGTAACCTCTTTATCAAGAGAAGACCAAAAGTTCAAGAAAATTATCCTTTTGAGAGAGAACACCAAATTTTAAGTTTTGCAGCAGCTCATTTATTTTTACATTACAACTCATTTACTTAATTGGATTTACTTTAATCTTAGACAGCTTGACCAGGCATAAAACTCTTTCAGAATTTCTCTTTCACAAACCTCCTATAACTTTCTTTTTACATTCAGAATTCGTCCCATGTTTCCTTTGCTTTTTCTAGTACTTTAGGACAAATTTATCTTTCTTAACCCAACAAACAAAAAATATTTCCATTCTTTACATTTTCTGTGCTGAAAACATACATTTTACTTTCCTTAGATACAAAGATGTTTGCCTTATTAACTTTTAGTAGCTTTAATTACATATATTAATTAGAATTTTTAACCCTTACAGACTCTAGTGGGATAGCTGAGTCATATGGTAGGTCTATTTTTAGTTTTTTGAGGAATCTCCATACTGTTTTCCATAGTGGTTGCACCAGTTTGCATTCTCACTAGCAGTGTGTGAGGGTTCCCTTCTCTCCACATCCTCTCCAACATTTGTTATTTTCAGGCTTCGTGATTATAGCTATTTTAGCAGGCATAAGGTGGTATCTTAGGGTAGTTTTGATTTGTATTTCCCTAATGGTTAATGATGTTGAACATCTTTTCATGTACCTATTGGCCATTTGTATATCTTCTTTGGAAAAATGTCTGTTCACCTTCTCTGCCCACTTTTTGATCAGGTTGTTTGCTTTTTTATTGTTCATTTGCGTGAGTTCCTTTTATATTATGGAGATTAACCCCTTGTCAGACATATAATTTGCAAATACTTTCTCCCAGTCAGTGGGCTGTCTTTCCATTTTGTTCATACCTTTGTGGTCAGAAAAGATGCATGGTATTATTTCAATCTTCTTAAATTTATTGAGACTTGTTTTGTGGGCTAATATGTGATCAATCCTGGAGAATGTTCTGTGTGCAGTTGAAAAGAATGTGTATTCTGTGGTTTTTGGATGGAATGTTCTGTATATATCTGCTAAGTCCATCTGGTCTAATGTGTCCTTTAACGCCAGTGTTTCCTTATTGATCTTCTGTCTGGATGATCTATCCATTGGTGTAAGTGGAGTGTTAAAATCCCATACTATTATTGTCTTACTGTCTATTTTGTCTGATATAAGCATTGCTATGCCAGCTTTCTTTTCATTTCTATTTGTATGGACTAACTGTTTCTATCCCTTCACTTTCAGTTTGTGAGTGTCTTTATGTCTGAAGTGTGTTTCTTGTAGGCAGCTTATATATGGGTCTTATTTTTTTATCCATTCAGCCACCCTATATCTTTTTCCTGGAGCATTTAGTCCATTGACATTTAAAGCAACTACTGTTAAGTATGTACTTATTGCCATTTTGTTACTTTTTTCTGGATGTTTTTGTATTTCTTCTCCGTTCTTTTCTTCTCTCTCTCTCTTACCTTCTGATTTGATGGCTTTCTTTAGTGTTATGTTTAGGTTCCTTTCTCTTTATTTTTTGAGTATTTACTATAGGTTTTTGGTTTGTGGTTACCAAAAGATTCATATATAATAACTTATGTAAATAGCAAAATATTAAGATGATGGTCTCTTAAGGTCCACACTTTTACTCCCCCTCCACACATTTTATGTTTTTGATATCATATTTTAACACTTTTATTTTTAAGTATCCCTTAACCTCTCATCACAGATATAGATGATCTTAGTACTTTTGTCTTTTGACCTTCATACTATCTTTGTATGTGGTTAATCTGCTACCTTTCCTGTATATTTGCCTTTACCAGTGATATTTTTTTTACCAATTATCAGTTCTTACATTTCACATCTTAGATGATGCTAAGGTTAGTTTAACCTCTCCAACAATGCAAGAGTTTGCTCTGTGTTGTTACTTGCCAGT